>NC_053497.1:58566907-58909407 GCF_905171775.1 Rana temporaria
GGACGTACGGCGCTATTTGAACACGCCCACTGTGCGCACCAATGAGAAAGCTTATAGTAGGCCGGGACAGGTGTCTCAAGGAACAAATAAACATGCTCTACGCCCGGTGGAAAGCCAATAGGAAACCGGAGGGGGTGTGCGTGCGGAAGACAGAGAGGAGGCACACTGAAACGCAACTTTTGGAACGCAAACAGTTATGGCGGGTGGATAATGTATGCTGAAGGTGAGGTAGAGCGGACCTATCCCTCTATATAGGAGTAGTAGACGTTTGTTGAAATGAACAACAACTGGAAGACGAGACATTATCAAGGTGTATATAATTAGAGCGGTGTGTGTATGTTTGTATCACCACACAGCTCCTCAGATTCACATGACAGTGGTTGGTGAATAAAAGGAAGATTCTGTGGGGAACACAGGCAAGTCTTTTATGTATACAGCGAGAAATTAAGAGGTGGGGAGGAGGGGTGGTATAAACGAGGGAGCCGTTCTTCCTGGTATATCACTTCTGGTCCACGCGCGTGACTTCATCAGGGGGCTCATCCAGGTGCAACTTGGCTGACATCTGTGCACACATCTATTAAGGTGACCAGATTTTTAAAATGAAATCCGGGGACATATTTTTTCTTTACTAGTAATGGCAACAATCAGCGACTCTGCCCATCGCCGCCCGCCTCACAGCCTCTCAAGCCTCACTCTCTGGTCCCGGCTACTACTGGGTGGGGAGCGGAGGAAGATCACTCCGCCAGGGAAGGCAAAGAGATAGGCAGGCGGCTGGTCAGGATTTGAGCCAAGGCAGAAGAACATGCGAGCGGAGCAGAATGGGCATGTGCCCGAAACTGAAGATATTCCCTCCGCTCCGACCAGCACATGATCATCAGAAAGGGGCACAGATAATGGAAAAAATACAACCCCCCTATGCTAGTAGGCACGGCGGAGCAGGGGTGTGTAATTCAATTTTTTTTATTTTAATTCTACACTGATTGTCTTTGAAATTGCCCCTGCCCCCTATTAAATCCAATCTGGGGACAAAACCAGGGACAGACTTGGTCCGGGGACAGTGTCCTCAATCAGGGGACTGTCCCCTGAAACTGGGGATGTCTGGTCACCCTAATATCTATGCAAGTCGAACCTGAAATTGGCAAAAATATTGCTGGAACTACTGTATCAAATAGACACCGCACCGATTTGAACGGTTTTATTACCAACAATAGGGTGCAACTTGTCATGCAATTTGGACCTGTCAAATCACATGACAAGTCGCACCGCAGTAAACGGGGGCTTATAGTGCTTTTACAACTACTTCAAAATATTTTAATGGGTACAGGTTCACTTTAATTAAGAGTATGATGAAGCAGAAAAATAGCCCTGCACAAATCTGCGTTTTTCATGTTAACCACTTCACTTCAATACCGGGCACTTATACCCCCTTCCTGCCCAGACCTATTTTCAGCTTTTAACGCTCTCACACTTTGAATAACAATTACTCAGTCATGCTTCACTGTCCCAAAACAACATTTTTATCATTTTTTTTTCTCTCACACCAATAGAGCTTTCTTTTGGTGGTATTCACCACAGTTTTTTTTTTTTTTTTGCAAATAAGTAATTTTTGTTCATAAATTTGGGCCAACATTTATACTGCTACATATTGTTGGTAAAAATAACCCGAATTCGTGTATATTATTTGGTCTGTTAGTTATAGTCTACAAGCCATGGTGCATATCAAAAAAAATTGATCACACCTGATGTACTAATGGCCTATAATTTTTTTTTTTTGAACCCCTGAAATTTCAAGACAGTACAAATACCCCCCAAATGACCCCTCCTTTGGAAAGTAGACTGTCCAAGATATTTAGTAATGGGCATGGTGAGGTTTTTTTGAAGTTGTAATTTTTTTTCTTAGCAAGTCTTAGCAGAATTAAGTAATTTATATTATAATTATTTTTTCTTTACACAAAAATCTAATTAAAAGTTATTTCTCACACACAGCATAAGCATACTTCCAATTACACCCCAAAATACTTTCTGCTATTCCTCCCGAGTATGGCGATACCACGCGTGTGAGACTTTCACAGCCTGGCCACACAGAGAGGCCCAACATACGGGGAGCACAGTCAGGCATACTAGGAGCATAAATTGCACATCTAATTTCATTCCTACCTATAACACTTGTGAAGGGCCTGGAGCACCAGGACAATGAAAACGCCCACAAAATGACCTAATTTTAAAACGCAAACCCCACCACTGTATATTCTATGAGGCATGGGCTGGTGACAGGTACTCGGGTACTTTAATGGGCTGGTGACAGGTCATCTGATGGGCTGGTGACAGGTCATTTGATGGGCTGGTGACAGGTAGTCTTTACTTGTGGGGCAATCGGGGCACATCACTGTACTGTTGCAACATTTTTCTTCCAGGTCTCCTCACACACATTTTTGACCTGCTGTGATTGGACATTGTGGTGAAGATTGGGAGCAGGTGTAGGATCCATCACATACCTATTGTTCAAGCACCCATCACTGTAAAATATCTTTGTTGCATCGTCATCACGCAAATGCTTTAATGCAGTTGGGCATTTAACCAACTTAAACAAGCGCTGTTTTATCATTTGGACTTTTTAGTTTCAGTTTGATATATTTTAATAGTCTATAGATATGTGGTGCAACCAACCCTTTGGGTTTGTATGGAAGGTCGCTGGTCTTGCTGCCCTCCTCAGCACAATGGGGGGTATATCCTTAGAGCTGAAACGTATAGAGAAGAAAGGAGGGCGCACAGACCTTGTGCATTACCAAAGATAACATTTATTAAAAAGTATAACAGCAATGATCAAACTCGCATACAGATGTGATAAAAAAGCTTGTCAACACTCAAGCAAATTGAACCATGTCTCTAAAATCTGCAACCTGGACCGGATGTTAAGGAGCACCAGATGGCATCGCAAAGGGCTTGCGCGTTTTGAGGGAGGACCACTTCCATATGACATTTTTCTCTTCTTTTTTTCTTTTTTTCTAACTAGAGCTTTTTTTTATTTATTCACCACTGGGGGTTTTATTTTTTGCTAAACAAATGAAAAAAGACCAAAAAAAAAAAAGAAGAAGTTTCTTCGTTACTGTTATAAAATTTTGCAAATAAGTGTGTTTACATTGTGATCAGCTGTGATTGGACACAGCTGGTCACATGGTAAAGGGCTGCTGTGATTGGCCCTTTACCCCGATCTGTTGTCAGCTGTGTCCAAAGGACACAGTGATCACAGAGCATGCCAGATGGACACTGCAGCGTGCACGCAGGGGGTGAGTTTTTTTTAAGAGGATATAAATGGACACCCTCCCAGAACAAGACAACCTTGTTGCAGCCGTCATTTGACTATATAGTGTGGTTAAATCAGGGGTATCTTACCTGGGCATGTGGCCCTAGGCAGCACTGAAGGCGGGTCAACACAAAATTATTATTATTATATACATACATTTCTTTTTTTTTTTTTAAATGTGTTTACACTTAGCGAATGCATGCGACTGATGTCAATGTCTCTTTACTGCACTTTTATACGTTTTATCTTCTCAAAGGAAAATCTCCCACTCTTCCCAATCGTGCCTTATTCATGTCATCAGTTTTCAGCAGCACCTACTGTATATTTGTGAGCAACTATCTTTGAGGATGAAGCACCCGAAGGGCAAAATTAGAACCAAAATATCTAAAAGGCACCTTACCCACTTCAGCTCCGGAAGGTTTTATGTATGTTGATGTATCTTCAATAAAAATCTTTGTTGGATTAAAAAAAAAAAAAGTAGAATCGTAGAATGACGTGCCTGAAAAGCAAACACGATAAAACACAGTGATATTAAAACATTACAGCTAAGCATTAAATACAGTACAACCTTGGATTGCGAGCATAATTCATTCCGGAAACATGCTTGTAATCCAAAGCACTTGTATATCAAAGCAAATTTTACCATAAGAATTCATGGAAACTCAGATGATTCGTTCCACAACCATTTACTCATTGGTTCTTCAGTTTATAATCCATATAAATAGATCATAATAATGTGATGAGTTGTTTAACCATAAAATGTCCATCCACAAATGGAAGCTTCCACAAGGGGATTGGAAGCAAAATCCAGCAGGAGCTACAGAGTATAAAAGAGAAGAGAGGCGCCTCGAAGTGTAGCAATATGTTTCTAAATGTTGTACCTTCATTAAATGTAACCATATTGCTACACTAAGAGGTGCCTCTCTTCTCTTTTATACTCAGTTGTGACATGACGCTACTCTTGTATCAAGACATCGCTTTTATATCAAGGCAAAATGTTGCTTGTCTTGCAAAAAGCTCTCAAACCAAGTTACTATCAAACCAAGGTTTTACTGTGCAGTAAAAATGAGCATAACGAGAGAGAGAGAGAATAAAAAATAACAACAAGAAAACAAACTATATTTGGCCTTTTTATTATATTACTTTTTTTTTTTTTTTTTTTTTTACACTTTTATCTTTTGGTAGTGTTACCAGGGAGGACATCTGGAAAATGCCTCTCATACAGTCGGCTCACTGCATTTGCATTGGGAAGTTAAGCCACAGCATAGCAAAACAAAAGAACAGATTATTATGGACAGCCGCACTCCGAATAAAAATTGTCTTTATTGTAAAATCCAAAAAAACAAAACTGCACTACAAGTCACAGCACACCAGTGAATCTGACGCGTTTCACACTATATTAGTGTTAAGTCATAGCTGTTGAGCACATAAAAACATTTCTATTGTATACCACTCATGGTAGGTCAAGTGACCCACACAGGGCAAAAAAAAAAGTCTGGCGCCAATAACAAGGTGTATAGTATCTATGAACAGTGGACTACAAGGTGTAGAAAGTCCTGCCCAACCACAATCAGCAGCTATATGGTGAACACATCAGGAGTGATGTGATAGAAATTGTGTGCAAACAGGGAGACCATATATGAAGCGCTCATTCCTCATTCCTTTAAGCGCTTCATATATGGTCCCCCTGTTTGCACACAAGTGACCCACACAGATGGGTGTGGATAATTAACACATAATTGGTGAATAAGTGATACAAGTGAAGAGAAAATGAAGTAAAAATAAATTTGAGTGCGTGGTATAAAGATACATGAAATGGGATAAAGGGGGATGGAGGAAAAAGTTATTATGTGTATGACCCGTAAATATAAATTTCATAGTACAGGAAAGCCAGCAGAAAAGTTATTACATATGTGACCGAGCACACGTAAACACATGCATATATAGCATGTGTACATGCTGGCAAAAATATCCTGAACATGTTTTATGTGTGTGGGAGACACCCACACACATAAAACATAACCTCAATCCAAAATGACCGTGCAAAATATTGTAATGTAAAAAGTGAATATGTGTGTAATGCCGCATACACACCATCACTTTATGTGATGAAAAAAAACGACATTTTCTGTGAAGTAAAAAACGACGTTTTTGAAACTTCAATTTTCAAAGACGAAGTTGCCTACACACCATCGTTTTTTCACAATGTTCTAGCAAAGCGAGGTTACGTTCACCACGTTTTTCCATTGAAGCTCGCTTCATAACTAGCTTCTGGGCATGCGCGGGTGTAAAAACTTAGTTTTAATAGTCGTTTTTTGCTACACACGGTCAATTTCTGTGAAGTAAAAAACGACGTTTTGAAAAACAACACATAAAATTGAAGCATGCTTCAATTTTTTTTTGTCTTTTTTTTTTTACAAGACATAAAACAACGTTTCCCCCCCCCCCCCACACACGGTCATTTAAAGTGACGTTTTTAAAAACGTTGTATTTTTTCATCACATAAAGTGATGGTGTGTACGCGGCATTAGTGTATTAAAGTACCAATGAAAACGTGTGTAGATAGTTCATCATGAACAACTAGTTTTAGTCTTAAAACCTGATATTAAAAATAAAAGGAGAAGAAAAAAACAGGACTAGACAATTAGATGCATGCATCACTAATAATTAGATCAGTGGGCCTCTTGAGTGTCACAGTGCACTCCATGAATGTGTACATAAATATGGCATACATGTGATGATCAAAGTGTGTGTGTGTGTGTGTGTGTGTGTGTATGTATATATATATATATATATATATATATATATATATATATATATATATATATATATATATATATATATATATATATATATATATATATATATATATATATATATATATATATGATAGATAGAAAAGATAGAGGTCCTGATGTAAAAAAAATTGTGTATATATATATATATATATATATATATATATATATATATATATATATATATATATATATATATAATCTTTTCTATTATCATTTATATATAGGTCAGTATCATATAGACAGTGCAATCTAGTAAATTTCGTGGTGTGTGTGTGTGTATATAGATGTAACAGGTTGCATCCCGGTGCTGCACCCAGCTCATAAACTCAAGATAATGATAGGTTTCCAGATTATTAAGGTTATTTAAAGGTTATCGGAAGTATAAAAGGAAATGTGTATATAAATATATATACATATATCGGCTGTAAATAATGAAATAAAAAACGCTAACAAAACCGATAACAAAACCACTGGCGACAAGGCAAGTATATGTTCAAGATCAAACGACGTGAATGGGTAGAAGATAATTTTGTAGTAAAGAGGCTAAAACAGCAAGCCTATAGTCGCTTGTCATTAGTAAACCTCTCGGAAATGGCGAAGTGCATGTGTGGAGAAGTAATGCGATTATGTGTTGTTGGCCAAAAGACTAATAAAACTGGTTTAAAACTGAGTCCAAGGAAAAATATTTAGAGAAAAATTTGAGTGTTTATTATCCACTACGTACTTATGAAATTTATATATGCATGTGAATGCACAATATCTGTACTGAAATGCTATTGCGGACGTCTATAAATGCAACCTGGATGACTGGTCTAAAATGAGTGACCTAGCTGTCCATGCATATATTAGTAAAAATATGTATATGAGTACCTATTCCTTGGAATCGTAGATTAGCTCTATACCAAAAACATAGGGCCAGATTCACAGAAGAGATACGCCGTCGTATCTCTACGCTTGTCGTATCTATGCGGCTGATTCATAGAATCGGTTCCGCATAGATGGCTCTAAGATCCGACAGGTGTAATTGACTTACACCGTCGGATCTTAGGATGCAATTCTAGGCCGGCCGCTAGGTGGCGATTGCATTGCGGTCGGCGTAGATAGTGCAAATGACTAGTTACGGCGATTCACGAACGTACGCTTTACCCGTCGCTCTAACTTTACATCGTTTCCGTCGAGATACGCCGCGTAAAACTAAGGCTGCCCTCTAGGTGGACTAGCCAATGTTAAGTATGGGCGTCGTTCCCGCGTCGAAATTTGAAAAATCACGTCGTTTGCGTAAGTCGTCCGTGAATGGCGCTGGACGCATTTACGTTAACGTCGAAAACCAATGACGTCCTTGCGACGTCATTTAGCACAATGCACGTCGGGTAATTTTACGGATGGAGCATGCGCAGTACGTTCGGCGCGGGAACGCGCCTAATTTAAATGGTGCCCGTCCCATTTGAATTAGGCGGGCTTGCGCCGAGCAGGTTTACGTTGCACCGCCGCAAGTTTACAGGTAAGTGCTTTGTGAATCAGGCACTTGCGCTGTAAACCTGCGGCGGTGTAACGTAAATGGGACACGTTACGCCGCCGCGCAACGTAATTGTACCTGAATCTGGCCCATAATCTTTAAGAATAACTAGATCATATAGACCTGTACAATCTGATTTTCTTAACGACAATTCCATGAACCTTCAGTTTACAGGGAAACTCAGCGCAGTTTCCATGGATTTTCTGGATGTCAACCTTGCAATTGACAATGGCAGTTCAGAGAGCTTTAAGGTCAGCTAGTATTATTCCCAGAGAGGTATTATTACAGGATCACATGAAAAAGCATGATCATAAACTAGCCATGTCCTTTACCACTTTACAACCGGAGGCCGTCTTTTAACATCACGGCTTTGTGCGGTGATATGTGAATGATGCCTGCAGCTACAGGCATCATTCAGATATAATCGTCTTCAGCCGCCGATTCTGTGCGCTATAAGAACGATCAAAGCGGCAGTTTCGCAGCTTGATCATTCTTATAGGGGGCGTCCCTCCCACCGCCATCCGCTGCTTCTCCGGGCTCTCCCTTGTCATCGGGGGCCCGGAGAGCGAATCGGCCGGCGCTGTCTGGGAAGCATAGAGATGACTGGTGACCAGATGGTCACCAGTCATCTCTGACTGTCGGAGGCCCGGGCGCGACGTTATGATGTCACGCCCGGTACCCGCAAGTAAACAAAGCTGCAATTGCGGCTGTCTGCATGTGATCGTTTTTTTTTTTTTTTTTTTCACCGATTTTCATGCCTGGAGACCACACATCTCTCCATAGAGGACCTGTCATGGTGATTCCTATTACAAGGGATGTTTACATTCCTTGTAATAGGAATAAAAGTGATCAAAAAAAAAAGTGTAAAAAAAAAAATGAAGTAAAATAAAACTAAAATTTATTTTTTATTTTTTTAAAACTCCCCTGTACCCGGTAGCTCTCGCGCAGAAGCGAACACGCATGCAAGTCCCGCCCACATATGTAAACGCCATTCAAACCCCACATGTGAGTTATCGTCGCGTACGTTAGAGCTCTAGCACTAGACCTCCTATGTAACTCGAAAATAGTAACCTGTAAAATGTTTTGAAGCGCCGCCTATGGAGATTTTTAAGTACCGAAGTTTGGTGCCATTCCATGAGTTTGCGCAATTTTAAAGTGTGACATGTTGGGTATCTATTTACTTGGCGTAACATCATCTTTCACATTATACAAAAAAATTGGGCTAACTTTACTGTTTTGTTTAATTCATGAACAGTTTTTTTTCCTAAAACAAGGCGTTTCAAAAATTATTGCGCAAATACCGTGCGAGGGGAAAAAAAGTTGCAATGACCGCCATTTTATTCCCTAGGGTGTTTGCTAAAAAAAATTATATATAATGTTTGGGGGTTTTGATTAATTTTCTAGCAAATAAATTGTGATTTTTACATGGAGAGTGCCAAAATAGGCCCGGTTGTCAAGTGGTTAATAGAGTTCCAGTTTTCTCTACCTCTTACAGCCTGGAATACAATCAGATTAATCTAACTATCAAGAAATATCTCCCCATTTTGTTAAACGATTCAGTTTACCAGGTTATATTGTCCAAAGGCATTAAATATGTATCTCAGAGAGCCCCTACTTTGGGGAGCCATCTCTCACCTAGTCTTTTCCTTAGCAAGCCTCTTGTGCCCAATTGGTTTCATTTTGGGGACACTTTTAGATGTGGCATCTCGGGATGCAATTATTGCAAACACATCAAAACAGGCCAGGTTGTACATTCCAGCACCAATAGCAAGAATTTTGACATACCGCAATTTATCAACTGCAACACCAAGTTCTTGGTCTATGGCATAGACTCTATGCCAGTGATGGCGAACCTTGGCACCCCAGATGTTTTGGAACTACATTTCCCATGATGCTCCACTACACTGCAGCATGCATGAGCATCATGGGAAATGTAGTTCCAAAACATCTGGGGTGCCAAGGTTCGCCATCACTGCTCTATGCCATCAAGTGTGAGTCGTGCAACATCCAATATGTCAGGCGCACCACTCGCAGACTTAAAGTGGATGTAAACCCACTCTCATCCTTTCTAAACTACTGCCATAGTGCTGATCTATAAGGATATATATGTCTCCTGCATGTATCCTTACCTGTCAAATGTTTCCCCTCTGTCTGTTATGAGACCCGAAAAACTGCAAGTTCTGTGGGTGGGTCTGTTGTCTGGAGTCGTGATGTCAGTAGACTCCCCACCCGCCTCTACACTCCCCTTGCCAACATGCAATTTCTCTTGTGTATTTCTTACACTAAATTCTGCTATGATCAGTAACATCCAGTCAAAATCCAGAAAAGTAACCACATGACTTCAGAAAAGGAGTGGGGGTGGGAATTAAAAAATAATGCCTGTCTCCAGGCTAGTGCATGACATATGTAAATAACCTGATGTTGCAACTGTGATCAGGTGACCTCAGACACACACTGCAATTCTGCCCAGCTCTTACTAGATATAGTGATGGACGAACATCTGACAGGACGGTTCGCGAACGCTAACCGCGAACTTTCGCAGATGTTAGCGGCAGGCCCCATTGACTTTAATGTCAGGCGAACATTAAAAACCTGCAGGTCATATTTGCAGCCACAAAATACTTACTAGCTGTGCACAAATAGTCCCACAACATGGACACTGACCTACCAGAAGTATTAAGCGAAAAACCAGATACAAAAGTAAGTGCCGGCCATTACAGGCCCCAAAAATTTGCCCACGGCCACAGGCGTTCACCTGACAGCAAACCACTTTGTATTCTGTGGCTGGTGGTACATTAGGCATTCACTGGATACAGAAGCAAGTGTCGGCCATTGCATTGCACGATGGTCACTTTCACTCTCCCTCATCTTCCTTCTCCCCACTCTTTTTATTTACCCCTGTGTTGTCACTTTTATGTATTTTTTTTGTTTGGTGTAGCACGTTTGTCACAGTGTGATTAGTAGGGTGTAGGTCCTCGGGCCTGCCCTGAACGTCTTGGGAGTGGGTGGACATGGCCTTCTGGCTTAGTTTGCCTGCTCTCATGGGGTCTCCCTTTGGGGGAGCCCCACCTAGTACTTGGGTGGATCTGTTTCGGCCGCCCTTTACAGGCGCCAAAAATTAGCCCACGGCGTTCACCTGACAGCAAACAACTGTGTATTCTGTGACTGGAGGTATATTAAGCTATTCACCGGATACAGAAGTAAGTGTCGGCCAGTACAGGCCCCAAAAATTAGCCCACAGGCCTTCACCTGACGGCAAACAACTTTTGTATTCTGTGGCTGGTGGTACATTAGGCATTCACCGGATACAGAAGTAAGTGCCAGCCAGTTCAGGCTCCAAAAATTAGCCCACAGGCATTCACCTGAATTTGAATCAAACGTGGTCTACTGGTCACATGTGTTGAATTTCTCAGAGATCTATGCCTCATTCATTTTTAGAAATGTGAGGTAATCAACACTGTTGTGGGCTAGGCGAGTGCGCTTATCGGTCACGACCCCCCCTGCTGCGCTGAACGTCCTTTTGGACTGGACAAGGGGCAAGCCAACGACTCCACCCGTTTATATGGCAGTAATTGGCGGGCTATCAGTTCCGACAAGCCAGAGGTCAACCGTTGGGCAAGAGGGTTATCCGGCGTCCTTTTTTTACGAGCTAACATTTGGGCCACGGAAGCCTGCCTTTTTGCAGAAAAACGTGAGGACGGCATGATGGAAGGTGGAGTGGAGGACAATTGTGAGCATAGAGAAGGAGAAGACGCTGAGGGCCTGGAGTGTGGCTTTGTGGGTTGTGATGGCGTTGCTGGTACTGGGCTTGGTGATTGAAGGCCAGGTGCTTTAAGGCGGTTGTCCCTAGATGATTGTTGGGCTTACCGCGACTTATGTATTGACTGCAAAGGCTGCAGATGGCAACACTATTGTCTGCAGCGGACACATTAAAAAAAGCCCACACCGCGGAGCCATGGGCCGGGGTCCTAGGAGCGCCAGATGTGACCGTACATGGTTGATGGCTCTCTCCTGATACATTAGGAGTCTGGTTTGTCCCTCCTGTGCAATGTAAGTTCGGCCTGCTTCTCCTCCCTATCTGCTGGTCCATCTCTACCTCTGAACTCCCCTCCTCTTCCTCTCTTGTGGGCACCCACTTGATGTCTGTAGACACGTCATCATTGACGTCACCTTCCCCATCACTAACAGTAGAGGTCTCGGAGTAGGCAGCAACAGCGGGCACCAACCTCCTAGGGCTGATCTGGGTACTGTCGTCAGACTGCTGAGTGCCGGCTGTTGCTACCTCCTCTTCCTGATCCAATGCCAAGAATGGCTGCGCATCGGAAATGTCTTCTGATGGATCGGAAAATAATTCCTGTGACTCAAGCGGAGGGTATATGGTGGTGTTGGTGGTGAGCCACTCAACCAAGTCTGGTGCGTCCTTTGACGTAATCGAACAAACATTGTGCCACTTCCCACTTTGGCTCCGGCCTGGTGCTCCTGCCCTACTCCTACCACCCCTGCGGAAGGGCCTGCCTCTTCCTCTGCCTGTCATTTTTTAAATGACCCTGTGACAAGTCTCTAGAGAAGCGCAGTATATGTGGAAGAAGGTATATAACACCCCGCTTCAATCTGTCGTTTTGGAGGTCCACTGGTTTATCGCACCAGTTATGAAACTTTTTTTCAGGTAATTTTGTCAATGTGTGTGTAGCAGAGGTAACGCAGCGAAAGAGGCGAAAATTCTGCAGTACCCAAATACACCACCAGTCACAATGCTGCACAATACAAATCCACTATAATATGCTTTCTATATTCGAAAGTATATTATAAGTGTATTACACACCCCTATATACTGCACACCAAACAATAGTACACCTATACCAGTCCTTGAAAGAACTTTTGTGGACCTGTCGGGTAACGATTTGTCACTACAGTCTGTCCCTGCTCCGCACACAGCAACCTGTCCCTACACTGACAAAAAGTATATAAGTGTATTACACCCATATATACTGCACAGCAAGTAGTACACCTATACCAGTCCTTTAAAAGGACCTTTGTGGACCTTTTTAGATAGCTATTTGATTCAATACAGCCTGTCCCTGCTCCACACACAGCAACCTCTCCCTACACTGACAAAAAGCAGAATGTAACATGGCCACCAGATCAGGTCTATTTATAAGGTAGGGGGTATGTCCATGTGCTGAAATGTCTCAATTGGCTGTCCTGTACCACCTGATGGATGTGTCATGGGTCAAAGTTCTTTTCAATGTAAAATGGCGGACCGCCGTGAATATTGCCAGATGTTCGGCGGACCGCGAACAAGCAAAGTTCGCCGTGAAATGACCGCCGGGCGAACCGCCAGGCCATCTCTAACTAGATACATCTAACCTAAATCAGATCACTTGTCTGTGTATATTCTGCTTTCTGTTCTGTGTTTTCACTGCAATATACATGCATTTCCTCGTCACACTGAACTGTGAATCACACCCCATGATGAGAAACATCCAGTCAAAACACAGTAAATGCAGCCAATCCTGGGAGAGCTGGAGGGGAGAGGGATGTGAATTGTGAACTTTTAACACAGGATGTGCCTCTGTCTCAAGCTAGTGTATGAGATATGTAAATAACCCGTCACAGCAAGGGGGCGGAACGGACTAAGGTTTTTTTCTGTAAGTCTGTTTTATTTCACTGAACAATAAAAGAGGATTGCTCAGAGCTGGATTAACTCTGTGTGGCAAGACTGGGCACAGATAATAGGAAATCTTATACCCTACATTGTGACATAAAAAAAAAAGAAATGTGGGTCTGATCAAAAGCAACATTCGAATATCCTCCAAGAATTATGGTGCCCTCTAGCATAGGGTTAAGTATATCCAATAAAACTTTAAAAAAGGCAGCTTGTGCCCTATATGGGGCATAGTAGGAAACCAAGGAGTATAGGTGCCCCTCCAAGGTACCCTTTATTAAGATAATTCTTCCCTCAGGATCGATATACTCAAAAGTCTTCACAAATTTACAATGCTTAGAGAAAAGAATTGCTACTCCCTTGGTTTTGGTTTCGGCATTGGCTAAGTGAAATTGTGTGGGTAATGCGGATGTATATATTTGGGATTGTGCCGCTTTGGAAAGTGTGTCTCCTGTAGTAAGAGGACATCTATTTTTTTAGATTTATAGTGGTCAAGGATTTTTCGTCTTTTGGTTGGAGAGTTCAGCCCCTGAACATTATGTGAGGCAAGTTTAAGAGTGGATTGTGAGGTATTGGCCATGGAAGCCAAGGTGGATGCACCCATCGTAGTTACCCCCACTCACCCTCAGAAGTCCTCCATCTGGGATTGATCTCAGGATCTCCTTCCGCAGGAAAGTAGGCTGCTCCAAGACGAGGATGAGACTGACAATATATAATCTAATACATAATCAAGCCAGGCATGTTAAGGCAATGAGATATACAATAAAGGGAGAAAAAGAAGGAAAGAGAAAATATTGAGAAAGAGAAAAGAATCTCCTAGCATAAAAACCAGGGTCCAGAAGGGAAGAACCTCCCGGAGCCTTGTAGCCAGAAAAAATTAGAGGCACAGACAACCTGTCCCTCAGAGGCCTACTGGTGTCCAAGGGAAAGGCAGAGGCACATGTGTGCCAACCCTCCGCAGGGCACCCTAAAAAGAAAAATTAAGATGCGGTCAATGAGTAACACAGCTCTGTAATCCATAAGCTGAAAGCATTGACATGTCGCCCCCCCAAAAAATAATAATCATAACTGTAAAAGTGAAGAAACATAACAATTGAAAACCATGGGGGACATGTTAGGTAATATAAGATGGAGGAACACCATAAATAAAAAAAATAAAAAATTCCCAGAGGGGAAAGTGCTTGGACTCTAGGACCAATGTAACATTAAGGTGGACAGATAGTAAGTTTCACTCCTTCAGGTGGGACCATTGTCCTTTTTTATTTTCTTTCCCTTTGTTCCACAAATTGGATTGTGGACTAGTTGGAGTTGGACGCTTTGTTGAGCCGTGACTGCTTGGAGAAGTATCCATGTCTGCTTTCTTGGGATATCGGCTTTAATTGAAGGAATAGCCGTTCGCCATCATGGAAATTGGAAAATTAGTAAGATCTCCCATTTTCTGAGAACTTGACTGCAAATGGAAAGGACCATCTGTACTTTATGTCCTTCTTTATTAGGACTGATAACAAAGGTTTCAGAGCCCTCCTGCTCTGAATTGTAGATGGACAGGTCCACAAATAATTGTATTGGATGGCCTTGGTATGTCATTTGTGGGGATGCTCTAGCCTGCTTCATAGCCTCCTCCTTCACTGAATAAAAATGGGGCTTAATGATAATATCCCTGGGTTTTCCATCCTTCCTAGGGCTCTGTGGGCCCTATCTAGTTCCAGGCGGCTGAGGGGGGTGCTAGGAAGAATGGTTCCGAGTAGATCATGGGCTGCAGTGGGGACATCTAGTACCGTTTCAGGGAGTCCTCTGATCCTGATATATCTGCGGGACCTATTCTCAAGTTCATCAATTCTAGCTATAGCTACATCCAGTTGTTCTTGCACTGTGTGGATGTGGTCCATATTTTGATTGGAAGCAGCAATAGTTTCCTCCATTTTATATTCTATAGAGTCAATTCTGGACCCTACATTTTTGAAAGTCGTCTTTTAATTCGCTTGTAATTTTGTCTGCAGTTTGTGCTAGACCTTTGTCCAAGAGCTCAGAGAAATTTTGAAATAATTCTGCCATTTGATAAGGCTCATCTCTGAGGGGCTCCTGAGGTAATAGGAAAGGCTTGGTTAGCTGTATTATTCCCTAGGTAGGCAGGAGAAAATTCTGATATAAAACTGCTGTTGGGGGGTCTCAGGGGTAGGTGAAGAGGGAATGAATACCTGAGAAGAACCATCCTGAATTACTATAGAGAATGAGGATGCCATAGAATGTCTAGCTTGTCTTTGTTCTATGAGGCTGTGAATAGATGCAGCTGAGAGCTGAGGTTCGGCGGCCGTTTTGGATTTTTCATTTGAATGAACGATTATGGCCCCAAAAGCACCTAAAATAAATATTAAAGTATATGGGGGTGTTCCCCGGTCTCCCTATCGTCCTGCTGTAGCATTTTGGGGAGTGTGAAATTGCCGTGAGCGCTGTTATGGGTGCCGCTGCGGAAGGCTGGGACTGGAGCTCAGTTTAGGCAGCCATCTCCTGAGCTCCCCCTTTTCTGCCTCCGCGGCTCTTCTCTCTTAGGCCACAGCATAGTCTGGAAACAAACAAAAGATCTTCCTGGAATTTTAGGAAGCATCCAGTTCATCCAGATGCTTTGTATAGCACATAGGCGTTGAACAGAGCCAATTGAAATAAATACACGGACACTTTTTTGTACCAGGGTCTGACATTACGGGGAATTGAGGAGGTCTTGGAAAAATAAAAAATAAATTAAAAGCCAGCAGCTACAAATACTGCTCACTCGGGTGGAGTGAGTGACGTGTGGACGCCATCCCCTTCATTTCTCCAAACGAGTGGCTGTTGTTCCTGGATACGTCCGGCCGGCGTTACAGGCCAATTGCTGTTTTTTTTATCTACAAATGTGAGTTGTATATTCGTTTAATGTTATTTTAAATAAATCACCCGGATTTTATGCCATGTGGAGCTCTGTCTTGTTGTTTTCTATATCCATCGCTGGATACGGCTGGGTTCTAGTGCAAGTGGAGGATCTACTACTGCCTTAAAATCTTTGGTTAAGAGATATGTTGATAGTGGTCCGGCAGGACCTGAATTTCTGGTAAGCAGCTGCATAATTGGTGGTGGATTCACATCTGGTGTTCAGTTACAGCATTTCTGGAATTTCACGGGTGTCTTCATAGCCATATGGACTCATCATCTATCTAATTTTCCAATTTTGGATTCTATGGACTTTTTTTACAAAATATCAATTCTGTGATTATCAATTTTAGCAAATACTGCTATCACGGTTTTTATTATTTGTTATTATCTGTGTTATATTATTTAAGTCACTGCAGTTTTTGGGCTCACACCAACCACTGCTTAGGAGGGACTGGCAGCCACGGCTTCCTGACTCTGCTATTTGCAAATATTGCAGTCACGATTGACACATCCCAGTGTCACTTGACTACTGGGTTTATACACACCAGTGCTCAGTGGGAACAGGTGGCCACGCCCCCCTGATTCCACGGACGAATCTATACCTCCAGTTTAGATTCACTTGTTAACGCACATATTTGGTCACATATTTGACACACGTGCACAATTGAGTTTAGCGCAATTATCCCCCCTTTTTTTCACTTGTTCATAATTTGTTTATACGCAATTTAATTGCCGCTTATCAATCTCAACCTATCATTTTAGCGCAGTTGTTCCCAAAATTTTCCTACAAATACTGCAACTGCTGGCTTTTAATAAATGAACATTTACCTGTCCTGCTGTCACTCGATGTCGGCAGTAGGGTTCCCGGCGTGAAGCTGAAAGGCTTTGCGCTGGGAACCCTACTTCACATGCGCGAGGCCCCACTCCTCTCTCCTATTAGCCTGGCAGCCAGGGGAGGAGGAGAAGGGAGCCCCGCGGTGATGCCGCGGCCAGACTTCTGAAAGTGGGAAAGGATACCTGTCAAAGACAGGTATCCTGCCCCCGCCCCCCTCGAAAGGTGCCAATCGTGGCAGCAGAGGGGGAGGAATCCGATGAGCGGAAGTTCCACTTTAGGATTGAGCTCCGCTTTTAAAGCGGGGGTTCACCTGAAAAACACATTTTTAACATTAGATTGAGGCTAATTGTGGGAAGCACAATCGGGTGTTTTAAAAAAAAAAAAAAAAAAAAAAATCAATGCAGTACATACCGTTTTAGAGATAGATGTTCTGCGCCGCTTCCGGGTATGATCTGCGGGACTGGGTGTTCCTAATTGATTGACAGGCTTCCGGCCGTTGCATACAGCGCGTCACGAGTTCCCGAAAGAAGCCGGACTACGAGTCGGCTCTATAAGGCGCCTGCACACCGGCGTTCGGCTTCTTTCGGCAACTCGTGACGCGATGTATGCGACGGTCGGAAGCCTGTCAATCAATTAGGAATGCCCAGTCCCGCAGATCATACCCGGAAGCCGCGGAGAACATCTATCTCTAAAACGGTATGTACTGCATTGATTTAAAAAAAAACACCCGATTGTGCTTCCTACAATTAGCCTCAATCTAATGTTAAAAATGTGTTTTTCGGGTGAACCCCCGCTTTAAGGAAGGGGGACATCATCTGGTCGTTAAAGTCAACCCCTCCCATTTTAAGGTTGTATTCGTGGACACAGAGGGGCTTCTCAACACCAATTGCCATAGTAATTTTGGACTGTCATGTCTGCGTGATGGAAGACGCAACGAAAACGTTCCATCTCACCTGGCACTAATCTGACACGAAAAGTAAACAAATACTTTTGCGCATGTATCTCTACCACCGGAGGAGCCGCTGATTAGATTTTGGGATCGGCGTATTTAAGTTACCTCTGTGATGTGTCTAGGGATGATGACAGGAATGAGTAATAGAATGTCCAGGCTGTTGGTTGACTTTTTCAATGCTTTATTTTCCTAGTCAACACGACCAACATGTTAACTTGAGGTAGACAGGACAGATTGGTGAAAGAAGAATGAACTTTGCAGTATCAGGCTATGAAGACAGGGAAATCAGTAAAAACACCTAATGCAAGTCAGGTGATTAATACTGACCCAGCGCACTAATGCAAATTGACTTGTGCGGTTTAGCACTTGCGTGAATCGCTAGTCATCAAATGTATAAAGCAGTGAAGCAGCTATTATATAAAAAGTAGCAAATAGTTCAAGTATGCCTATAATCTCAATGATCTCTTAGGCCCCGTACACACGTCCGAGGAACTCGACGGGCAAAACACATCGTTTTGCTCGTCGAGTTCCTTGTGAAGCCGCCGAGGATCTCGGCGAGCCAAGTTTCCCCATTGACGAATGAGGAAATGGGGAATATGTTCTATTTGGCTCGATGAGTTCCTCGTCAGCTTCCTCGGCCAAAAGTGTACACACGACCGGGTTTCTCGGCAGAATACGGCTCCGATCGAGTTTCTGGCTGAATTCTGCCGAGAAACTTGGTCGTGTGTACGGGGCCTAACACTGAATAAAATAAACATTAACAGTGCTTAATTCAAGCCAACGTGCTTAAAAATAAAACGTGTTACCACATCCTGCTACAATAGATTTCTGATGGGAAATGCATATATAATAAAACACATGAATAAACCTCAAAAGAAATTATATTGATCATAAAGCCCTCAATATAATTAATAAGGCTCTGATATCTTCTGACAGTGATGGATGTCTCGGATACTAAAATACACAGATGCAAAGATACACAGATGCAAAGAGAGTCCTTCTGTCAGTCCTAATATGAAAGGAAAACCTTGAGACACACTTCAGCAGTTACTGTGATGGTACAAGCATTGAGGCCCCATACACACGAGAGGATTTATCCGCAGATACGGTCCAGCGGACCGTATCCGCGGATAAATCCTCTCGAGGATTTCAGAAGATTTCTATGCGATGGCGTGTACACACCATCGCATTGAAATCCGCGCTGAAATCCTCTGGCGATGACGTGTCGCCGCTATTATGACGCGGCGACGGCGCGACGCTGTCATATAAGGAATTCCACGCATGCGTCAAATCATTACGACGCGTGCGGGGAATCCCTTTGGACGGATGGATCCGGTAAGTCTGTACAGACGAGCGGATCCATCCGTTGGAATGGATTCCAGCAGATGGATTTGTTGTGCATGTCAGCAAATATCCGATCTGCTGGAATCCATCCCAGAGGAGATTTCTCCGCGGAAACAGATCCGCTGGCGTGTACACACCATAGGATCTATCCGCAGAAACCCATTTGCTGGGATTTATCTGCGGATGGATTCTATCGTGTGTATGGGGCCTGACACGCAGGGATCCCCCAAAGGGACCTGACTCACCAGATAGATGTCATCAATAAGCATGGAACGCTGACTGTCTCTCAGGGGTATGTTATAGTACAGCTGAATCTCTCCTCCGTCACTCTAACACCTGGTAGACTCTGGTAGTTTTTAAATGGATGCGGTCATGTAAGGATAAGAGAGAGACTCCACATAGTGTAAAACTTTTATTTCAAATGAGGAAAGACACTCTTAAGTTATGCTTACAAGAATCAAATTCAAAACTCACTAATTCAGCTGCCTAAGGGATTCCTCCTCCTGACGCTGTGAGTCCCGGGATCCCGCTCACCTGATTGGACGGTTGGATCACGTGGCCACGTGTAAGCATAACATTTAAGAGTGTCTTTCCTCATTTGAAATAAACATTTTACACTATGTGGAGTCTCCCTCTTATCCTTACATGACCGCATCCATTTGAGAACTACCAGAGTCTACCAGGTGTTAGCAGAGTGACGGAGGAGAGATTCAGCTGTACTATAACATACCCCTGAGAGACAGTCAGCGTTCCATGCTTATTGATGACATCTATCTGGTGAGTCAGGTCCCTTTGGGGGATCCCTGCGTGTCAATGCTTGTACCATCACAGTAACTGCTGAAGTGTGTCTCAAGGTTTTCCTTTCATATTAGGACTGACAGAAGGACTCTCTTTGCATCTGTGTATTTTAGTATCTGAGACATCCATCACTGTCAGAAGATATCAGAGCCTTATTAATTATATTGAGGACTTTATGATCAGTATAATTTCTTTTGAGGTTTTCTTTTGAGGTTTATTCATGTGTTTTATTAGAAAAGTTTCTGATGGGAAATGCATATATATTTTAGCAGGATGTAGTATCAGGCTATGGATAAGTAAAAGCAGTCCTGCTTTTACAGCAACTCTTTCCTCGTCGCCACCTCAGCCGAAGTGGGTAAAGTGCCCCTGGACAGATTCCTCTCACGAACCTGGCAGCCAGAGCGCCACTTAGAACTTCTGGGAAGGAAAACAAGTCTGTGCCACAGACTTGGCTGTAATTAAATTTGAGTTTGAAGATGAGACCTCTGCCACAGGCCTAGTACTTGAAAGTTGAACGGTAGAGCGAATCCTCCCAATGTATCTTTTTGGGGTCACCGACTGACAGTCTGAATACAACCTGTCAGTGTCCGGTCACCCAGATCCCCAATGGTTCGTTCAAGCCCTATTGGATCACCTGCCTCCGGGTTCTCCTGAGACTGATCCCCCACTGAACAGCACCCAGCTTGGGATCTTCTCAATAGAGATGGGGGACCCAGTAAGTCACTGGGGCCCCTTTGTAGCATCAGTTGCTCCGGGCCTAAGGAGCCCAGATTTAGGAACTCCGCATAGCACGTGCGCCCGGGCCTGGTAGGCCATAATGCCAGGGCCCGTGATGTGCGCACACCCTGAAGGTGGGGGCCGCACCTGGAACCAGGAACCCGCGGAAAGAACACGAAAACCACGGCCTCCGCCACAGAAATACCCCTCCCAGCATGCACAGCAAGGTCAAAACTCCTCTCATTGGCTTCTGGGAAGAAGTGGCTCCGCCTGGACCCCTCTGGCGCCACCTGCCACTCAGAGATGAAACCGCATCTCTGGACGCACAGACTGACCCACAGGACATTCCAGAATTGGCGACAGCCCAATTTAACAAATCAATGAATGAGAGCAAGTAACTCTCTCATTCCCCACTAAATTTAGTATAGCACCTGTACTGAAAAGTACACAGGCACTACACGCACAAGTGTGTTGATCAGGTAATCTAAAGTTCAGGATGGATAATGTCCTTGGCCTTGCTGCCCTCCAGGATGGGGGTATCCAACAGTCAAAGGGAGAGTAGAGAAAAGAGGGAGCACCAGCCTTGTGCATTATCCTTAAATTTATTTATTTAAAAAAACAAATTAAAAACTACTCCCAATCATGAGCAAGAAACCGCAATGTAAAAGCCTTTCAAATGATGGCAATCGGTCTGATAATCGCAGTCTCCAGACAATGAAACCGAGGACACCAACTACTGCTTGTTGACGCGTTTTGAAGGATTAACTTCTTCGGAAACCTACAAATTACTCAGAACCATCTGACAATGCCTGGTATTTACGGTATCACCCGTGACACTAATACGGTGATCAGAAAGGAGATCTGTATGCTGTACCTAATGACACCGTGAAAGGGTTAACTGGGGGGCGATCAAGGGGTTAAACCTTTATTAAGTAATATGTGACGGGTACCCTGACGCTATAAGAGACTGACGCCGTCAGTAACTAGCGTCACCTGTGACACTAATGCAGTGATCAGAAAAAATATCTGTATACTATTGACACTGGTGACAGGGGATTGAAAGGGTTAACTGGGGGGTGATCAGAGGGTTAAACCTTTTATTGGGGGTACCCTAAACCTACCTGGAACTACCACTATCTACCCTAATGCTGTTTAGTGTGACACCAGTACAGTGATCAGAGAAAAATCTGAAAACTGCACTTGGTGACAGAGAGTGAAAGAGTTAACGGGGTGGGGGGGGGGTGATAAAAGGGTTAAATGTGTGCCTACATGCACTGGTGTTAGTGTAGTGTTGGTGTACTCACAGTAGATGTTTTTTCCTTTCGAGCTGGAAACGAAAATGGCTCCACGAGGGGCGATGACATGATTTCCTCCGTCTGTGTTTACATTACACAGGCAGGGGACAGTCTCTCATTCGCCAAACCGATCAGCAGGTCCAGGCAAGAAATATTGGCCTGGTCCTGTAGACTGATGGGTTCTGTAACATTTCCGATTACGGCGGGGGGCGCACAAGCCTTACCAGTACTACGATTTGCACAGCCGAGCCACCTTTAATGCAATACAATAACGATTCAGGCTGTGCTCTGGATATGGAAATTCCCTGTAACACTTGTTTGACTGTAGTGCCTTCTGCTGACCTGCATGTGTCACTGTTGCAGTAATCCCGATCATTTCTAAGCTATGAACTCCCTTTTAGCAGAGTTTTTATTTTATTCTTTCATTTACAAACTATACTTTTACAATTTAACAGCTTTGCTGCACAACAAGGCATTCCAAAATGACCTGTAATGCACCTTTTTATAAAGCATATTTTATATAGGATTGTGGCTTGGTTTATGAATTCTCTCATTTGATAACGCAAAAGTAACATTGCACCAGTAAAAATCAGGTCTCAGACTACTACTTGGGTGCAGTATATGTATTTTAGGCGGCAGACTGGTAGATCTGGCATAGTTTTAAAGCCTTGGCCAGCTTTTCAGAGTTGTGAGTCTGCAGGGAATCCGAATGTGCACAGAACCGGTGCAAGAACCCACCCTTCCGAGTCAACTTCTCACGCCCTCCCACGTCCACGCATCCGGCCCCCTGATCCACATACTGGACGCATTGATTCCAATCTGTTTTTTTTTAAGCATGTGATTAGAGCCAGAGGCTCTAATGGGGTTCAACAAAGGGTGGGCTCGGGGCGCAGAGCACTTCAACCAAAGCCCACCCAGTTTTTGTGTTTTGTTGCCTCACAACCTGTAATTAACATGGATTGTTTGAGGACTTGCATCATTTAATTTTCAGAACACAACCACAACTTTTATAGATTTTTTTTTCTTTTTTTTTGTGAAGCAAACAACAAATAGGACAAAATAACAGAAAAAGTCAATGTGCATTACTATTCACCCACCTAAAGTTAAAACTTGTAGATGCACCTTTTGCGGCTATCACAGCTCCAAGTCACTTTGGATAAGTCTCTATGAGCTTGCCACATCTTACCACTGGAATTTTTGCCCATTCCTCCTTGAAAAACTGCTCCAGCTCCTTCAAGGTGGATGGTTTGTGCTTGTGAACAGCAATCTTTAAGTCTGACCACAGATTTTCTGTTGGATTGAGGTCTGGGCTTTGACTAGGCCATTCCAACACATTTACATGTTTCCTCTTAAACCAATCAAGTGTTGCTTTAGCACAGCATGATGCTTCCCCACCATGGTTCACTGTGGGGATGGTGTTCTTTGGGCGATGTGATATGTTGGGTTTGCCCCAGACATAGCGTTTTCTTTGATGGTTAAAAAGTTTCACTTTAGTCTCATCAGACCAGAGCTTCCTCCATACATTCTGGAAGTCTCCCACATGCCTTTTCACAAGTAATGGCTTTCTTCTGGCCACTTTGCCATAAAGCCCAACTCTATGGAGCGTACGGCTTATTGTTGTCTTATGTACAGATACTCCAGTCTCTGCTGTAGAACTCTGCAGCTCCTCCTTACCTTAGGTCTCTGTGCTGCCTCTCTGATTAATGCCCTGCTTGCCCGGTCCGTGAGTTTTGTGTGCGGACGTCTCTTGGCAGGTTTGCTGTTGTGCCATGTTCTTTCCATTTGGTTATGATAGATTTGATGGTGCTCCTAGGGATTATCAAAGATTTGGATAATTCTTTATTTTTTTATTTTTTTATAACCTAACCCTGACTTGTACTTATCCACAACATTGTCCCTTCCTTGTTTAGAGAGTTCCTTGGTCTTCGTGGCAGTGTTTTGGTTAGTGGTGCCTCTTGCTTAGGTGTTGCAGCCTCTGGGACCTGTTGACAGCGTCTCCCTGCAGGAATGTAGTCCCAAGGGAGGGGGCGAGCACGCTGACTAACCCCCAGCCAGAACGGCTTGGATGATTGGGGCACGCTTACTGAGGAAAAACAGGAAGTGAGAAATTCAGACAAAGGGGAAAAAAAAACATATTTAGAAGGGAAATCGAAGGAAAAGGTAAGCGAACCAACAATGCACTAGTTTAAAGGAACCTATTTATTAATTTAAAAACAGACCTTTCCAACCCCTTTAAAGATTACTGCATACACTAATTTATTTTTATTCACATCATGTTTTATTTAGCACTAGGGATAGTGCAGAATTCACTTCCCTTATATACATGAAGAAACAATACAAGGATGTGCAATCTGCAGCTGTGTGAAGTTGGCGCACCCATGTTTGTAAAACCTTAATAAAAATATACTATTCGTTTGTGCCGCAAAAATGAGCGTTTGTGCTGGTTTGTTTTCTGAGATAATAAACATTAAATTTAATGCAAGCCCCGCCTATTTGGCACCCCATGTTGCTGAATTTGAAAAAAAAACATACACACCATTCGTTTGTGCCACAAAAATAAACGTTTGTGCCGATTTGGACACCAGGCAAGAGACATCCCTCTGTGATGCATCTCTTCAGCTGAGTTTTGCATGTCTCAGCTATAACAAGTATGCATCTGTCATCGATCCCTTGCAACAACTGCAATTGAATGAATGAGCTCCCTTGCATCATCCAGTGAATTTGATTGGAGAAGTTGTGCCATTGCTATGAGGTAGAATTCTCACTCTGTTTCCTTCTTGTCTTAGGCATTCCCATCAGCTAATGAGCTTGATACAGCGTGCGACATCAATTCTAATGAAGCAAGGAGGCAGGTTTGATGAGTTTTCTGGTCAGCACTCCAAAACACTTATGCCCCCTACACACCATCACTTTATGTGATGAAAAAAACGACATTTTCTGTGAAGTAAAAAATGACGTTTTTGAAACTTCAATTTTCAAAGACGAAGTTGCCTACACACCATCGTTTTTCTCACAATGTTCTAGCAAAGCGAGGTTACATTCTCACAACTTTTTCCATTGAAGCTCGCTTCTGGGCATGCGCGGGTGTAAAAACGTCTTTTTAAACGACGTTTTTTGCTACACACGGTCAATTTCTGTGAAGTAAAAAAACGACGTTTTGAAAAACGACACATAAAATTGAAGCATGCTTCAATTTTTTTTGGTTGTTTTTTACAAGACCTAAAACGACGTTTTCCCCCACACACGGTCAATTAAAGTGACGTTTTTATAAACGTCGTTTTTTTTCATCACATAAAGTGATGGTGTGTACGGGGCATTAGAGAGATATATATATCTCTATCTCTCTCTATCTCTATCTCTCGATCTCCAAGTCTGGGTAAGAGGTGAAGGCCCTAACTAGTGCTCCAAGCAAAGCAAGGGAGAAATTGCAGACTGCTTGCTTTGGAACGGTAGCACCTGCTGGTTTCCATTCTGTCAGCCACTGGGCTATGGAATTGATAGTATGGCTCTCAGAAAGCCTCTGCACTACTGGGTCATGATCTCCAAGTGTGGAATAAGTATTCAGTCAGTGCAAAACCAAAACTAAACTTCTAACCTAAGCAGCTGAACACTCAAGGTCAATATAACAATCCTTGGACAAGTGCATAGAAATTGAAAACGGCGCTAAATAAAACCACACTAAAATATAATATAATCATATATGGCAAAAGAGAGCCATAAAAACAGTCCCGAGAAGCAAAACCAGAAAGACAAGATTAGTCCTCTTCAGTAGTGACCAGGGTGCTCAAAGATATATCCTCTACGTGAATCTATAATAGTGCTTCCACCACTGTAAATGCAGGCTGCTCACCTCAAAGTATGGACCTCTGAATCAACAGATGGGTCAATCCAGCTTTCCCACATGGGTATTTGGAGATGATTTGTGTGTGTGTGTGTGTGTGTGTGTGTGTGTGTGTGTGTGTGTGTGTGTGTGTGTGTGTGTGTGTGTGTGTGTGTGTGTGTGTGTGTGTGTGTGTGTGTGTGTGTGTGTGTGTGTGTGTGTGTGTGTGTGTGTGTGTTTGTGTGTGTGTGTTTGTTTGTTTTTTTTTTTTTTTTTTTTTTTTTTTTTTTTTAAGGGATCCAAGAACTGAAATCCTACCCTTCCACAACAGCAGCGGGATACCTCACTCACAGATAATAGATGGGAACGTGGTGACCATGAAAGATCAATAAAATATACATAGTGTCGACCATGGTGCACAAGATAATACTCCATACTTCCCTGGTGGAAGGGAATTGCAAGGTGCTGTCCAGGTGGTACCTGGTTCCGACGAAGCTGGTGAACATGTACCCCGGCACTTCATCCCATTGCTTCAGAGGATGTGGACAAGAGGGTACCATGTTTCATATCTGTTGGTCCTGTACCAAGGTCCAGCGCTTTTGGATCAGAATATTCACCCTGGTCTACTCAGTGGCAGGACAAAATCTACCTAAAAACCCTAAGACGGCGCTGTTTGCGGACCTGGATGAGACCCCTACACATCTCTGAACTCTCATTTTTTTTTTTTTTTTTTTCAGCAGCTAAAATTACAATCACACGAGCATGAAAAACTCCAGTGGTCAGTCTTGCACTGGTAAAGCATAACATTTCTTGGATCATGGTCAATGAAGAATTGACCAGCATCCTTAAAGACAGACAGGCGAGATTTGATAGGGTGTGGTCCCCCTGGATTAATTCCCTTTAAGCCCCATAGTCTCTAGAAATGGATACTGGGTGGCCTAGGCCGAGGGAAATGACTCCTACTCTGGATTTCTGACCTTTTACTTTTTGGTACACTTGTATTTGGGATGGGGTCCAGTAATGGCAAAAAACGTATCCAAGCCTATGTTGTGGATACTTCCATTATGGGACAATTATTTTGCTTTCCTCATGACTCAGAATCCAGAAACGTCAGTGCAGCACTGGATGAAAGGTGTAAGGATCTGTCAGGAGTCAAACTCATTGACCTTTTTTTTATATATATATATATATATATATACACATATATATACACATACACATACACATACACATACACATACACATACACATACACACACACACACACACACACACACACACACAGTTCACAGATGAGGATGATTACCTCTTAATAGTCATTCAAACCTCTTTGTGTCAACTTGTGTGCATGTTATCAGGCCAAAATCACCAGGGTATGTAAGCTTTTGAGTAGTTTCTGTTGTCATTATAATTTAAAAACAGTAAACCGTTGTTTGATAATAAATGGCTTCAGCCAAACACTAACCATGAGTGAAAGTTTTTATGTTCCCATTCATATTTTCTGAAAACGGCCAAGAAATTTAATTCTGCCAGGGTATGTAAACTTATGAGCACAACTGTATAACGCACAATATCTCTGAAACCAAGGCGGCACACACGTTTGTTTTTGCAGCACAACTACAGACAGGTAGTGCCGTGGTTTGGATTCAAACCAAAATCATTTTATCTGCTGCTTCTGTAAGCACAGGTCATTGGAACATGTCACTTGATGTAGATTTATGTTCCAGCTAGACTTCACAGTACTCACAAAATTCTGCACTTTGTGGAGCATGTGACCCAAAAACAAGCTGTTGACAAAGGAAAATTTTATATAATTCCCATCCATATGTACTACATATATATGTTTGTGGCGCCAGTAGTTGGGTATGTGCAATGTTATATTGGCCACTCAGGGCTGTACACATGCTGCGTCTGCAAAGCTTTGCTTCCTGGCTGCAGTAAAATTTAAAGGGATTCTAAAGCCTAAGGGTCCTTTCACACTAGCGGACCATTCGTCCGCTCATTACAAGTCCGTTAACGGACTTGTAATGAATCCCTATGGGATCGTGTCCATTAGCGGATGGAGCATCCGCTAGCGTCCGCGTCAGTCGGGATCCGCTTTTCCGAGCGGAAGAAACCCTATTTTTCTTCCGTTCGGCGGAACGGATCGGATGCAGACGGACAGACGGTCCGTCTGCATCTGATCCCCCATAGGGGAGAGCGGAGCAGCGACAGGGCGGTCTCTGCACTGTGTGCGGGGACTGCCCTATCCGCCGACAGCTCGGCGGGGATCCCCGCTGAGCTTTGGCGGACACACGGAGCGGACCCAGAAACGGTCCGCTCCGTGTGAAAGAGCCCTAAACCTATTTTGTCCATTAATGCATTCCTTGCATAAAGGTAATAAATGTTTAGGCATCAGCATCCCCCCCTCACCAGCCCCTTTCACTTACCTGAGCCCTCATTGAAACCAGCGCTGTGCACGTCTGCAGCTCTTCTCAATTCTGGGCCCTGCTGGCTTTGCTGGGGCACCAGGAGTCATTGGCTCCCAGTGCTGTCAATCAAAGCCAGTGACAAGGGATGGGGGCCGAGTCCCACTGTCTGTCAATGGTTGCAGCAGCAGGGCTCGGGAGCGAGCATGCACAAGTGCATACCATGGGGGTACTGGACAGAGGAGGAGGAGCCATGAGCACCAACAGGGGACCCAAAAAGAGGAGGTCCACACCCGCTCTATGCAATTCCATTCCATAGAGCAGGTAAGTACCGTATAGACAAGTTGTTTTTTTTTTTTTTTTTTTTACCTTTACAATAGTTTTAAACAGCATGTCTCACATCTATACAGTTGCAGGGTAGTCTGGAGGTGACATCTAGTCTGTCAAACACCTCTGAAAAGTGATCCACTGCAGATCGCTTTTTAGAATAACAGCAAGGGCTGCCGTACATTTGCACAAGCCTGAAGAAATAAAATTGCATTCATGTGAGGTTTTTATGGTTACTGTTCTCGATTAGGTGTTGTGACGATAAACAGAATGAGATACATAAAGATTACCCCAAGACAAGACTACATATTTGTCTGAAATATTTGTTTAACACATAATGTGTATAGAAGTACAAGGTAAAACAAGCTCTGAAATCGAGAAAAATCTTGTTTTGTGTTTGAGCTGAGATTTGAGTGCCAACTCTTGCAACACTGGCTGCAAAATATTTTACTGCTAAGCTTTGCATTTCTTGGCCAGAACCTGGCTAAGGTAAATAATTGCACAGTGAGCATTGAGCACACAATGCACAGGTGTTGGTAAAATAGTTCTCCAACTAGAGCCTTTCATTATTTTTGTTTTATGTTTTTTTATAATTGACCATGTAAGAGCAGCATTCCTTTTTTTTTTTTTTTTTGTGACACTTCAACTGAAGAAAGATTACTTTTGTCTATTTTATAGGGCTGTGGAAATTAAAGATTAATTCCTCGATTAATCTTAAATTGTTTTGATCGGTACTAGTGGTGCAACGGATTTGTAAATGATCCGAGCGGGTCACCATATGCGGATCGGCGCAAAACGTGATCCACGGATGTCTGTGGATATTACAGTGGGGGGAAGATGTCTGTGGATATTACGTGGGGGAAGATGTCTGTGGATATTACGTGGGGGAAGATGTCTGTGGATATTACGTGGGGGAAGATGTCTGTGGATATTACAGTGGGGGAGATGTCTGTGGATGTTGCAGTGGGGAGATGTCTGTGGATATTACAGTGGGGGGAAGATGTCTGTGGATATTACGTGGGGGGAGATGTCTGTGGATATTACGTGGGGGGAGATGTCTGTGGATATTACAGTGGGGGGATGTCTGTGGATGTTGCAGTGGGGGAGATGTCTGTGGATGTTGCAGTGTGGGGAGATGTCTGTGGATGTTGCAGTGTGGGAGATGTCTGTGGATGTTGCAGTGTGGGAGATGTCTGTGGATGTTGCAGTGTGGGAGATGTCTGTGGATGTTGCAGTGGGGGAGATGTCTGTGGATATTACAGTGGGGGAGATGTCTGTGGATGTTGCAGTGGGGGGAGATGTCTGTGGATGTTGCAGTGGGGGGAGATGTCTGTGGATATTACAGTGGGGGAGATGTCTGTGGATATTACAGTGGGGAGATGTCTGTGGATATTACAGTGGGGGACTATATATGGTGGTGATACGAAAAATGTATGTGCGTTCTAATTAATCGATTTAAAGAAAAAATCGATTAATCGAACACGAAAATTTTAATCAGTAACAGCCCTACTATTTTATACTATTCAGTAAACCTGAAGCCCTCGTTGACATTGAATGCGGCTTTGTTATCTTGCAACTTCAATTGAAGTTGACCCGCGATTTCAAAGCCGCATGTCGGTGCGCTTTCAGGTGTGACTTGGAAGATATCTGTGCGGCTTCATGCACAGATGTCTATGCAAGTCGCACCTAAAATTGCTGAAAGTAGTGCAGAAACGACTTTTTCAAATCGATGCAGCACCGCAAAATTGGCTTTGCACCGATTTGAACAGTGCCATTACCGACAATGGGGTGTGTCTCATTGTAAACAGGGGGAGGGGGGGGTTAAAGACCTTTTTAAAAAAAAAAAATATTAATTGAACTGCAGCCAAAATATTTTATTGTTTGGATAGAGCAGAGTAGGATTGAAGCCTGTTAGGTTGTGTTGCTATCTGTTGGGGAGACTTCCACATATTCTGGAGACAGTTGACTTATAGACCGGAACTGGTATTCACGTGGTATTCAACCCCATGGAGAAAATATTCACAGATTCTAATCCTTCGTCACTCTATCTTCCATTCGTGTTTTTTTGTTTTTTTTTGTTCTCTAAAGCTGTACAATACACACTATAAAACTTTTGTTGTTAGATTTCCTTTAGATTTATCAAAACCATGTAGTGCAAGGGCCTGCCTGATTGCATACAAATGGAAAGTGTTTAGGTTTGACCTCTTCTTGTATGTTTTTTGTAAATTTATTGGAAAAAAATCTATCGTGTGTATGCTCCCTTACCCAAGTACTTATTTTTTTTTTTTTTTTTTTTTTTGGGGGGGGGGGGAAATGTAGTAGCACTTTTGTTTTCTTTCTCCTTTGACATGTTGTATTACATTTTTGTTACGGCAACACGGTTTCATCCTTTAGGCTACATTCACATGTAAAGTTCTTCTGTAGCATTCTTTTGGAGTAGAATTGCAAGTTTCAGAGCTTCAAGTTACAAGCTAAAATGCTCAAGTGTCAACGAGGCCTTATAGTTACTGAAAACATAGAATTTAAAATTAGTTTGTGAGCACTAGGAACGTTTTTGTTTGTTTTGTTTTTCTGAAAAAAATAATATTTTTTATTTATATATATATATATATATATATATATATATATATATATATATATATATATATATATATATATATATATATATATATTTATTATACTTTTTTTTTTTTTTTTTTTACTTGAGCTTCAGGAGGTTTTACCCCCTTCATGACTAGGGGATTTTTTTTTCTACTGATCACTGCACTACTCTAACTGGCAATTGTGCAGTCATGCAGCACTGTATCCAAATGACATTTTTATACATTTTTTTGTCACACAAATAGCCCTTGCTTTTGGTGGTATTTAATTACCACTGGAGTTTTTTATTTTAGCGACAACATTTTTGAATATTTTGAATAAAAACATATTTTCTACTTGTTATAAAACATATCCAATCAAATTTCTTCATAAATTTAGGTCAAAATATATTCTGCTACATGTTTTTTGTAAAAAGAAAAAAATTCCAAGTTTTATATTGATTGGTTTATGAAAAACTTGGCTAGTGGCTACAAACAATTGTGTGTGTGTGTGTGTGTGTGTGTGTGTGTGTGTGTTTGTGTAATATATATATACATACACACACACACACACTCTGCTGGTAATGGCTGTGATCAATGACTTATACTGTGATAGTGTAGTGGGCAATCTGGCGCTAGCTGAAAGTAAGTGTGTGGGTTGGGGGGGTACACTAACTTACACTGACCTCAATAGTGACACTAATTAAGTGATCATACTGTCACTGTGCTAATGACACTGGCTGGGAAGGAGTTAACATTTGGGGCAATCGAAGGGTTACCTGTGTGCCTAACAATGTGTAATGCCTTCTGCATTTACTTTACTATCTGTCAGGGAGAAGAAACAGACAGATCTCTGTTCACATAGAAAACAGAATTGCCCCATGGGACTTTTAAGGCAGACTAAGGACTAGTAGAAACGTATAACAAAGTGTATAAAAACTACCCAAGTTTTATTATTATACAATCTAAAACAATGACCATCCGGGCAGTATTGAATCACAAGATAAAAAGCTTGACAACATGATTACATAGACCTTTTTATAGAAGAAAGCACCCTAAAACTTGGATACGTTGGAGTGCTAAAATGCGTATAAGAAGTAAAAGGCCAGTCCTAGGAGGTGTTCACAAAGCAGGCCAACGCATTTCGGAAATGTATTTTCCTTCTGGGGGAGAGAAGAGTGCAAAGATCTACAATATAATAGTACATGGAAGAAGGGGGGAGATATATCCAGAGCTACTCCAAAATGGAACCCTGATCGCCAATGGTGGTAGGACTGTCTCGGTACCCAGACAAGAAACACTTGGTTATAAAAATTAACAATTTATTATAAAAATGACCAAAGAAAATTAACAAAAATTACAGCAATAAAGGTCACAACAGTGACTTGACACAAGAGATTAAAAACATTACAAACTCCACAGGTAGGCAGAGGCAAAATTTGATGTGGATAGTGATGTGTTCCTCAACATGTTTCGTGACTACTGTCACTTCTTCAGGAGGCGTCGATCTATGACATCTGAATAAATGTATAATCTCATAATTATACTGTCAAAATTTACTCCATTGTAGCAAAGCTACTGGTAATATGGTTATTGAGGAGTATAGTAGAATTACAAAAAACATGACTCCCCAAGGTTGGCCCATAGGGCAACGTGCGGCAATTACGCGCCCAGGGTCCCCCCCCCCCTGGGCGCGAACATGAGAGAATGTTGGACGGTACTAAGAAATATATATGTATAACATAGGGTAAGCCACAGTTGGTAGGTGTATGAGGGAAGGAAGGGGAGTATAGGGAAGGGGCAGAGAAAAGGGGAGGAAAAAGGGTAAGGGATGGGGGTGGGGAAAAGGAGAGGGAAAGGATATTCCCCCCCCCCCCTCGCTTTCCCTTCCCCTTTTTCCCTTTCCCTTCACCTCCCCTTTTCTCTCCCCTCGCCTTTCCTCCCCCTTTCCCCTTTGCCCCCCCTCCCTTCCCCCATACACCTGCCAACTGCGGCTTACCCTATGTTTTATATATATATATATATATATATATATATATATATATATATAAATTTTTAGTACCGTCCAACATTCTCCCGTGTCCGTGCCCGGGGGGGGGGGGACCCCGGGCGTGTAATTGCCGCACGTTGCCCTATGGGCCAACCTTGATGAGTTATGTTTTTTTTTTTTTTTGTCATTCTATTATACTGATCAACCATATAACCAGTAGATTTGCTACAATGGAGTAAACTTTGACAGTATAGTTATAAGATTATTTATTTTTTCAGATGTCATAAATAGACGCCGCCTGAAGAAGTGACAGTAGTCACGAAACATGTTGAGGAACACGTCACTAGCCATATAAAATTTTTGCCTCTGCCTACCTGTGGAGTTTGTAAATGTTTTTAATCTCGTGTCATGTCACTGTTGTGACCTTTATTGCTGCATTTTTTTTTATTTTTCTTTTGTAATTTTTGTAATAAATTGTTAATTTTTTTATAACCAATTGTATCTTTTCTGGGTACCGAGACAGTCCTACCACCATTGGCGAACAGGGTTCCATTTTGGAGTATCCCTAGATATATCTCCCCCCCCCCCCCTTTTCCAATTGTATATTTAGAATGATGGTACCCATCCCTATTCTTGCTAAATCAATGAGATAACCCATTTCAATCCAATATAATAGTGCAACAATCCAAAATCAAGTATATGGTTATTGCAATAAACAGGTGAGTCATAATACGGCAGGTAAATGGTACATACTTACAAAAGTCATCCTAGATAAGGAGACAATGGGGGTTATTTACGAAAGGCAAATCTAATTTGCACTACAAGTGCAAAGTGCACTTGGAAGTGCAGTCGCTGTAAATCTGAGGGGAAGCTCTGCTGATTTTATCATTCAGTCATGTGCAAGCTAAAATGCTGCTTTTTATTTTCCTTGCATGTCCCCCTCCGATCTACAGTGACTGCATTTCCAAGTGCACTCTTGGTGCAATTTCAAGGGCACTTTGCACTTGTAGTTTTCACTTGTAGTGCAAAGTGGATTTGCCTTTCGTAAATGACCCCCAATATGTATAACAATGTTATGTTCCTGTAAATGGATTGACAGCGACCACCCAACCAGAATGGATGTAGCTTAGCTGCAAAGAGCACCCGCACATACATGGAGCGTATATATCGCAGTAGGTGGCTTTCACCCACCGTGGAAAATCTGCAGGTGAATATAAATTTCAAAATTAAGCAGTGCTGGAATTTTATTATTTTTTTTTTATTTAATTTTTTATTTACTGTGGTCTGGACTACTGTATGTGAACTCAAATCTGCCAGAAGAAAAAAAAATCTATTTAGAAACAAGTCATAATGAAAGTCACACTGCCTTACACAGTCATGGGGTTTGTCAGGATTACACACAAATAGTGACAACTAAGTGTGGCCTCCTTTTTCCTGGAACTTACTAATGCATCTTATGATTCTGTCTGTGTCCTCCCCAAGTGTTATTTCAGATGTAGTCAAATATATTCTGGTTGACAAACTGGAAAGAAGCTTAGGTAAGCAAAGGTAAGTGTGTCGCCTATAATGAATTGCAAGTGAATTAGGTTTTTTGGGTCCATGCACAATGGGTTTAAAAAAAAAAAAAAAAAAAAACGCCAGTTCTTTAGGCAAAAAAAATGCTAATATAGAGTGTTGCGTACAGGCATTTAGGATAATTTTTTAATTTTTTTTTTTTTCTCAAAAACAAATCGGAATGAGCTTAAAATATACCTCTAATGTCGCGTACACACGATCTGAGTATCCGATTGGCCTAAAATCCAATGGATTTTTTTCATCGGAAATCCGTTCAAACTGTCTTGCATACACACTGTCAGACTAAATGCCGACCATCCAAAACGTGGTGATGTAAATCTCTACGACGAGCCATGAAAAATGAAGTACAATGCTTCCGAGCATGCGTAGACTTGATTCTGAGCATGCATGGATTTTTCTCCAACAGAATTCCACACAGACGATCGGAATTTCCCATCAGATTTTTTTCCATCGGGAGAATTTAAAACATGTTCTATTTTTTTACTTCGATGGAAAAAAGTTTGATGGGGCCCACACACGATCGGAATTTCCGATGAAACAAGTCCATTGGAGCAGAATGGAGGGCTACTGATTGATAGTCAGCAGCTGCCCCTTTAAGGGCTTTAGAATGCTGGGAAGTGGGGTGGGGCTTATGGTCATGTGACATGCATGCAATAGCGCCAATAGATCTGTGCCAAGAACATAGTTACATAGTTAGTCAGGTTGAAAAAAGACACAAGTCCATCCAGTTCAACCATAAAAAAATAAAAAAAATTGTACAATCTCATATACCCAAATCTATGCCCATAGAATTGCTGTTAGCCGCCGGTCAACACGTCTCTATTGGCGCTATTACATGCAAATGTCCAAGGCCTGGCCACCAAAAGGCCCCCTGTCGGTGTGCGCTTGGCGCCAACAGGTTAAACCCACAGGTCTTCTTTTTTTTTTTTCACCATTTAATATTCCTTTTAATACTGGCTTTTGCAATTTTCAAATGCAGCAATTTAGAAATTGGAGGAAAGGTTTAGCACTGGAAAGCGCTTTTTGAAAGCTAAAAAGTGCATTTTATATACAACTATATAGATCAGACCAAAATGAGGAGGAAAGAGGGACTTTGTTTAATATCAGGGGCAGTCCCTCAAAATCATGGACAGTTTGAAGCTATGTGATATATGCATGCTTTCCTGCTGATAACTCCAAACCCATGCCCAAAATATCAATATATCCAAAGATGTAGGCCAATGTTTCTCAACCAGGGTTCCTCCAGAGGTTGCTGGGGGCTCTTTGAGAAATATCTGCCTCTCCGATAAGTTCACACTGACACCATTGACCTTTTTAGTTATCTGAAAGGGGGTAATTCTTTCCATTGACCATCACACTAATATATTATGAGTTGTAGCTGGTCATTTTTAGCAGGGGTTCCCTGAGACCTGAAAGTTATTTCAAAGGTTCCTCTGTGTTTGAAAATGTTGGGAGAGGCTGATGTAGGCAGTTATTACAAAATTCCTGTACATATTGGGACAGATGGACAGTCTATCGCTGTGTAATAATGCCAGTTTCCTCAGCGAAAAAGGTCCACGAACCAGTATTAAACTGATCAGAGACAGGTGGGTGTTGCCCAGAATATTATTTAGTCAGTCATTGCTCCTATGCAACGAGAGCAGCTTGAAGCCTGACATGTCTGTATGGCCTTTAGTGCCTGTCCAGGTCTGTATGGCCTACACAGACAGGCTAGTTGCCAACAATCCAGTTTTTCTCAGGACAATCACGGATTTGGGACCCTCGTCCCGGATTGATTTGTGTCCCGCTTTTTTTCTCAGAATTTTGCCTTTGTCGGGAATGTTTTGGAAAAACGCCTGGCGGACTACAAAAAGATGGCTGCCGCCGCAGACACAAGGATTCTTCCCCTTGTGTTCTGGTTTTATGCTGCTGTGCCTGTGTGTGGGCGGCTGGGTTACTTGATGGGCCAGTACGTGAGGAAAAATATGTGACCGACCACTCCCCTCCCCTCAGGTGTCAGGTGGGATGGAACCGCTGAGTTGAATGGGCGGGCCATCAGCTCTCCATTCTCTTTCACAGAACGTCGCATACCGGTGTCTTGCTGGAAAAGGTCCCCCAGCGGATTATGCCCCCTGTACTGCGATGCGCTTGCCTCCAAAAAATGGATTAGGGGGCGGCGCCCCTGCACCCCATATGGCCGGTCTGCCAGTGCCCATAACAAAAATTAAGCTTCAGTTGGGAACATACAGTACATTCCACATTAATTATGCTATCAAAATTTGTGTGTGCTGTAAATTACCTCCAGCATTGCTCCTGCTGTGGTTTTTTTTTTTTTTTCTTCTTGCTGGAGGCTGCCATTTTGCTGAAATCCAAAGCCCCTGAACAGCAGAAAATCCTAAAGTGGAACTAAACCCATTGTTTTAACAGTTTCAAAACTGTTCTATTCCTGGAATGCCGAGATTGTCAACTCGCATTTGCCTGTTTCCTCAAAAAACTGTCAAACCATCAAACGGCTGGTCACATGTGCAGCACCATGGCAGTTGCAGATCAAACAGAAGAAGCTTCCTTGGCTGTAAAATATAGTAGGGTTTAATTCCACTTTAAGGTTGTCGGCAGACCGGCCTCTACAAATTCATCCGTGCCTAAAAATAGAGAGCAACAGAGCATGTGCAGAGCAGGGTGAGATAGTGTATTGTACTGGATTTTAAGCAATATAGGTGCTTATTTTTAAAGTATTGCATAGCTATGCTTGCAAAAGGGACCATCTTTAACGGCACTTAAAGTGGTTGTAAACCCTTTTTAGTGACTTCTACCTATAGGTAAGCCTAGAATAAAACTTACCTATAGGTAGTGTAAATATCTCTTAAACGTGCGCCGTTTAGGAGATATTTCACTTGTAGTCTTAACGGCTCATGCGCGGGGAAGAAACTAAACAAAGCAATAGCCTGTGCCGTTAATGGCGGCTTCCGTGCGCGGCAGTGACGTCACAGAGCTTCGGCAAATCACGGAGCCGGAGACTGCAGCTCGGAAGAAGAGGGGCTAGAAGATGGATGCTGCCTACACAGGGGACATCGCTGGATTCTTTTGCAGGCAAGTGTCGCATAATATGCAATGCATACTAGCCCATTATGTTTTTCATTTGCAGGGAGAAAAAGAGGAAGTAAAACCCATCAGGGTTTACTTCCTCTTCAACTGAATACTTTGAATGATAGTTGTTGTTTTAATACATACTACAGTTGGGATGGATACTGATCATTCTTGACCTTCCCACTCTTTTAAATTAACGTTCAATAGGTAGGATAATCCGCACTTGGAGGAAGTAAACCCTCTTAGATAATAATCCAGAAAAAAAAACACCTGCAAGAGAAAGGCATAATGAGCTAGTATGCATAGCATTATGTGGCACTTACCTGAAATCGAAGCCTCCAAAGTGCTTCTCGTTCCCCTCCGCCACCATGTCCCCTCGGAGCTTCTTCCTGGAACCGGCGCTGTGATTGGTCGGAGCGGCGATGACGTCACTCCTGTGCATGCGCGCAGGACCGGCATTATCCTGGCATGATCCCAATCATTATGCCGGGACGCTTAGTGCGTCTGTGCCGTTGTCTACATCGCACATGCGCCGCAGACATCGTTGCAGTGTTTTCTGCAAATATCTCTTTAACCGTGTGGGTTAAGGAGATATTTCTTGCACCTACAGGTAAACCTTAACCACTTAACCCCTGGACCATATTGCTGGTCAAAGACCAGGGCACTTTTTGCGATTCGGCACTGCGTCGCTTTAACTGACAATTGCGCGGTCGTGCGACGTGGCTCCCAAACAAAATTGGCGTCCTTTTTTTCCCCACAAATAGAGCTTTCTTTTGGTGGTATTTGATCACCTCTGCGGTTTTTAGTTTTTGCGCTATAAACAAAAATTGAGCGACAATTTTGAAAAAAAAATATTTTTACTGTAATAAATATCCCCCAAAAATATATAAAAAAACTTTTTTTTTTTTCCTCAGTTTAGGCCAATACGTATTCTTCTACATATTTTTCGTAAAAAAAATCGCAATAAGCGTTTATTGATTGGTTTGCGCAAAAGTTATAGCGTTTACAAAATAGGGGGTAGTTTTATGGCATTTTTATTAATAATATTTATTTTTTTACTAGTAATGGCGGCGATCAGCGTTTTTTTTTTTTTTTATTTTTTTTTTTTTGGTACTGCGACATTTTGGCGGACACTTGACACATTTTTGGGACCATTGGCATTTTTATAGCGATCAGTGCTATAAAAATGCATTGATTACTATAAAAATGCCACTGGCAGGGAAGGGGTTAAGTATGTTCTCTGGGTGTGTTCTAACTGTAGGGGGGGTGGACTCACTAGGGGAAATGACTGATCGCTGTTCATACATTGTATGAACAGACGGTCAGGCATTTCTCCCCTGACAGGACGGGGCGCTGTGTGTTTATACACACAGCTCCCGGTATTCGCTCTGTAACAAGTGATCGCGGGTGCCCGGCACGTGATCGTGACCGCCGGGCAAGCGCGCGGGAGTCGGGAGCGAGCGGGGGGGCATGCGCCGGCCGCTTTGCCTGCCGACGTAGAGCTACGGGCAGGGCCGATCCTAGGCAGGGTGCACAGGGTGCTCCGCACCCAGGCGCCTCAGAGGTGGGGGCGCCGAAGCTCCAAAGTGCTCCCCTCCCTCCTTGTCTGTGTCCAGAGGCGGAGCGCATGTAGCGGGTGCTCTGGTTCCCCATCCTGCTTGCTCTCTCCGCTGGCAACAGAGCGCATACCTTCCATTGTTCCCGGAATCCGGGCTGGGTACCACAGCGGAGTCTAATACCGGAACACGTTCCTGCACTAGGCTCCACTAATTAATTCTGTCCAGTGTGCATGTAGCAGTCTCCTGTCTGCCCCGCCCCCTCTGCATGTGTCGGCTCTTCTCCCATAGGTGGTGTGATGAGAGGCTTCTGGGTTGGCCGGAGCTGCTGCCAATCATCCCGTGCACTCCTCCAAGTAACCAAAGATGCCACGTATTCCCCGCCCCCTGTAATGTGCTTCTGCTCCCAGCACACCCGAGCTACAGGGATCTAATGGACAAGTACTGATCTATGGGGACACCTGCTGTGGGGGGGCTCTGATGGGGGACACCTGCTGTGGGGGGGCTCTGATGGGGGACACCTGTTGTGGGGGGCTCTGATGGGGGACACTAATGAAGACTTCTTAGGGGAGCATCTCTGTGTATGAGTCGTAGCCAAAGAAACATTTGTAAAGGGGAGAAGTTGGTAAGATGACAACGCCTATGTGGTGGCGCCAGAAATATTTCTGCACCCAGGCGTTTGACCCTAGGATCGGCCCTGGCTACGGGCTCTCGCGCAGGAGAGCCGACCTGCGGCGGCTGGTCGGCAACCAGTTAATCTAGGCTTACCTGTAGGTGCAAGTTGTCAAAGTGGGTTTACAACCACTTTAAAATATACAGGTTACCAGATACATAAGACGAACCTCATGGCCATATGAAGTATTTGGATAGTCTTTGATGTGCCTGCTTGCTTGTTTGCAAAGGAATAGTGGACTAGGTTGAGTTTTGATGGCTAATCCTCAATGTTTCTTGACTAAATAAGAGTTTTGAATGAACTGTGGCAGTCTCGTATTACTAACTAAAGAGCAAAAGTTATCAGCGACCGCCTGGATGAGTAGGAGTCGGTGACACACATGTATGTAGAAGACAATCCCATGACTTCATACACTACGTGCTAGAATTCCTTCAGCATCGATTCCACCTACGTGCACTGTTATATTGATGTGAAGCACGGCAAACGTTTCTCAAACAAACCATACAAGTATAGTATCTAGGTCAGTGGTTCCTAACCACACTGAAAGTACACATTGTACTGACCTACAGCAACCTTTTCACATATATATAGGAATAGCAAGAATATCTCCAGCTTGGCAACACAAATCTGTAATAAAATAAAGATATAAAACAGTTCCTAAAATTCAAAATGTCTTTTGCCATCTGATAATCATTTTCTTACACATCCCCATTGCTTTTACAAAGTGATCTGAAATGGAGTGAGTCAGTTTTTAAAGAAAGAAAGGAGACATAACCCACCGAGAGAAGAGCTAGTGTGTTCTCCCGGGGGGTGCCCATACATGGCTCGGACGGTCACTGACCCAGCCGAGATTTGAACTGTCTATTACTGGCTTAAGTCCTTCATCTGGGCTAAAAAAACATGAACTATTTATAAAAGTGAGATTTTCTTTCCTGCAAGGAAAAGATAATGGACAATAATATCAACAGAAAAACAAACTGATTAAAGCGCTTTGTTACTGCAACATTTCATATTACTGATATGAGTCTACTGCACCATGTACTTGTATGAGAAAGTATCCTGTTCTTTGTATTGCTGCTCCTCTTCTTCTTCCTCCTCCTTCTTCTTCCTCTGCCTCTTCCTTCTCCCTCCTCCACCTCCTCCTCCTCCTCCTCCTCCTCCTCCTCCTCCTCCTCCTCCTCCCAAACGTTATTGTAACGGCACCCTAAATGGGACAGGGGTTAAAGCCGTTTAGGATATTCCGTTCCCGAACACAAGGCAGCTACCGACACCCCACAGTCAGGTGAACAGGACCCATAGGAATAATACAAGGCGCAGCTCTGTATGAAGTTCAAGCAGGTCTGACAATCTTTATTGAGAAAGCCGGGTCTCTTATATACACAAAAAGAATACTGCAGTAACCAAATGAACAATGACCCAACTCCATCCACAACATCACACAATAGTTACCTAATTTGCCCCCTCAATAAATCTCTTAGCAGAAATCCTGTCTCTGGGCCCTGACCTCATTTACATGAGCTAATTAACTACAGCTGATGACTCTGACGCCTGATCTTTAGGCTGTCTGCTAACTTACAACACACATTATCACAGGACTTCTTCACACAATACAAGGTCAATTGGCACAAGCCACAATGAAAGGTCCTCAGAAGCCATCCTAGGTTCATTTACATCACAACAGACAGACAGGTGGGCTGGAGTTGATGACATTAACACCTAACAGTATGTGTCCCCACATTATGAATGAGTCACTCTTTCAATTAACCTGTTGAGTTCAGAATCAACAAACAGCAACCAGTTCTCCACAGATATCCTGAATACATTGTGGACAATAACCACACAACAGTCCCATCTCAGGTAGTCCAAGATATATTCTGAATGTCCATTATTTTCTGGCTCATGCTTTCTTTTTTTTTTTTTTTTTTTTTTAAATGTTTTTATTAGGTTTTCAAACATAAGTTCACAAACATTTTCATGAAGTTAACATATACAATATATGTGCACAGGTAACTTTGATATAGCAGAGTATATTTTTCTAAAAAAATAAATAGAAGGGGGAAATATAGAAAGTTGTCTGTAACGAGCACTGTTTACTTCAACAATGAATATATAACATATAGGGGAAGGGATAGGAATAGTCTAGGGAAGGAATGTGCAAGAGTTAGAGAAATTTAATGACCGGCTTATATCAGATTCGGTTTGGGTCAATATTTCAAGAGGGAAGAAATAATAATATTATTATTACGGTATAAGTTAGCAACAGTGACATATCAGTCCGTCAGGGTTTCATTAACTTAAGATATTCATCTGATTTTGTAAAGTGCGTCCAACAAGACCACATATCAATGTAGGCTTTAGATGAATCCCTAGATTGGTATATTAGTTCTTCCATGCTGGCAATGTGGTTAACTCTGCGTAACCAATCTAGGATGGATGGTGGGAGAGTTTGTTTCCATTTGATAGGGATACACAATCTTGCTGCGTTAATCAAGTGTATAATAATGGTGTGTTTATAGGTAGAATGAGAGAGACTTGATAGGTGTAATAAGTATTGTTCTGGAGTGAAGTCAGGTGTAAAGGTAGTAATGTGCGCAATCAGTCTATGGACTTCCTTCCAGAATTTTGTAATTGCGGAGCAATCCCACCATATGTGTATTAAGGTACCCGGTGCACTGGCACATCTCCAACACAAGGGAGATGTGTCAGGGTTGAATTTATGTAGAATAGAAGGTGTTCTATACCACCTCGAGTAAATCTTGTAGCCGTTTTCTTGTGTTAAAATGTTTAACGAGCCTTTGTGTATACGCCTGAATATGGTTGTCCATTGTTCAGACGTTACAGAGATTTGAAGCTCCTTTTCCCATTTAATGTTAGTATTGTCCTTTAGAAGGTCTGTGTTTGAGTTGAGAAGGGTGTACATAAGAGATATGAGATGTTTCTGAGGAGAATCCCTAAGACAAATAGATTCGAACATCGTTTTAGGTCTATACCACCCACTTTTTTGGCTCAATTTGTTTAAAAATCCAGTGATCCTGATAAAACTGATGTTTGAAATATTACTATTCTTATTGACGGATTTGAAGGATTCATAAGAAACAAGGGAACGGTGTTCAAAGAATTCCGCAGCCCTATGTGTTACTGTGGGAGTGTTGCCTGTGTATTTTGCGTCATAGTCAGGAAGAGGGATTTCAAGATTATGGGTAACCGGAGTGAATGGTCCATATATAGAGGACAGGTCAACTGTTTTGCAAAGATACCTGAATATCTTTAGAGATGTTCCCGTCACGGGATGTATTTTGGCGTTACGTGGGATTTTTTTGGTAATGGTCCAAGGTAAGTGTCTTATAGGTACAGATGAAAGGCTAGAAATCTCTTCCAATTTAATCCAATCTTTGGAGTGTAGATGCACATGCCAATCAGCTATTCTGGATAAGTGAGTGGCCCAATAATATTTGCGCAAGTCTGGTACTCCAATTCCACCTAGAAGTTTTGGTGTAGTCAATTTATCCCAGCTAATTCGTGGTTGCCTCCCACCCCATATAAATCTTAGGCAGAGTCTCCTAAATGATTTAAAAAAAGAACCAGGAACAGATATAGGGAGTGTCTGGAACAGATATAGAAATCTAGGAAGAATGTTCATTTTTAGAACATTCGCTCGGCCGAACCATGAAAATATACCTTTATCCCATCTCGTTACGTCCGAGCTAACCGTATTTAATAAAGGTACAAAGTTATTAATGTATAAGTCTTTTATATTAGATGACATATTAATGCCCAGATAAGATAAATCCTTATCTACCCAAATAAATGGGAAGTTTCGTTTGCATAGTGTTACTGCATCATTGGGTAGTGAGATGTTAAGGGCTCTGGACTTTGCTAAATTTATTTTCAAATTAGAAATATCTTGAAACATTGAAAAATCCTTCAACAAATTGGGGAGCGTAATCACGGGATTAGTTAGAAACAGCAAAATATCGTCAGCGAATGCTGCTAACTTGTATTGATTATTTCTTATAGTGATACCCACAATGTCGTGGTTGGTGCGAATTCTACACAAGATGGGTTCTAAAATTAAAATAAAAATAATTGGAGACAGCGGGCATCCCTGGCGTGTCCCATTCGACACAGAGAAAGCCTCCGACAGGCTACCATTAACCTTGATCCTCGCCGTTGGAGATGAGTATAGAAGGCTAATGAACTGTAAAATACGGTCTTGGAGGCCTAAAGAACTTAAAGCTGCGTGCATGTAATCCCATGCGATCCTGTCGAAGGCTTTCTCTGCGTCGAGGGAGAGCATAAAGCCTGGGAATCCAGATTCAATAAGCCAATTTTGAATGCAGAGGGCCTTGGTGGTGTTATCCCTAGCTTCCCTTCCCGGGGTGAAACCCACTTGGTCCAATGAGATTAAATCTTTTAAAAGAGGTAAGAGGCGATTCGCTAAGATTTTCGCGTATAGTTTAATATCCACGTTTAGTAATGAAATGGGCCTGTAATTAGATACTTGATTCCTATCTTTGTTGGGTTTGGGAAGCACGACTATATGGGCATCGAGAAGTTCATTAGAAGGTGGCCATTGATCAGGTGTAGAGTTAAATGTTGAAATAAAATGGGGAATTAGCGTATCCTTAAAAGTCTTATAGTAGTTGACCGAAAAAACATCTGGTCCAGGACTTTTACCTATATTTAGTTGATGGAGAGCGTCAAGGGCTTCAGATAGTACCAATGGTTTATCTAAACCTTTTGCCACTTCCAGGTCTAATGGTTTAGGGCAGTAAGACTTAAGAAAGTCAGCAATCATATCTTTTCTCGATTGTGTTTTATTGGATGGATCTTTAGAATGTAAATTATATAAGTTTGAATAGTATAATTGGAATTGCTTGGCAATATCAGAAGTGCATGTGAGTTTATTACCTTTAGCATCCATTATAGAATGAATATTGTCAAATTTTTTATTTGAAGCATTTAAGGAGTTGGCTAATAGCCTACCGGTTTTATTTCCGTATTCGTAGAAAAATTTCTGCGAGTATATATTATTTCTTTTAATTTTCTTATCCAATATTTCAAGCAATTCATTCCTGGCATCAGTTAATTCCTTGAGCACATTCGAATTCAGGGAATTTTTATGAGACTTTTCCAAATACCCTATTTGGTTGGTGAGTTTTTCTATATGCTCCCTCCTATCTTTAGCCCTCTTAGCCGCCATGGAGATAAATTCTCCTCTGATTACACATTTGTGGGCAAGCCACGTAGTTGGAAGTTTTACATCCGGTGTTGAATTTTCCATGAAGTAATAAGAAAGCAAAGATTGTATTCTATTAACTATGCTAGCATCGGTGAGCAATGAGTTATCCAACCTCCAAGATTTACGTAGGATAGGTCCGTCATCAAATGTTAAACACATAGATATGGGATTGTGGTCTGACAAAACCATTGGATCTATAGAAGCGCTTTTCAGACATTCCAGGTCCCCTTGGGATATAAAAAAGTAGTCCAATCTGGAGTAAGTATTGTGTGGAGGAGAGAAGAAAGTATAGTCTTTTGACGACGTGTTCAAAGTGCGCCAGGAGTCGTGTAAGTTAAGTCTATGTAGTAGATTTTTAACCAGGTTTAATGTTTTGTAAGGGGTCTTGGAAGAACCGGATGATGTGTCAAGAAGGGGATTGATAGCTAGGTTAAAATCACCTCCTAAAATTATCATTCCATTAGCAAAGGCTTCAAGGGATTCCAGGACATTTTTAAAGAATGAAGCGTGGAGTCTGTTGGGGGCGTAGATATTTCCCAAGGTTATAGGCCTATTATATAGCAAGCCCCTTATAAAGATATACCTGCCTTCTGTGTCTAATTTTGTATCTAAGATTTGGATGGGACAGCGTTTTGATATTACAATTGAAACACCTCTACTCTTGGAATCCGGGTTAGTAGCATGGATCATGTGAGAGAATGTTTTATCTTTAAATAAGGGGCAGTTATCGGTTTTAAAGTGCGTTTCCTGTATGAAAGTTATGTCAGATCTAGATTTTTTAATCAACATTAGCAGTTTAGACCTTTTTTCTGGTATATTGAGACCCTTAGCGTTAATAGAATATAATTTTATTTTCAGTTTTGAATCGATCACATTGCCAGCGGGTGAAGACATTTCTATCGTGTAAGCAAAATTAAGTAATATATATTAATCGGATGGGGGAGTAATCAAAGGAAAAGAGGAAAGGATGGGAGGAAGGTGAGCAGAAAGATCTCACCTAAAAAAAAAAAAAAAAGGGGGGGGGAATAATTCAAATATCAATTAAATCAAGTAAGGGGGATACCAACAAGGTAGTAAAACTATATAATCAAATTCCTCCTATCGGAGGAAATATAGCAACCAAAATGCAGCAATACCCTTTTGTCCTATTCCTAAGAGGAGAATTAGACAAAGAGTATTGCTACTCGGGGGTTGAAAATAGCCAGACACAAAATCAGCAACCCAAACTACCCGTCTGCCCTCCGCCGCAGACGCTTCAGAAGCTGGTTGTATAAACATAAAACGGATGTCACATTAACAACATACTGTTACCAGTAATACTAAAAAAGAAAAAAAAACATTTTAACAAAGGTATAGTGACATTGTGCAGGAAATCCGACTTTGTGTGGACATTTCCACAATTGCCTCACAAGTAATTATCAAACCTATTTGTAAATAAGGCTAGAGATCCTCACAACAAAAACAATGTCACAGTTTGTATCAGTAGTGAAATTTTCACAATATACAAACATACTTTTCAAACTGTAGCAATGGAGAGTAATATATATTCAATAAACCAAAAGTAACATGTATACTTATGTATCATTTGCATCAAAAACTATAGCAAGTCTCAAATATAACAACGCCACTAATCACCACTCACTTGTCAGATAGAAAACAAATGAATAGGGATAAACAAAAGGGGCGACATTGTTATAAATGAATAGGGAAAAATATATTATATAAATCAACATTTCAATATCCTTTTCTTGATCTTCTTGCTCTTGGTGAAGATGTTGATCGGGGATCAGTGTTTGGATCAGCAGAGGATGTCAGTCGGCCGTCGTTTGAATGGGATCGTCGTCTCCGGTGTCTTGATTGAGTCGTTTCCATTGGATCATCCTTAGTACTTTCTTTAGCTGGTAACTTGAAGCGGTATTCGGCATACCAATCAGGAAGTTCTAAGGGTTGTATGCCCATTGCCCTGCAGAATGCCCGGAGGTCTTCTGGGACTCTCAATATCGCCGTGTGTCCCTGATTAGTAGCCTGCAAGCCGAACGGGAACTTCCACTTGTATATAATTCCGTTATCTCTCAGTCTTTCCAGTAAGGGTCTCAGGTCTCTCCTATTTTGCAAAGTGATGGGGGAAAGGTCCTGGTAGAAGGAAATAGGATGACCCTCATGGATATACTTTGATCTTAATTTGGCATTTCTTAGAATTCCCTCCTTAAGCTGGAAGTCATCCACATGACAGATGACATCTCTGGGGGGATCCGTCGGCTTGCCTCTTGGTCTGAGAGCTCTGTGTATACGCTCCATTTTTATGACCGTAAGTGGGGGGCGTCCTAGCAGGTTATTGAAGATCTCAGATACAACAGTGGTTAGTTGATCCACATCAAATGACTCGGGTAAACCCCTAAGCCTTACGTTATGGCGCCTGCTGCGATTTTCCAAATCTTCCAGCTGGCGATTCATTTCTCTGAGACGCAATGTATTGGCATCTGCTTTGTTGTTGATGTGACGCAGCGCTGTCCCCTGTTGCGCAGTTACTTTTTCAACCTCCTGCACTCGCGCTGTAACTGCGCGCATCTCTAAACTGATCTCTGCAATGGCTGCAGCAAGGGTAGATTTTATATCCGCTGCTACAAGATGAAGGTCATTGAGGCTGGGGGATTGTGACAAATCCTTTGAAGTCTTTGTACCGGACCCGTCATTCGGGGAAACCGGAACATTACCGGCAAATTGAACTCCGTTGGCTCCCATAGGGAGGCTGTGGATATCAGTCATTGCAGAGTTGTATAGTATGTCCAAGAGTTATATTTTATCCAAAACTCCCTTTTGGGGTACGGGAGTGGTACCAAACGAATCCCTGAAAATCAGGGGTGTCGATTTTCAAAGTCGGGCTGGTCGGTCCTCTTACCGGCGCTTATGCGATCCGTTCAAAATCTGCGGCGGCGGGAGCTCTCCTTTCAAGCTGCCATTCTCGAGTCCGGCTCTGGCTCATGCTTTCTAAGAGCTTCTGGATTCCACGGGCCCTCCCTTTATAATTCTAATTATATATATATATTTATTTTTTCAGAACACCCTAAAGAATAAAATGGCGGTCATTGCAATACTTTCTGACACACCGTATTTGCACAGCGCTCTTACAGCGCTTTTTTTTTTTTTTTAAATAAGACAACGGTAAAGTTAGCCCATTTTTATTTTTTTTATTGTGAAAGATGATGTTACGCCAAGTAATTTGATACCCATCATGTCACGCTTCAAACTTGCGCCCGCTCGTGATGACAAACTTTTACTTAAACTTCATAGATGATGTTTAAAAAAATTTTACAGGTTGCATGTTTTGAGTTACAGAGGAGGCCTGGGGCTAGAATTATTGCCCTCGCTCTAACGATTGTGACAATACCTGCCATGTGTGGTTTGAACAACTTTTTTTTATAGGGGAGCTACTCGCGTATGCGTTCGCTTCTGCACGCGAGCTCGGCGGGACGGGGTGGTTTAAAACTTACTTTTTTTAATTTGTACACTGTTCTTTAAAAAAAAAAAATTGTCACTTTTATTTCCTTGTTATAGAAAAAAAGCATGACAGAACCTCTTAAATATAAGATCTGGGGTCAAAAAGATTTTTATTTTACACTAAAATGCAATAAAAAAAGAAATAGTTTGGGGTTGAAAAAAAGTCCCTTTTAAGAGCGATGGGCAGAAATGACTTTTTGACATTGCTTCCGCCCTGCAATGTTATGGAGCGGGGTGGGGGCCATCTTCCCCCTCACTTGACTCCATATCACACAGGGAGAAGGACCCAATCGCCTCTGCTGGCGGCAGGCACCGGAGCGTGGTGGGAGGGGCCCTCTTCCTCCACTGATAAAAGTGATCTTGCTGTGAATCCACGCAGAGACTACTGTTATCTGAAACTGGACTGCTCACTGAAGAAGGGGATACTGAGGTTATGGCAGCTAGCTGCTGCCAAAATGATATTCCTCTTTAAAGTGCTGACCTATATCGTTGTGACCCGGTCCGAAAAGTGGTTAAAATACCTGTTGTTGATCCTACCAGAAATCTTTGTAAGGTGATAACTTCCTGTGGTTTCTGCTTGTGCTGACTATTGTCAGATAACATTATTCCCAGATCTGTGATCCACAGGGCGTCTCTCTGCGACGTTATGTCTTGGGCCCCTTTCAGATGGAGCAAATCCGTCCAAGCGCAATCTGCCTGCTCAACGGGGGATCTCTCTGCCGATTCACGCTGAGCAGACGGATGACAGGTCCGTGTCTGCTCCGCTATGCAGAGCTGACACTAACACAGCTGCTCTCTATGGGGCCGTCAGATAGAAATGGACTGCATGTCTGTTTTCATCTAATTGCCATCCTATCCGCTTGACAGATGGCGAACATTTCGCCATACATCTATTTTTATGTGATCAGGTGCCCCATAATGAACAATGGGTGGTCCAATCGGGTCCACCTGAAAAACTGACAGGCAGACCTGCCCGGTCCGCTGGTGCGAAAGGGGCCTTAGGGTGAAAATGCTGCTCCTCCATTGATTTACACTGAGCAAAATTATATCTTGACTATAAATATTACACGTTTGTGTTTGCCCCTATTTATCATGAGCTGAATGCAAAGATCTACGACTTATTCGATGTACACAAAAGGCCTATTTCTCGCAATCATTGTTCACAAATCTGTTAGTGAGCACTTCTCCTTTTGCCAAGATAATCCATCCACCTCACAGGTATGGCATATCAAGATTCTGATTAGACGGCATGATTATTGCACAGGTGTGCCTTAGGCTGGCCGCAATAAAAGGCCACTCTAAAATGTGCTGCTTTATCACACAGCACAATGCCACAGATGTCGCAAGTTTTGAGAGCATGCAATTGGCATGCTGACTGCGGGCATGTCCACCAGAGTTGTTGCCCTTGAGCTAAATGTTAATTTCTCTACCAACTGTGTCCAAAGGCGTTTTAGAGAATTTGACAGAACATCCAAAGGGCCTTATGCTGGCCATACACTTTACGGAAAATAGGCCGAAAGTCGGTCATTTAGACAGTTCCTTTTGTTTTTCGGACAGTTAATGGGCACAAAATTGATAATCGTTGGGACATTTTTGAGCTGAAAAACGAAGGACAAGTTTGGACATTTTCTGCCGAACGAACGATGAATTGAAAGGTTAATATTTTTCCCATCCGAAGTGTCTGCACTAGGTATATGTAAAAAAAACGAACAAAAAAATTATTCATTTATGTCCACTGAATGATTTATCGGTCATTACATGATGGAACTATTTTTTTCGTATAGTGTATGGGCAGCATTACAACCGCAGACCATGTATAACCACACCAGCCTAGGACCTCCAGATCGAGCATCTTCACATCCAAGATCATCTGAGACCAGCTGCTGCAACAATTGGTTTGCATAACCAAAGAATTTCTGCAAAAACTGTCAAACCGTTTCAGGGAAGCTCGTCATCCTTATTGGGGTCTCGACCTGACTGCAGTTTGTCGTCGTAACTGACTAGAGTGGGCAAATGCTCACATTTGATGGCGTCTGGCACTTTGGAGAGGTGTTCTCTTCACAGGTGAATCACGGTTTTCACTATACAGGGCAGATGGCAGACAGCATATATGGTGTCGTGGGGGTGAGCGGGTTGCTGATGTCAATGTTGTGAATCGAGTGGTCCATGGTGGTGGTGGGGTTATGGTATGGGCAGGAATATGCTATGGACAACAAACACGGGTGCATTTTATTGATGGTATTTTGAATGCACAGAGATACCGTGATGAGATCCTGAGGCCCATTGTTGTGCCATTCATCCACAACCATCACCCCACAGCTTGATAATACACAGCCCCATGTTAAAGGGAATCTGTAAAAAAATTCCTGGAAGCTGGAAACATCCCAGTTCTTGCATGGCCAGCATACTCACCGGACATGTTACCCATTGAGCATGCTTGGGATGCTCTGGATCAGTGTTCCAGTTCCTGCCTGTGACGGGAGTCACTTTGGGCGGGGGGGGGGGGGCGTGGAACCCAGAATCCCTTGGAAAGGTTGGGGAAACCCTTGCTTCAGGTCTCCATGCACCTCCTATGTCCAAGACACCCTGCGTTGATTAGGGGCACAGGGTGACAGAGAACCCCCTGTCTGATCTGTACTAATTGGACTCGCTGTACAACCACACGTGTGTGTGTGTATATGTATATATAAAAATGTTGTGGCGTGGGACCCTGTGCGACCTTAAAGACTGTTGGTTTACGCCAGATTTTGGAGAGAAAGGTATGCTAATTGCACGGCTGTGTGTTGGGCTATTTCGTTCTGACCCAACTATGGCTCAGGGCCCCACCCAACAGACAGGAAGTCTGTTCCTGGGAGTCACGTGGACTCCCATCCCTCTGAGAGGAGTCAGAGGCTGCATGGGTGCAGCCAGATTGCGCATGTCTGCAGGAGGCAGATGTCATTGGTGATTGAGCAGCAAGGCGCTGATCAGGAGTAAGCTAGGTGTGAGCTTAACTCTAGGAAACTCTGTTCTGAGGAGCAGACCTAAGGCCTAGGCTAAAACCTGGAAACGGCTGGATAGCAAGACTGAAAGCAAGGAGGCTAAAGTGTTGAGTATGCAACATACAGTAATGGTGGAACCCCATGTGAGGGCTACTGATGTATTTGTGAACTTTTGTGTTTTTAAATTAAAGTGGGCTACCAGGCTCTTAAAAATTCAGTTCTGGACTGGTGTACTCACTTAACCACTTCCATACAGGGCAGTTATACACCCATCCATACCAGGCCTATTCTGGCACTTCTCTCCTACATGTACAAATCATATTTTTTTGCTAGAAAATTACACAGAACCCCCAAACATTATATATGTTTTTTTTAGCAGACACCCTAGGGAATAAAACGACGGTCATTGAAACGTTTTATCTTGCACGCCATTTGCGCAATAATTTTTCAAACGCCTTTTTTTTGGAAAAAAATTGTTTCATGAATTAAAAAAAATAACAAAACAGTAAAGTTAGCCCAATTGTTTTGTAAAATATGAAAGATGATGCTACACCGAGTAAATAGATACCTAACATGTCACGCTTTAAAATTGCGCACACTCATGGATTGGCGCCAAACTTCGGTACTTAAAAATCTCCATAGGCAACGCTTTGAATTTTTTTACAGGTTACCAGTTTAGATTTACAGAGGAGATCTAACGCACGCGGCGATACCTCACATATGTGGTTTTAACGGTGTTTACATATGTCGGCGGGACTTGCGTGTGCGTTCGCTTCTGCGCGCGAGCTACTGGGGACAGGGGCGTTAAAAAAAATTTTTATTTCTTTTTTTTTTTTTTTTTTTTTAACATAATTATTTATTTTTTTTACACTTTTTTTTTTTTTTTTTTTTTATTATCACTTTTATTGCTATTACAAGGAATGTAAACCTCCCTTGTAATAGGAATGTGTGTGACAGGTACTCTTTATGGAGAGATGCAGGGTCAATAAGACCCCGCATCTCTCCTCCAGGCTGGAAAGCATGAAATCGGTGAAAAAAAATTCACCGATCTCATGCTTGTGGTTGCTTAGCAGCCGCAATTGCGGCTTTGTTTACTTACGGGGACCCGGGCGTGACGTCATCACATCGCGCCCGGGTCCTCCGACGGTCATAGAGATGACTGGTGACCATCTGGTCACCAGTCATCTCTATGCTTCCTGCCAGCGCCGGACGATTCGTTCTCCGGGCCTTCGATGGCACGGGAGAGCCCGGAGAAGCACCGGATGGCGGCGGGAGGGGGGGGGATGTCCCCTCCCGCCGCCTGTAAGAACGATCTAGCGGTGGAATCGCCGCTATGATCGTTCTTACGTTGTGCAGAATCGCCGGCAGGAGAGAAGGATATCTGAATGATGCCTCTCGCTGCAGGCATCATTCAGATATCCACCCGGAAAGCCCAGGACGTCATATGACGTCCTCCTGGATCGAGGAGGGGTTCCTGCCGCCGTCATTTCACAATGACGCGGTAAGGAAGTGGTTAAAAATGCACCTGATGCTGGAGTCTGATCACTCCAATCTTACAATATATACATTTTATATATATTTTTTTTTTCACAAATATAAAAAAGAAAAGTGTGGCGTGCATTTGTATTTAGCCCCCTTTACTCTGATACCCCTAACTAAAATATAGTGGAACCAATTGCCTTCAGAAGTCACCCATTAGTCCATCTGCATGTAATTTAAAGAAGTTTAAAGCCGAATTTAGCTTATATAAAAAAAAAGAAGAAGAAAGAAACCCAGAGCTTTAAACATCTCATCGAGGTTTGTTCAATCCTTAATCCTGAAAATGGAAAGAGTATGGCACAACTGTAAACCTACCAAGACATGGCAGCAGGGCCGTCTTTACCGCAGGGCAAATGGAGCAGGTGCCCTGGGCCCTGTCTCTGATGGGGGCCCAAAGCAACCCCCTTTAAAAAAAAAAAAAAAAAAAAAAATTTTTTTTTTTTTTTTTTTTTTTTTAGGGGTCCGGAGGCCCCCAGGGGCCCGGAGGCCCCAGGGCCCCAGATGGCAACCCCCCTTTTTTTTATTTTTTTTTAAATTTTTTTTTTTTAATATATTTTTATTTCTTATTAAAGGGACAATTTTTTTTATGGGTTTTTTTATGGGTCCCCAGGGGCCCGGAGGCCCCCAGGGCCCCAGATGGCAAGCCCCAGGGCCCCAGATGGCAACCACCCTTTTTTTTATTTATTTTTAAATATTTTTTTTTTTTTAATATATTTTTATTTCTTATTAAAGGGACCATTTTTTTTATGGGTCCCCAGGGCCCCAGATGGCAACCCCCTATTTTTTATTTATTTTTAAATTAAAAAAAATATTTTTTTTAATATATTTTTATTTTATTTTTTATTAAAGGGACAATTTTTTTTTAGAGGTCTGGGGGTCCCCAGGGGCCCGTAGTTCCCGTAGTTCCCCAGGGCTCCAGATGACAACCCCCTTTTTTAATATAAAAAAACCTTTTTTATATATTTCTTTATTTCTTTTATATATATATATATATATATATATATATATATATATGTTGTTATTATTATTATTATTATTAAAGGACCCAGAGGTCCCCAGGGATATTATTATTATATATTATTATTTTTTTTCTTTATTTTTTTTATATATATATATATATTTTTTTTTTTATTAAAGGGCTCAGAGGTCCCCAGGTGGCAAACACCCTTTATTTTTTTTTATAAATGTTTATTTTTTTTATTTGTGTTTATATATATATATTTTTTTTATTAAAGGGCCCAGAGGTCCCCAGGGCCCTGGATGGCAACCCCCCCCTTTTTTTTTTAAATAAATGTTTCTTTTTTATATATATTTTTTTATTTTTTATTAAAGGGCCCAGAGGTCCCGGATGGCAACCCCCTTTTTTTTGTAATTTATTTTTATTAAAAAAAAATTATTAAAGGGCCCAGAGGTCCCCAGGGCCCCAGATGGCAACCCCCTTTTTAAAATATATGTTTTATATATTTTTTTTATTTCTTTTTTTCTTTTTATTAAAGGGCCCAGAGGTCCCCAGGGCCCCGGATGGCTACACCCCTTTTTTTTATATATATTTTTCTTTATTTCTTTCTATATTTCTTTTTTTGTAAAGGGCCCACCGTTTCTACATTTGCGGCAGCCCCCCCCTGCTTCTCAATTTAAGGCGGCAGCACCCCCCCATCCCGGTTCTCTGCTCCAGGGGGCCCATGCCTGAAACTGTGTAAGTGGCCCCATAATTTCTGATGGCGGCCCTGCCGCCCGTTAAGCCCCTGTGCTGCCCACAAATCAGGCTGAAAATCATCAGCGGCACGCAGCCAGTGACAGTACTGCTTCCCTTCCCAGTGTTTTAAAATGTACAGCACCCCTGGCTTCCCTTTAGACGTGCACTTCTCCCTTCCTGCCACTGGGTGCTGCTTGTATATAAAAGTGAATTAGAATGTGATTTTATAACATCCCCAGTTTGCTCTTCCCGAGGCTGACTTCTTCATGTCCTGCTCCTCAAGGTATGTCACTGTTTGCTAATCTATATTGTAAATAGAAGTTTTCTGTAGAGTGTGCCCAAAGTCTTTATAATATTTGATGATTCACTGCAGGTCTGGTCAGTGTTTTAAAAAGTTCCTCTATTTTACACATGGCATGGCATGGGGGTCACAGCACCGTCTGTCCATTCTGTATTGGCACCATGGGACGCCATGCCATGTGTAAAATAGAGGAACTCTTTAAATCACAGACCAGACCTGCAGTCCAGGCTGAGTAAGGTCTCAGAGCACATGGCATTACTGTATGTATTTAACTGCTTGATAGGCTTATTTTGGGCCTGGCTGGTTCACATGTATGTGTTTTGGCGGCCCACATTTGCGCAGGCACAGCAGCCCATTCATTTGAATGGGCTGCCATGCCTGCGTTTCCTGCAAAGAAAAGTGCATGCCTCATGTAATAGGCTGCGCACACGGCACGCCCATGCCCATCAAACACTGAAATACAGCACTGTCTGTCCATTCTGCTGTCTGCTGTGACTTATCTGCAGTTCCCGCACTGTCAAACTTGCTGCATTTTTAGACGTTTAGGTCACGCTTTTAAAAACACAGTGCGTTTGTGTGTGCAAGAACTGCAGGTAAGTAGTATGGTGCAAAAGCAGAATGGATTTCAAGGCAACTGTATTTTTAAAATGCTGAATGCACCTTTTTTCTGCAGAAACAAAGGCATGGCAGCCCATTCAAATCAATGGGCTGCTGTACCTGCACAAATGAGGACTGCCAAAACACATACATGTGAACCAGCCAGGCCCAAAATAAGCTGGAGGGGGGCCCAAAAAAAATGTTTGCCCTGGGCCCAAACCATATTAAAGACGGCCCTGCATGGCAGTCCACCTAAACGGACAGGCCGGGCAAGGAGAGCATTCATCAGAGAAGCAGCCAAGAGGCCCATGGTAACTGGAGGAGCTACAGAGTTCCACAGCTCAGGTGGGAGAATCTGTTCCCAGGACAGCTATTGGTCATTGGGAGCAGTGACCACTGTCATGTTAGTGGTGGACCACCCCCCCCCCACTCACAGAATGACTCCCTAGGGCACACTTAACCCCTTGATTGCCCCCTAGTGTTTAACCCCTTCCTTGCCAGTGTCATTTATACAGTAATCAGTGGCTATTTATAGCATAAATAGCAAAATAGTGTCAAAAGTGTCCGCCATAATGTCGCAGTCCCAATTAAAAATCTCTGATCGCCGCCTTTACTAGTAAAAAACGAACTAATAATAAAAATGGCGGATATTTATTATAGCAATAAGTAAAAAAATATTGCTTTTTTTTTTTTTTTTATATATAGCGCAAAGAATAAAAATCGCAGAGGTGATCAAATGCCATCAAAATAAAGCTCTATTTGTGGGGGAAAAATACGTCAATTTTGTTGGGTGCAACGTCGCAATTGTCGGCTAAAGCGATGCAGTGCCGAATCGCAAAAAAATGCTCTGGTCAGGAAGGGGGTTACATTTTTCAGGGGCTGAAGTGGTTGAGTGGCAAGAAGAAAGCCATTGATGAAAGAAAGCCATAAGAAGTCCCGTTGGCAGTTTGCGAGAAGCCATGTGGGGGACACGGCAAACACGTGGAAGAAGGTGCTCTGGTCAGATGAGACCAAAATTTAACTGTGGTGGAAAACAAACACTGCACATCACCCTGAACACAACATCTCCACTGTGAAACATGGTGGTGGCAGCAGGGAGTGGGAAGCTGATCAAAGTTGATGGGAAGATGGATGGGCGATCTTAGAAGAAAAAGTTAGTCTGCAAAAGACTTGACTGGGGTGGAGGTTCACCTTCCAGCAGGACAACGACCCTAAACCAAAGCTGCATTGGAATAGTTTAGATCAAAGCATATTCACGTGTTAGAATGGCCCAGTCTAGAGCGAAATCCAATTGAGGGTCTGTGTCAATTGAAAATTGCTGTTCACAGGCACGCTCCATCCAATCTGACAGAACTTGAGCTATTTTGCAAAGAAGAATGGGGGAAAAGAAATCATGCCTAGTACACGCGATCGTTTTTCCCGTCTGGGAAAACTGACGTGTTTTCCTTTTTGGCTGGGAAAACCTGCCGTGTGTATGCTCCTTGGCAGTTTTCCCGACAGGAAAGCTGCGGTTTAAGAAATGAGAACATGTTCTCTTTTTTTTTTTTTTTTTTTCGCCGCAAATTGCAGTGTTTTTTTCCCCGCAGTGTTAGCATACAGATGGACAGTTTTCCCGACCAAAGTTCTCCTGGCAGTTTTCCTGTCGGGAAAATCGGCCCGTGTGTACAGGGGAAAAGGGACTGAGCCGGTTCCCGTGTGTACTAGACATCACTCTCTAGATGTGCAAAGATGGTACAGACATCCCCCAAAAAGACTTGTAGCTGTAATTGCGGTAAAAGGTAGTTATACAAAGTATTGACTCAGGGGGCTTAATACAAACGCATGCCCAACTTTTCACATATTTATTTGTTAAAAATTGTATTTTTTAAAAAACAATTATCATTTTCCTTCCACTTCACAATTATGTTGGCCTATCATATAAAATTTACGTTTTGGTTTCAAAACATTGACATTTCCAAGAGCACACTTCCTGGCCTAAATCTTTTAAAGGCAGGAACATTCCAAGAAAAAAAACCCTAGGCAGTTGGCAACTATTCAGTAATAATATTATTTGGCACTATATTGTCTGTTTACAGTCCTGTACAATAGAGACTAACAAAAAGAATCAGCATGACTAAGTGCATTGATTTCATGAAATTCCTGCAGCTTGTGGCTGAACGGGTTGAACAGGTGACAGGTTGCAGAACTTGACATTGTGCTGGGGAGTAGCCAGAGGATTAAGAAGCTAACAGGTAACAGGTTCCACCTGTAGTCACATAAGTATCTTATCTGTAGTTTTCTATTGACACAGAGGGCGTATTCTGGGGACTATTGGTAAAACAGGTCCTCCCTCTCTGGTGACACTGCCACACACACCTTGTCACTCTCTTCTCTTGCTCTTTCCTTCTCCCTACTGGTTGGAGACAGCACCTAGACCAGGCTATATAACAGGTAATGTCCATATACAATGTGATTTTATGTCATTTTGTGGGAATTGTGCTTGCTGCATGACTTTATCTTCAAGCAGCTTGTCTTTTAGACTGTTGCATTTTCAGATCGACAACTTTTGCAAATGAGAATTGGGTGACTTTGGGTTTAGGTTGTAGTTACATCATGTGTGGTCAGTTTTAAACTGAATGCAGTTGACAATATTTAAAATTTCTTGGGACCAAAGCTGGTTACTCACAGTAGTGTACTGGACTAAAGTACAGTTCTGGCAAATTATTTACTAATGGTGAAGAAAATGCTTCCTTTTTTTTTGCGTTCTTGCATTAAGTGCTTTTTGTAATGTATTACTTTTAAGAAGCTAAAATGGCACAAATCAATAACAAATTGATTTATAAAGCTAACCTAGGGTGATTGAAAGTTAATTAAAAAAAATTGGGATTTTATTGTGAATCGCATGTTTTCTAATTCTAGATAAGAAATGTAAAGTGTTTTTTACTGGTAATTTTTTTCTTTTTTTTTTTTTTCATGTGCACATGTAAAAAAAAAAAGGTTTTGCTTTATGTAAATCCTTGCCAATATGTAATGAAAAAATGTGTTGTTAATTAATTGATGTTCATTTTTAATTCTATATTGCATAATGACCTCCACTTGCATAATTTATATAAGATGGCTATTCTTTGCGGTGCTACACAATAGTTGTGTTTTAAAGAGGAAATAAACCCTCTTTAAAAAAAAAAAAAAACACCCTGCAAGGCAAAGGCATAATACTAGCTCATTATGAAGTACTTACCTGAGATCAAAGCCCCCGCAGCAGTGCTCGGTCACCTTCTCTGTTGGTGCCATCTCTCCATGAGTCACTTCTGCCTATCACTGCTCTGACTGGCCAGAGCCGCGATGATGTCCATTAGTAACGGCACGCTCAGTGCGCCTTCGCCCCGTTGACGTCTGTGCCTTTCTTTTGCAAATATCTCCTAAACTGTATAGGTTTAGGAGATATTTGTTGCACCTACAGGTAAGCCTTAATCAAGATTTGCCTGTAGGTTAAAGTGGTCTGTAAGGGTTTACAACCACTTTAAGCTGGGTTCCCACTATGTGCAGCCACAGGCACAGCAGTGGATATGGCACATCCCCGTTCACTGTTTCAGGTTTGCATTTTTGCCTGAATTCAGACCTAAAACTGAGCCAAAGATTTTAGGAGATGGGTTGCTTTATCTTCTAGCTACCATATTACCCCCATCCCTTGCACACCTGAAAAAAGCGCTTTTTTAAATACCGGATGAGGACCGCTGGCTTCTTTATACATTAAATGTATGCTCCCGAGGAAAGCCCTATTTAAGGCTTTGGCCATTAGATGAGTGAATTATAATCTTCTACAACTGTTAGCAGCCCTGCAAATGCATATATGAAAAACAACTTTTCAAAAAGCTGGCACTTTGCATTGTACATAGCAATGTAGGTGCCAGTAGACTTTGCCAAAGCTTCATAATGTAATTCAGCAGGACTAATTTCTCTGTTTTTTGGTAAAGTCTGGGCGAGAGCTCAAGGAAGAAGGACCTTCTGGATTGCAGCAGTGTTTTGAGACCCTAGTAGTATTTGCAGGCACCTGGTGCTGTGTCCTTATTTTTTGATTCTGAACCCCACTGTATTTTTTTAAATTAGTCAGTTTGTTTACAGAGCATTAGCCCCCAAAACAATTAAATTTAATTATGGGTAGACAATAAGTGTATCCTGGGTGTTTAAGGAGGAAAGTGCCAAAAGCAGAACATGTAAAGATTGTATCAGAATTTTTTTTTTCAAAGGGCCCCCCTTCGTCAGGGCTTAGTCCTGTTGAACACGGAGTGTACTAGACTGATAAAATTGGATGGATCCTAAGGGGTCATTTGTATTGGCAGTTTAGATGTCAAAGAGAGGCTCCTGTCTCCCCACCAACAACAAATGTAAAATACTGTAACTGCTGACTTTTGATTTAAAGTGTAAGTTCACCTTTACAAAAATCTGGAAGATCAACTTACACTGGACCCCCTCCCCATCGCACCCAGTCCCGCTGACCTGGAGTACCACAATCGCCCGTTCTGACACATCAGATCGCCGCTTTACTGGTCCGGGGATTTGAAAACCCCACGGCTTTCTCTCCTCTTCTCCAGCGCTGACAAGATGGGCTACATGGTCCTGATTGGTCATTCCCGCCCATGTGATGGTGCCCGCCAATAACAATGCCTCCTACACGTACCCTTTTTTATGAGGTACATTTTAGCAGATTAAACCAAGGGGATTTCTAACCCCCGGTCCGGTAAAGCGGCTGTCTGATGTGTCCGAACGGGTAATCGCTGGACTCTAGGTCAGCAGGACCAGGGCGGGGGGTCCAGTGTAAGTTCACCTTTACAGATTTTTTTGTAAAGGTGAACTTACCCTTTTAAAGACACTTCCCTTTCAGAGATCCAGCAAAGTCCTCACCAAGGCCAATTGTTTAATGGACTTCGAGTTCAGGCGTCGGCATCTTAACTTAAGGGAAATCGGCAGTGAAGCCTTTGCGACTTGTAATGTGTCCCAGAATGCTGCAGTGATCCGGGCAGAAGTGGGAACGGTTGCCTGTTCTATTCTTTTCAAAAAACAGAATGGCAGCACTAATGTGTACATGGCTGTGAAAGCAGAGCATAAAAAGAGCCAGGCCTCCCTGTATACAATATTCATGGTAATTGTTGTTACATTAAAGATGTATTGTGTTTTAAAGGAGTAACGGGGTACATAAAAGCATACTAATCTGTGTGTATCTTTGCATTGATTCAACAGGTAACAATCGGCCTTCTACGTGGTGCAGGGTGAATACACCATGGGTAATCAGGTGGTAAGGGATAAATTTGAATGGGTGTATACAGATCAACCACACTCTGACAGAAGGAAAGAGATTCTGGGTGAGTATTTTGTGTATGAGCTAGTCTTTACAGACATGATATAATCAGTGAAATAAATGACTCATGAGGAGTAAACCTTTCACAATGTGTTAACATACTGTGCGTTAAAGTTAACTTTACATTTATCTAGGCCATTTAAACTGAGGATGTGTTGTAAGAATGTATAAGCAGAGATTTCCTTTGGTGAATGTTGAAGGTATTGTCAGATAGTTTATATGCCATCAACTTGTTCTCCATTTTCCAACCTATCCAATCCTCTTTTGGTCGGTGAGACCGAGACTGATCATCACTTTTTAAAGGTTTAGTATTGAGGATTGGAAGGTGCAGCCAGAGCCAAGGGGCTTAAAGTAAAGGTGAGATATGCATACATACACCTTTTGTCAAAAACTCTTGGCACGTAAGGCCGCGTACACACGGTCGTTCCAAACCGATGAGAATGGTCCGACGGGCCATTTCCATCGGTTCACCGCTGAAATGGTCTGATGTGCGTACACACCATCGTTCCTAAAACCGATCGGGTCAGAACGCGGTGACGTCAAACACACAACGTGCTGAATAAAACGAAGTTCAATGCTTCCAAGCATGCGTCGACTTGATTCTGAGCATGCGCGGGTTTTGAACCGATGCTTTTGTGTACTAACCATCGGTTTGGACCGATCGGGCAGCGGTACATCGGTTTGGTTTTGAAGCATGTTTTAACATTTTGGACCGAAGGAAAACAGACCGATGGGCTATACACACGGTCGGTTTGGACCGATGAAACTGAACCTCGGTCCATTCTCATCGGTTTTGTCCAACCGTGTGTACGCGGCCTAAGGGGCACTTGGGGAAAGAAAAAAAAAAAAGATGCAGTTTTGACCAAATTTAAATAATGCCCTTGCTTAGGTGTTAACAATTTACATACATCCCAAAGTCTGCCTGAAAAACTCAGTTGGCCTTATTCCATCCTACCTAAGACACTCCCAGCCTATTCAAACCCCTTGTATGTGCGCTCTCTCCCCTGTCACTGCGATGGAGGAGATTGTAAACCAAATGTATGCAGGGGTTTGAATGGTCACTTCTGTTATGATGGGTATGAGCAGTAACATCTGGGACAGTCTTGGCAACGTCCTAGCAACAAGGCAGATTGTGATGGTGCCTTCTCTAGGAGTTTTTTTTAGTTAGGCTTTGGGAGGTACGTACATGGCCTACATCTATAGCAAGGGCAGTATCCAACTTTAGCCAAATCTGCACAGTTTGTTTTTATCTACAGGCACCCCTTACCTGCATAGGTAAACTAACCCTTTAAAGCAGAATTGGGCGACAAGCCCTGCAGTTACGCCATTTTTATATCTTTTATGGACTGTAAATTTTACCTGCTGCCTCCGCTAACTGCTTTTGAGCACCTATGCTTGAAGACTGAACCCTTACAACATGGTCTCTCTGGATCATGGAGACTGTTGTCTCAACCATCAGCAGATTTTACCCAGAAATTCCTTACCAAATGTGAGAATGATCTTGATGTCGAGTTTCTAGACAAACGGACCAAATTCTCCAGATGAGGGTTGAGATGCAGACTACTTTGTGTACTCATTCCAACACCTACAAATAATTGTGAGCAGAGTGCAGCCCCCTAACCCCAACACCCCACTCCGCACACACCTCTATCACTGTGTGAAACTGATGTAGGAATTTTTTTTCACCTTAGGCCGGGTACTCACGAGCAAACATGTACGGTGAAACCGGTCCGTCGGACCGTTTTCACCGTACATGCCTGCCAGAGGGCTTCTGTACGATGGTTGTACTAACCATCGTACAGAAGTCCGCGCGTAAACATTACGCGGAGGGGGTCCGCCGCGATGACGCGGCGACTTGGGCGGGCCTGCCATTTAAAGGCTTCCACGCATGCGTCGAAGTCATTCGACGCATGCGAGGGACGGCGGGCGCTCGGACATGTACGGTAGGTCTATAAGAAGGTTCTCCTCTCCCTCCTGCAGGTATTCAGCGGCTGCAGGAGGAAAATGGAGGCATCAGTTGCTCTATGTCGGTGTTTCTCAATCTTTTTCCAGTCAGGGCACCCTTGAAGTATACCCCTAGGTGAATGGGGCTATACTGCAAACCCCCCTGCAACTGTGTGCATTGCGTGCAGTTGCAGCATAGCGATGATGCATTTAAGGGATTAAAACAGGCGGTCAGTAGGCAAGATATTGCCTCTTTACCGGCTGTCAAATGCCTCTGAAAAGCGATCTGAGCATGGATCGCTTTTTGGAGGAACAGCCTTTTTTTGCTGGTACTATGAACAATCAAAAAATAAATAAACAAGTAGGTTCTGATTGTACACATATAGGGGGGTCAGGATTAAAAGCGCATACATAAAATGTGCATACATACATGTAAACACAAACACATATAAAAACACACACATATACAGGGAGTGCAGAATTATTAGGCAAGTTGTATTTTTGAGGATTAATTTTATTTTTGAACAACAACCATGTTCTCAATGAACCCAAAAAACTCATTAATATCAAAGCTGAATATTTTTGGAAGTAGTTTTTAGTTTGTTTTTAGTTTTAGCTATTTTAGGGGGATATCTGTGTGTGCAGGTGACTATTACTGTGCATAATTATTAGGCAACTTAACAAAAAACAAATATATACCCATTTTAATAATTTATTTTTACCAGTGAAACCAATATAACATCTCAACATTCACAAATATACATTTCTGACATTCAAAAACAAAACAAAAACAAATCAGTGACCAATATAGCCACCTTTCTTTGCAAGGACACTCAAAAGCCTGCCATCCATGGATTCTGTCAGTGTTTTGATCTGTTCACCATCAACATTGCGTGCAGCAGCAACCACAGCCTCCCAGACACTGTTCAGAGAGGTGTACTGTTTTCCCTCCTTGTAAATCTCACATTTGATGATGGACCACAGGTTCTCAATGGGGTTCAGATCAGGTGAACAAGGAGGCCATGTCATTAGTTTTTCTTCTTTTATACCCTTTCTTGCCAGCCACGCTGTGGAGTACTTGGACGCGTGTGATGGAGCATTGTCCTGCATGAAAATCATCTTTTTCTTGAAGGATGCAGACTTCTTCCTGTACCACTGCTTGAAGAAGGTGTCTTCCAGAAACTGGCAGTAGGACTGGGAGTTGAGCTTGACTCCATCCTCAACCCGAAAAGGCCCCACAAGCTCATCTTTGATGATACCAGCCCAAACCAGTACTCCACATCCACCTTGCTGGCGTCTGAGTCGGACTGGAGCTCTCTGCCCTTTACCAATCCAGCCACGGGCCCATCCATCTGGCCCATCAAGACTCACTCTCATTTCATCAGTCCATAAAACCTTAGAAAAATCAGTCTTGAGATATTTCTTGGCCCAGTCTTGACGTTTCAGCTTGTGTGTCTTGTTCAGTGGTCGTCGTCTTTCAGCCTTTCTTACCTTGGCCATGTCTCTGAGTATTGCACACCTTGTGCTTTTGGGCACTCCAGTGATGTTGCAGCTCTGAAATATGGCCAAACTGGTGGCAAGTGGCATCTTGGCAGCTGCACGCTTGACTTTTCTCAGTTCATGGGCAGTTATTTTGCGCCTTGGTTTTTCCACGCGCTTCTTGTGACCCTGTTGACTATTTTGAATGAAACGCTTGATTGTTCGATGATCACGCTTCAGAAGCTTTGCAATTTTAAGAGTGCTGCATCCCTCTGCAAGATATCTCACTATTTTTTACTTTTCTGAGCCTGTCAAGTCCTTCTTTTGACCCATTTTGCCAAAGGAAAGGAAGTTGCCTAATAATTATGCACACCTGATATAGGGTGTTGATGTCATTAGACCACACCCCTTCTCATTACAGAGATGCACATCACCTAATATGCTTAATTGGTAGTAGGCTTTCGAGCCTATACAGCTTGGAGTAAGACAACATGCATAAAGAGGATGATGTGGTCAAAATACTCATTTGCCTAATAATTCTGCACTGCCTGTATATAAATGCACATATGCACGCACATATACACTAGTGGCGGCTGGTGCTCAAAATTTTATAAGGGGGCTTAAGCAAACTGAAAAATTCTTAAAAAAACATAATTTGCAGCCACTGTGCCCTTCATTTACAGCCACCCTGCCCATCAAAAGCTGCCACTGTGCCCATCAAATGCTGCTACTGTGTCCATCAAAAGCTGCCACTGTTCCCATCAAATGCTGCCACTGTGCCCATCAAATGCTGCCACTGTGCCCATCAAATGCTGCCACTGTGCCCATCAAACTCTGCCACTGTGCCAAACACTGACACTGTGCCCAAATGCTGTCACTGTGCCCATTTAAATGCCGCCACTGTGCATCAAATGCTGCCACTGTGTCCATTAAATGCCGCCAATGTGCCCATCAAATGCCAGTGTGCCCATTAAATGCTGCCATGCTGCAACTGTGCCATCGAATGCCATCACTGTGAATCCCCCTGCCCGCTCGGCCAGAACTTACCCTGTCTCATGGGGCAGCAGGTGACCGCCACAAGCGTGGTCCTTCATGCGTCTCCTGCCGTCCTCATCTCCCTTCCTCTCCTCCTGATAATCGTCCAATAGCTGCTCCTATCATTTCAGCCAATCAGGTGACTGGTAATAGACCCGCACACCCGATTGGTGGAGAGGTGGTTCAGTGTTAGGAAAGTGAATATTAATTTGCCCTTCTAACACACCTGGGTGGACTGTGAGCTCCCAGCATGGTGCTCGCAGTTCACCTATTTTGAAGCCTATTAGAGCCTATGGCTCTAATCAGGTGCTTCAAACCCCCCCCCCCGCTGTAATTCAGGCACCCAGCGCCCGAAAAGGGGCCGGACATCTAAATATGGGGGTGGCAGCGGTGACCATGGATATATTCATGCTATGCATGAATCTATCCGTTAGTCATAGAGGGGGTGGCGGCACCCATGCACCCTTATGGACGCACCGCCACTGAAAACATATGCACATACATGCACTGACGACCGTACATGTCCGAGCGGGCAGGATTCCAGCGGACGGTTTTAAAACACGTCCAGGAATATTTGTCTGCTGGGAAAAGGCCCCGCGGGCAAATGTTTGCTGGAATTCGGCCCGCTCGCGCCTACACACGACCAAACATGTATGCTGAAACTGGCCCGCGGACCAGTTTCAGCATACATGTTTGGTCGTGTGTACGGGGCCTTAGTGTATTATCTGAAGCTGTTCACTTTACTGGGTGTATGGAGGGTTTACATCCACTTTAAGTGGAGTTTCACCCAAGTGGAACTTCCGCTCATTTGTCCCCCCCTCCGGTGTCGCATTTGGAACCTTTTTATGGGGGAGGGGGGTGGATACCTGTCTTTGTTATCCTGTCCCCGCTTTCAGGAGTCCAGGCCGCAACAAATTACGTCAGCTGCTCGGCTCCCTCCTTCTCCACCCGCAACCGGGCCAGTAGGAGAGCACAGCGGTGCCTCGTGCATGCACAGTAGGGACCCGGCGTGAAGCCGTAATGCTGTACTGCCGGATTCCCTTACTGGCAATGGCGGTGGCAGTCCCTGACAGCTGATGGATACATCAGCTGCGGTGCCAACATCACTTTTTTTAATAGACGACTTGTCAATGAATGTTATCAAATAACCAAATATAGCAATCGTTTTCTTATTTAAACTATCCCTTAAAATAAATATAGCAATCTAGATAAATTGCAAGTTTCTCAGGCAGTATACCTGTGCGAGAGAAACTACACTGAGCAAATATTAATGTTTACCTTTTTGAAAGTATTTTTTTATATAATGTCCAAAGACATACGAAGGTGATCTTTTCTGCAAATGCAAACATGACCTCCTGGGGACATCACATGTCTTACAGTGGACATTAACATAAATGTGTATGAGCCACTCGCCTATAATAACCTGTTCAAATTGGTTATAAAGCCTAAACCTTTTTTACCTTTACTTTGATCATCCTGCTCTCGGGTAACTGCCTACCTGTACAAGGTAAGATCAGACAGCTATGCTGAGAGACTGCAGGGTCCTGAGAGTGCACCTGTGATCTGCTGATCATGGAAGCAATACACTGCAGGCTCATTAGAAAAATCAAAATAAATGCACTTTTTCTGCAAAAAAATTGCTTTTTTTTTTTTTTTTTTTTTTTAAGGCAAACCTATCCTTTAGGCCCCTTTCACACTGGGGTGTTTTTTGAGCGAAGCCTCATCTGCAATCCCAATGTGCTGGTAAAGCACCGCTAAGACCCTAACGTTTTAGGGCGTTTTTGCAGTGCCTCAGTGTGAAAGGGTAAGGCGTTTTCAACGGAGAGGGGCGTTTTTGGAGCGTTTTTTTCAGCGCCCAAAAGCTGTTCCAAAGATGCTGCTTGCAGGACTCAGTGTGAAAGGGTCCATTGAGATGCATGGAGAGTGTTTCATGAGCGTTTTAATAGCGCTATTTTTAACGCTAAAATGCTGTAAAACCGATTCAGTGTGAAAGGGGTCTTAAGGTAAGAAATGTTTATTCAACAGTATTGCCCCTTACTCCTCCATTTTCTTACCCGGCCCCTCATTCGATCCAGCGATGTGTACGTCTGAAGCTCTCCTCTCCCCTCACTTCCTAGTCTCACTGTGTCACGTACCTTAAGGATGAGCCCGACGTGCAGGAAGCAGCAGCTGTTACTCCTCTGATCCCGGGACCCCTGGTAGAGTAGACAGGGGGAGCGGGAATGCAGAGTCGCACAAGCGCCAGGGATGACGCTGGTGCAGGGGCCAGATGGAGCTTCTGCGGAGTCTGAGGAAGTCTCTGAAAGGCAGGTGCAGGCCGGTAGGTAGCAGCCTGGATGCAGCAGCACTGGAACAGCAGGTAAGCCGGAAAGGAAGGTATTCGGAGAGTCTGGCCGCAGCAGGTCCCAGAAGACTGAACAGGGTCCCAGAAGACCGGAGAAGCAAGAGCAGCCGGACTGGCACAGGAGAGGCCAAGGTAGTAGAGGGGTCGTCTAGCCGGGTCGGCAACAGGGGGACAGCGGAGTACCAGGGATCAGGCAGAGGGATGGTCAGAGCAAGCCGAGGTCAGGGCAGGCGGAAGACAGGAACAACGAAGACAAGCCGGGTATCAGGATCTGGATCAACCAGGAGTAGTCGGTACAGGTACAGGTACAGGTGGTCTCAGGAAACGCTGCAGACCGGACAGCAAGAGGCCAGGCTCCCAGGACACTTTAAATAGGCTTGTTTTGGCGCCAGATGGACGCCTGCACGTGCCCGGGCGCCGATGCGCGCTCCCGCGCGCCGTTTACCGCCGGTGCACGAGCGCGATGCCGCGATTGCGCGCGCATTGCGTGCGCCGATGCGGCGCTAGCGCCCTCTGGTGGCCGAGGCAATTCATGACACGCTGGCTTTTGCTGAGGCAACAAAAGCCATTGGCTTCGGTTGCTGTCAAAGTCTGTGATGAGGGAGCCGGGAGGCGGTGCTGAGTCCCGCTGTCTGTGTCAATAGACACAGACAGCAAGACTCTAAAGCAAACCCACACGAGTACCCCCATATAATGTGGCTTTCTGTGGGGGCACTTGGCAAAGGGAAGGAACCAGGGGCATCAGTGAGAGACCAGAGAAGATGAGGTTCGGTGTCACTCTATGCACAGATCAGGTAAGTATAAATCTGTTTATATTTTTTGTTTATAAATTTACATGTTCAATCGCTTTAAGTAAATGGACAAAGGAGGATAACGGCAACTGGACAAAGATTTTGAGTCGCTTTGCCTCTCCTTCTTAACGTGTTTGGTTGAGGGGTATCTTTTTTACTACCACAGCCTTTGGATTGTCACTCCATCCAGAATAGGTTGTTTCAAAGGACAACCATCTTCTATTTACAGCCAACTTAATTCAGATCTGCTTTCTTTGCTGTATCACAGATCACAATTTGCAGATTGTCCCTCTAGTGCAGAGGTAGTCCAGCCTAAAGCAGGCCATACACTGTAAAGGTTCTCTCAATCAGCAATGCAGGCTGACTGGGAGGAACCTATTGATTCCTCCATCCATGCCAAGCACCATGGCTGAAGGATCCTTCCCTGCCAGCTATTGTATTCAAAAGGTAAAGGGGTGTTGGATATGGATCTTCACAGATTATCAAAGTCATTATTTGAGCACAATTGGCAGCTCATCGATCCCCCAGGAAAGGACAGAAATTCAAGTTAAGAAATCCAACTGTAATAAGTCAAAGAGCGCCAAACGAAATATTCTTGAGGTCATAATCTTTATTGTTCAACTGGTTGTAAGCAGGGCAAAGGCCAGCCAATGCTTTTTGGTGGCCACAAACCCCCCTTCCTCAGAGCAGAGTGAAAATGGCAGAATTAATGGATTTGACAATACACCTAAGCAGACTTATCTGCAGGCAGAGGGCATTCTGCCCACAATCTGTGCTGGTATTCATATAAAAGTAGCAGTGCTACAGTTGGGACCAGCAGATCACCTACTGTATACTTTTTACCAACAAACACTAACTGAACAGAAAGATTTGTTTGTGGAATAAAATAGAGCAGAGGTCACCTTTTTGTCCAGGGGAGGTGTAAGGCAGTGTTGGACAATTCAGCAGAATCTTTCCATTGTAAATGCTTCTTAAACCTGTTTATCTAGTTTCTTCTGAAGTCCCTGGCAGCCTGGAAATTTTGCTAATAGATTACTATCATCGGATTGCCATCCATTACTCTGTCAGTGTTTCTTAAACTGTGTTCCTCCCAGAGGTTTCTAGGGGTTCCTTCAGCAAAGAGCATTTTATGACTCTAAGATTAGTAACCACTGACAGCAATGATCTTTAAGTAAGCAGGGTATTCTTCCAACTAACAACAAATATTCTCCCCAGTGTCTACTATGCTACAGTAGGTGCACGCGATATTGTGTCAATCTCGCTCCCTTTCTCGGCGAGATTGAGCCCCATCGCGGGAGCCAGCGCCGAGCTGGCTTGCCGCGATAGAGACAAAGCCGTCATAGAAGCGACGGGAGATCCGACTTGGATTCCCGCCAATTCTACACGTGTGCGGCGTTTGTTATGAATCCTGAGGGGGAAGTCCCCGCCGGATTTTAACTAAAAATCCTGCATGGGTTCCCCCCTCAGGAGCATACCGGGCCCTTAGGTCTGTTATGGGTTGTAAGGAGAGCCCCCCCTACGCCGAAAAAACGGCGTAGGGGGTCCCCCTACAATCCATACCAGACCCGTATCCAAAGCACGCTACCCGGCCGGCCAGGAAAGGAGTGGGGACGAGCGAGCGCCCCCCCCCTCCTGAGCCGTACCAGGCTGCATGCCCTCAATATGGGGGGGTTGGGTGCTCTGGGGCAGGGGGGCACACTGCGGGGCCCCCCCACCCCAGAGCACCCTGTCCCCATGTTGATGAGGACAGGGCCCCTTCCCGACAACCCTGGCCGTTGGTTGTCGGGGTATGCGGGCGGGAGGCTTATTGGAATCTGGGAGCCCCCTTTAATAAAGGGGGCCCCCAGATACCGGCCCCCCACCCTAAGTGAATGGATATGGGGTACATCGTACCCCTACCCATTCACCTGGAGGAAAAATGTTAAAGTCCATAAACACAACACAAGAGTTTTTAAAATAATTTATTAGTCTGCTCCGGAGGCCGCCCCCTGTCTTCTTTAGCTCTGTTTACCAGGGGGGGCTTCTTCTTTGACGTCTTCGGGTGGGGGCCGCTCTTCGCCGCCGTCCGGTTCTCTTCCACCGCCGGGGGGGGGGTCGCTTTTATAAAAGCGCCCACTCCTCGGCGGGTTTCCTCCAACGTCTTCGGCGGGGGGTGGTGTGCTTCTTCTTCCGCTATCCGGGGGGGTCTTCTTCGGCTATCCGGGGGGTCTTCTTCACTCTCCGGGGGTCTTCTGCTATGTTCGCCGCTCTCCGCTGTTGACTCGGCGCACCCCGGTTCTTCCTCCAGCTGTCTGGTGCCTTCTCCTTCAGCGCTGAACGTCTATCTTCTTCTTCCGTGCTGTGACGTATTCTTCTTCTTCCGGGCTGTGACGTCATCTTCTTCTCTTCTCCAGATGTTGACACGCCGGCTCTTCTCGCTGAAATGATGGGTGCGCGGCTTGCATCGGACCTATATAGGCCTCACAGTCCCATCATGCTCTGTACCTACCCATGTGATACCTACCCACGTGGTATGGTATCACATGGGTAGGTACAGAGCATGGGAGTCGGGGGCGAGCACGCGCGCGCCCCTAGTGGCGGCTGAGAGAGAGGACGTTATACTACGTGCTCTCGCCCAGCCGAGCCGACCTGCCGATGTATAACGGCGGTGCGCGGTCGGCTAGTGGTTAAGGTGTATATCTAAAATACAAAGCAGTTGTATAAAGCAGGGATCTCCAAACTTTTTAGCAATTGGCCAGTTAGCTTTTACTTCAGGCTTTAGGAGGGCCAAACTGTGACCATTGGGGGTAGAAAATGCCCTGGCATCAGTGCCCCATGATTGGTTTTATTGGGAGGAATAGTGTCCCATAATCATACCCGTGAAATGAATAGTGCCCCATTAATGGTGTCCCTTCATTAGCATCAGTTGGTGGAATAGTGCCCCAAGGGACATATAAAGGCATGCAAAGGGCCACGTCTGGCCCCTGGGCAGCAGTTTAGAGACCACTGGTGTAGACTGAGTAAGGAAATGACTGACTAACCATAGTAGGAACCGTTTATTATACCTTTCATTGCACGTTTTGCCATTTTGATAAAGATTTAGAAGATTTACATTTTAAAACTTCTTGTATTAAAGTAAAACAAGGTTCCGTTACTTGTTCTACCCTAAACCGGTCTGTGTATTCTGTCAGTGGGGGAGTCTCCCTGCTGTCAGAATACAATAACGCAGCAGGGAGGATTCCACCATCAACCCCTGATTTTGTGTGAATGGGGAAATCAGTTCAGGTTTGTTTGTCTTTTCCTTCAGCGTGCTAGCTAAAGGTAAAAAATGGAACCGTATATGGCAAGCTTAAAGCGGGATGTACACACAGGCAGAATGTCGGGAGGCTTTTGCCTGTTCAAAAAAAAGTCTGAGACCAGCAACCAACAGACTCCCAATCAGCGCTCCTGGCTAATGGCAGAGAGCACTGATTGTGGTGTTTTGGCGGAACACAACAGCTCAGTGGGGGTGATCGCTGTAGTAACTTTGCATAGTGAGTGCAGTGGCTTTGACTTGTGCTGGGTTGAATGGAAAAAACCTGTAGTGTAGCTTAAGGCACACGGGTTTAAAGTGAGTAATCATAGCTACCCAAAGAACAATGGCTTTGTAAGAGCATTCCAGAATAAACAGATATTGTATATTACCTGCCATGGCGCTTCTGCAAACACAACAGTGATGATTACCAGTTGGTCGTTTGGGTAATGACCATTAACAACAAAGAGACTGGTTTTCGTGTTATAAAGGGATCATTTTTATTTCTCATTGCTGTGCTTAAGTTGATAGACGTTTCCTAGATTGTATACTATATATGCGTGATAGTATAAATTGGATATTTCATTTTGGATGTTCACAAAATACCAATAGTATCTTACAATCGAATGTCCTTGTGGCAGTCGTTTATACACGCAAATGCACAATCACACTCAAGCCAGTATGGATGGTAGGTAAATAATAATATAACTGTATGTTTTGGAGGAAATCGTGCCCCCCAGATGGAAGGTACACAAAAATTGGAAAGCCATAGACACTCATGAATAGCTCCATTGATGTAGATTTGACAAGAATATTTCATCTCTCATTCCTACCTTTATGCCTATTGTGCCTGATTTGTCTGACACTAACCTTAAAGGGACCCTGTTGCCAGACCATTCATTTCAGCTACAATCTCCCCACAAAATTATTTGTACATTTCACATACGTTATGCATGTTTTTTCCACGTAAAAGCTCTCCTTGTGTAGGCATTTAAAATGACTGCTGGGCGCTGCCATCTTGGATGTGATGTTGGAAGCCACACCAGACTCTGAGCTGTCATGGTCGGGAACCCCAGTAGCAGGGTTGCCAACTGTCAGAAAAATCACAGATTTTTACAAACTATCCAGAGATTTACTGTGTTGCCTAGTGTACACCATTCAAATTACTTTTATTACTTGGTGGTATCTACTACAACTCCCAGATGGCTCTCTTCAGGCCCCGCAAGCCAGCCAGCCAGCCAAAGACCCCTTTCCACTGCCCTTCTCCACAGTCCTCTCTCCACTGGTTCTGCACCCGTCTCTCAAACTGGAATCTCTCCCAGTTCTCTCAGGCATGCCTCTCCAGTCCTCCCAACTGTGCTCACGCGCCAGCCCTCTTGGCTGTGACATGTGGTCCTTTATGAAGACTCTTGGCGTGTTTTCTCCTGCTGTCATCTCTCCTGCTCTTGTGTGCCTTTGGTTTTGGGATCTCTTCACTCCTCCCGGATGCACCCGAGCCCCAGCCCAGGGTCACCCCCCCCCAGACAGTCTTTACGACAGTCTTTACACTCTCTCACTCCATCTATTCCACCTGACAACTCCTCCCCAGCTGGGCTAACTTTAGGTATTTACGGAGGCCTGACCCCTGCCAATCTTAGTTTGGTATAGGTCAGGGCTCCTTAAGATACCACAGGCAACTCCACCTCTCTTCCCCTCCTTCTAGAAAATGCCAGAAGGAAGCGGGAGGTAACTGAGAAGTGACACTGCCTGCGAGTCATCAGCTGATTCCCTGAGCCACTCCCAGCCCAGAATGAAAACAAACAGGCCTAGCCGCCAGCTAGGCCTGCCTAAATTTACCTACACTGCCAGAGTAAAATCTCACTCTAGCACCTCACTAACTAGAGGGTGTTGCATATGGTTTGTCATTAAATAAAAGTGCTGCGGGAGATTGGCAACACTGCCCAGTAGACTCAGAACTGACCCTCTAATATATTCTCCTTTTGTCTCCTCTTGTCTGCTACATAAAGATTGTGTAGGGAGGGGAGGAGGAGCTAGGCAAGCACAGACGGTAATTAGAATCTCCCAGAAGAGGAGAGAACTATGGTGTACAAGGTATATGCCCAGATTCACAGAGTGTGGGTGCACATTACGCCAACGTAGAGTAACCAATGTACGCTACGCCAACGCAGCGCAGAGAGGCAAGCAATGCATTCAGCAAGCCAGTGCTCCCAACGCTGCGCCAGCGTGGCGTGGGATTCGAAGGCGTACCCCGGTGTAGGTTGTAGTGGGCGTGACCCATGCAAATGAGGAGTGACCCCATGCAAATGATGGGCCGAGCGCCAGACAGATACGTATCACGAACTGCGCATGTGACTTGGACGCATCCCCCTGCGTCTGCTCATAACCATGTCAGAACAACTGCCTAAACTATGCCGGATCACTGCGTACGGCGTGAACGTAACCTATGCCCAGCAAGACATACGTCCAGCGTAAAATATGCCGGCTTGTGTCCCCTGGTGCAGACCTTTGCATGTCTGCTGCTGGGTTGCATCTCCTGTATGGGGAATAACTTTACGCCGGACGTACAACTTACGGCGATTCACGAACCTGCGTGCGCCCGACGCAAGCTACGCGAGGTGCGCATATTTCTTTCATTTGCATGTTTGAATGGCTAATCAATGGGAGCGGCACCATGCACCCAGCCTAAATGTGCGCCCACCCTACGCCGGCGTAAGCAAGCTACGTCCGCGGGGTGTAGCCTGGTTTTAGGCGCATATCTGTTTGTGGGTCTGGCGCACAGATACGACGGCGCACATTTGCACTTACGTTGGCGTAACTTGTTGTTATACGTCGGCGTAAGTGCTTTGTGAATCTGGGCCATAGAGGGGGTTGTATCAGGGAAGTCCAATTAGCTAGTAAGTTCAAAAGCACATTACAAGTAAATACAAAAAACATTAATGAAAAGAAAAATCCGGCAAAAAAAAAGCATTTAAAATACTCGATTTCATCTGCATTTTTTTTTTTTTAAGTTGGTGACAGGGTCTCTTTAAGACACTTATAACAGGACTCGGTGAGGGAAGGGAGACTGATAAAATCTCTTTGTAGTGAGGAAGGTACAAAGCCAGTGGGACTTATCATGTTTTGTATGACAGGTCAAAGTACCTGCACTACATACAAATTATGAAACCGGTCATTCCTTGTATGTCACAGATGCACCTGATGCATGTGGGAAAATATTTGCTTATCCTGCAGAAAAGAGCCCATAATGACAGGCAGTGACAGGGTTGGGCAGCATGTGACCATTTAGCTGACAGTAATAAGGGATAGTTAAAGGGATCCTGTCAAGAATAGAAATAAGAGTCAAAGATGCAGACCCTGCTGCTGTCATCCTTTACAAAACAAGTATGCATGTATCGGGTGTCCCAAAATCTGGATGTGGTCTTGTTTCTAGAGGGGGACTCGCTAAATGGTAAAATGAGGATTGGATTGTCCTTTAACAAGGGTCAGCAACTACTGCTCCCATACTTATACCTTATTTATTACAGGTAGTTAAAAAGTGGTGACGATTTACACAGCAGTTTACATGTATTTTACAATTAGACCAGTCCCTACTATCGAGGATCTTACAAGGTCCCTACCTCGTGTGTGTGTGTGTGTGTATGCGTACATACATTCACATATTGGGGCCAATTGAAGGATACGTTCAGTTTACAAAAAAATTATAAATGTGCATATGTTACACCCCGATTTAACCTGTTACAAAAGCAGAATGTATGCTTTTAAAGCAGAACTAAAGTCCGCAATACTTAAAGGAGTTGTAAAGGAAAAAAAAAAATTTGCCTAAAATTTATGTCTGCAAGGTAGACAGACAGAATAGTGTAATGATTCTGTTAAACGAGTAAATACCTATAAAATTCCTTAATCTATATCACCTCCGGCTTTATAGTTTCTGTTCTCTCATTCACTTCCTGGTTTGCGGCGTCGTTCATGTAAGAACTACATTTCCCAGTATGCATTGCGGCACGCCTAGTAATTCACACCTCCTTGAAGTCTCTAACACGTAGAGAGCGTCCTGCCGCACAGATGTAGTTCCCAGGAGGGGGCGAGCACGTCACTGACCACCGCAGTAAAGCCTCCCTTCACGTGGTGAGTAACAAGCAGGAAGTGAACAGAACAGGGAAGAAATAGAGCAACTTCTGAGCAAAGACAAACAAAAAAAACGAGAAAAAAAATGGAAGGGGATCCGTCCTTTGTTTAGGTGGATTGAATCAGAGGGCATTCAGGTGTAAATGGACAGCTGGTCCATCTGCAGAAACTGAGCGGACACAAACATGTCTGCCCGCTGATCCCCTGCTGAAAAAATCGGATTCTGCCCTGTGTAAAAAGGGGCCTAAGGAAGGAAATTCATTATGGCCAGACATATATTGACTGTCACTTAAATTCTATTTATGGGCCATCACATGTAGGGATTACACTGCAGGCTACAGAATGCACTAGTGTTACCTTTTGGTGGAGTACATACTCTATATATTGACAGCTAGTCATACTCGGCAATAATCATTCGAAGCTAAACCTTATTTCAGTGGCTTTGTTCCACAGAATAAGATAATGACCAGATAGCATCCCTTTTCTTTCTGATTTGTCTCCAGGTAGTAATGTCCTGATAATTATTAGCACACACAGCAATATCAGGTGTATATAAAGGTAATTTCCTCTTCTCCAAAGTTAATTATTGACTGCAAAATGCTAACGAGTGGAAAAATACATGATCTAATACCATTATATGCTCAAAATGATAATGTTTTATAGGGTAGTAAAAATTAAGGGTTTGGTGGACAGTTGGCTGGTATAGTAATTGGATATAGTGCCTTCAAAAAGTATTCATACCCCTTTGACATTTTCCACATTTTTGTCATGTTACAACCAAAAACATAAATGTACTTTATTGGGATTTTATGTGATGGACCAAAATAAAGTGGCACATATATGTGAAGTGGAAGGAAAATGATAAATGGTTTTCAAAATGTTTTGCAAATAAATATCTAAAGTGTGGCGTGCATTTAGTTTCATCCCCTGAGTCAATACTTTGTATAACCACCATTCACTGCAGTTACAGCTGCAAATCTTTTTGGGTATGTCCAGGGCTGTCTTAATAGCATTATGGGCCCCTGAGCAAAGTAATGCACTGGGGCCTCACCGGCTTGCCCCAATTTACACACTTACTTTCGAGAAATAAAGTATAAATAGTTGATAGAATTAAACATATATTCATTTAGTACTTTCAATAAAATCGATTTTACAAAAGGAAAACATTCCATGAATCAAGACTAGTCAACACAAAGGGCACCGTACAGAGGGGGTCAGGAGGGCACAGTATTGGTCCTGGGACGCTTCCCGGGACACAACCATATCCGGACAGTTTAGTAAAAAGCATGACTATCCCAGCAATTCCGGGACAGTTACAAGTATGATGGATTGCAAGATTATTGTGGGGGCCCCCCTTGTACCTGGGGCCCCTGGCCAGTGCCCAGGAGTGCCCTTGCATTAAAATGGCCCTGGGTATGTCTCTACCAGCTTTTCACTTCTAGAGAGTGACATTTTTGCCCATTCTTCTCTGTAAAATACCTAACGCTCTGTCTGATTGGATGGAGAGTGTCTGTAAACAGCAAGTTTCAAGTCTTGCCACAGATTCTCATTTGGATTTAGGTCTGGACTTTGACTGGGCCATTTTAACACATGAATATGCTTCAATCTAAAACATTCCATTGTAGCTCTGGCTCTGTTTAGGTTCGTTGTCCTGCTGTAAGGTAAACCTCCACTCCAACCTCAAGTCTTCTGCAGACTCTGCCGCGTACAAACAGTCGGAATTTCCGATGGAAAAAGTCATCGGATATTCCAACCGTGTGTATGCCTCGTCAGACTTTTTCCGTCTGAATTTCCGACGGACTTGGATAGAGAGCAGGTTCTCTATTTTTCCGTCGGAAATTCTGACGGAGTTTTGCTCGGTCAAAAGTCTGACCGTGTGTACGTGGCATAAGGTTTTTTTTTTTCTAAGATTGCCCTGTATTTTGCTCCATCCAGCTTCCCTTTAGCTCTGACCAGCTTTCCTGTCCCTGCTGAAGAAAAGAATCCCCACAACATGCTGTTGCCACCGCCATGTTTCATGGGAGAAGCGGCAACGGTGTGTTCAGAGTGATGAGCAGTGCTAGTTTTTCACCACACCTAGCATTTTGCCTTTAGGCCAAAAAGTTCAATTTTGGTCTCATCTGACCAGAGCACCTTCTTCCACATATTTGCTGTTACCCACATGGCTTCTTGCAAACTGCAAACAGGACTTATGGCTTACTTTCAACAATGGCTTTTTTCTTGCCACTCCATAAAGGTCAGATTTGTAGAGTTGTCCTGAGGAGTTGTGGATCTCTACAGTTCCTCCAGCGCCACATTTTTTTAGATACTTATTTGTAAAAAAAAAAATGAAAACCATTTATCATTTTCCTTCCACTTCACAATTATTTGCCACTTTGTGTTGGCCCTCTATGGAAGCACCGCCCCTGCCCAGGACTCTTCTCCTCCTGCACAAACTTTCCTGTCACAACATTAGTCTTTCCGCCCCATCTTGAACTGTACTAGACATCACTATGAATAATGCCTAGTTATTGCTGAACTTGCTGAATTGTAATAGGCCAGGGGCCTGCAGTACTCCTACTTGGTGGCCTAGTTACTTTAGCAGAAATTCATGCTTGGTGAACTACTGATCCCAGCCAGTCAGACTTGCAAATCCTGTGTCTTCTGACTGCAACGACTTGACACAAAACCCCACAGACTCTCTTCTGACCTCTCACCCAGCTCCCCTGGCATGCCTCCTCCAGATATCCACTGTGTCTCACTCGCTGATCTTCTCCTGTTCTGAGTCCTTGGTGAAGAATTTACCCGGACATGCATACCGACTGCTTCTCCAACTCCTGTTCCAGGACACCTCTCCATGACTGTGTAAGGAGAGGCTCCGTCCCTCCAGATGAGGATGGGGCCTTCTGCTGCAGTCTAACACTCCATTCTTCACTTCACCCAGCCAGAAACTCCTCCTGAGCAGGCTGACTGTGAGTATATGTAGGAGGCCTGCCCCCTGCCAATCCTAGTTGGGGATTGGTCAGGGCTCCTCACATGTACTCCATGCTACTCCAACTCTCAGCCCTGCCCCTTTTCCAGAACATTCTCACTGAAAGCAGGGGAGGTGCCCAAGAGCTAAAGCACATGTCGGTCACACCCACTGCTACACTAACCACTCCCTGCCCCCAGATCAAAAACAAACGGGCCTAGCTCGCAGCATTAGGCCTGTTTAAATTTACCTGTGCTGACAGAACCTCAAACACTACACCTCTAGCACCTACCTATGGTAGAGGGTGCTACATATTTGCAAAAAATATCACATAAGATGGTCTATCACATAAAAGCCCAATAAAATACATTCACGCTTTTGATTGTAACATGACAAAATGTGGAAAATTTTAACCACTTGCCTACTGTGCACATACACCCCCTTCCTGCTCAGACGAGATTTTAGCTTCCGGCACTGCGTCGCTTTAAAATTGACGTCCTTTTTTTTCCCACAAATAGAGCTTTCTTTTGGTGGTATTTGATCGCCTCTGCGGTTTTTATTTTTTGGTCTATAAACAAAAAAAGAGCGTAAATTTTGAAAAAAAAACACAATTTTTTTACTTTTTGCTATAATAAATATCCCATTTTTAAAAAAAAATATATATTTTTTTTTTTCTCAGTTTAGGCCGTAACGTATTCTTCTACAATAACCTGGTTTGCGCAAAAGTTATATTGCCTACAAAATAGGGGACATAACGATTTATTTTTTATTTATTTTTTACTAGTAATGGCGGGGATCTGCGTTTTTTTTCGGGACTGCGACATTATAGCGGACATATCGGACACTTTTGACACATTTTTGGGACCATTCACATTTATACAGTGAACAGTGCTATAAATATGCATTGTTTACTATAGTCTGTAAAGGCAACTATACAGTTGATTGATCCAATAAATGGAACAATATAATTGTCTAAACAGTCCCTTGTGTATAAAATTATAGAAACTGAACTGAAACTCTACCCTGTTATGCCTTGTCAGTAAGGCAGGACATAGACAATGCAATTTTATTGCATTCTAGAAATCTGACATGCTGGTTGTACTCAAGACGATCGATGGCTCGATGTGGGTACAATCAGCCTGTCCATACATATATTGAATCTCAGCTGATTTCCTGCTGAATCGGCCCGAGATTCGAACCATCTATGGCTGGCCTAAGACAAGTGTGCAAGATGCAGTAACCCAAAGTAAAAAATTACAATTCATCTCTTGTTTTGATATGATCAACAGTTACATAGTTGCATAGTGGGTGAGGTTGAAAAAAGACTCAAATCCAGCCTGTGTGTGATTATATGTCAGTATTACCTTGTATATCCCTGTATATTTATTTTTTTATTATATATTCTAGGTTATGTAAACCTCTGCAGATGCTTGCAATAGTGGGTCTGAGCAGGCTTCTGATAACTAGAAAGGCTTGTTTATGTTGAGGAGGAGCAGGTGTACTGGAACTTCTGGGCTTCTCAACCTCCGTCAAAACCACATGAGCTTCAATTATCCAGTTTAGAAGGGAAGCTCCAAATTAGACTCTATTAGCGTGTGTGCAACATTATTTTTTGGCAGCTTGTACAAAGCTTCCTGGCTAAAATCACAAAGTATGTGATGCAGTGACAGAGTTGGCAATTATGAACATCAACAAATATGAAGAAATACCTTCATGAATAACTAAGTATCCCGTGAACATGATGATCTTGGTATTCCTTGCCTGTGAAAAAAATATATTTACATCCTATCGACAATCTTCACTGCAAAACCAAATGAAAGGGGCATTTGTATAGCCCAGGAGAGTAGTGAGGAGATATGAGATTTCTTTTACCATAAAGATTTATTAAAGCAAACATGTCACAATTTATAATATTTATTAATTTATAATGATTTTTTATTTGTGTTGTGACTAAAGCCATAGCAGAGCAATATGATTTATGTTGGTTGGACCCAAAGGCCAGAACCCACACCACATGTATTAACTAACACCCCTGAGAATACAGGCCTCACAAAAGCAGACATTGTGATATTGGGAATCTAGCTAAGTGAAAAAAAAAAAAAAAAATCAGTACAGGAAATTGATCTAGGTCAACTAAAGGGTTGGCAGCACCGAAGTCAAAGCTGAACCACTGCTTACCATGCCAACTCTGACACTTACATGTAAAACAAATCAGCATTTGTTTGCCAGAAAACTACTTAGAACTTTATTTTTATATATATATATATATATATATATATATATATAATATAATATAAATAGTGTGTGTGCCTTGCGAAAGTATTCGGCCCCCTTGAACTTTGCGACCTTTTGCCACACTTCAGGCTTCAAACATAAAGATATAAAACTGTAAATTGTTTTGAAGAATCAACAACAAGTGGGACACAATCATGAAGTGGAATGAAATTTATTGGATATTTCAAATTTTTTAACAAATAAAAAAACTGAAAAATTGGGCGTGCAAAATTATTCAGCCCCCTTAAGTTAATACTTTGTAGCGCCACCTTTTGCTGCGATTACAGCTGTAAGTCGCTTGGGGTATGTCTCTATCAGTTTTGCACATCGAGAGACTGAAATTTTTGCCCATTCCTCCTTGCAAAACAGCTCGAGCTCAGTGAGGTTGGATGTAGAGCGTTTGTGAACAGCAGTTTTCAGTTCTTTCCACAGATTCTCGATTGGATTCAGGTCTGGACTTTGACTTGGCCATTCTAACACCTGGATATGTTTATTTGTGAACCATTCCATTGTAGATTTTGCTTTATGTTTTGGATCATTGTCTTGTTGGAAGACAAATCTCCGTCCCAGTCTCAGGTCTTTTGCAGACTCCATCAGGTTTTCTTCCAGAATGGTCCTGTATTTGGCTCCATCCATCTTCCCATCAATTGTAACCATCTTCCCTGTCCCTGCTGAAGAAAAGCAGGCCCAAACCATGATGCTGCCACCACCATGTTTGACAGTGGGGATGGTGTGTTCAGGGTGATGAGCTGTGTTACTTTTACGCCAAACATAACGTTTTGCATTGTTGCCAAAAAGTTCCATTTTGGTTTCATCTGACCAGAGCACCTTCTTCCAAATGTTTGGTGTGTCTCCCAGGTGGCTTGTGGCAAACTTTAAACACTTTTTATGGATATCTTTAAGAAGTGGCTTTCTTCTTGCCACTCTTCCATAAAGGCCAGATTTGTGCAGTATACGACTGATTTGTTGTCCTATGGACAGCGTCTCCCACCTCAGCTGTAGATCTCTGCAGTTCATCCAGAGTTATCATGGGCCTCTTGACTGCATCTCTGATCAGTCTTCTCCTTGTATGTTTATTAGACCCCATATATTTTATCTGACCTCCAAAGCATCTGATCAAACTGAGATCGGTTTGATCAGATGCTTGTACAAGCTGCTAAACAAAAGACCTGTAACTGGAAATGACCAAATCCTCATTGCTTCCCGTTTCTGATCTCGCAGCGAGGGAGGAACGTAATTTCTTCTCTCTGCACAGTCCACAGGATGCTGCCGGTCAGAGCGGTCCAGGAGGGAGGGCACCCTCCCACCCTCCCTTCCACCACCTGTAGCATTGATCTAGCGGCTATATAGCCAATTGAATCGCCCCTACACGAAAGGGCATCCATGGCTGAAAATCTTGATACCAGGATGATGCCTGTAGATGCAGGTATCATCCTGGTATAACCACTTCAATCTGAGGATGTCCTGTGATGTCCACCCGAGGGGAAAGTTGGCTAATACACAGCCAAGTATAAAACCTGTCATATCTGTCGAGGGATTTTCTGAAATTAAGCAACGAAGCAAGGCCACCTTCCTGGCCGCAGCTGAGCTGCCTGTGATTTAAACAGTGAAGGAGCATCAATAGTATGATGAGGTTATCTCTCTGTTCTCTCCTTCAGTCAGTATGTGCCTTGGCATAAATGTAGGACATCTGATTCACAACTAGTATTGCCCCTCCTTTTTACATTCTCAGTCCTACTATAAAGCGCATTTTAATAGGCTTTAAATGCATTTAATGATTTTTTAATAAATGCATAATACCATTTTTTTCTGTTAATATCTGACTGAAGTTCAGCTTTATTAGATGTCACTCATTGCTTTTAGGAAGAGTCTTAATTCACATACCTCCCTGGTGTCACAAGAGCTGCCACTTGCTCGCAGTAGGCTTTTAGTACCCATGCGCCAAAAACTCATGCTGGCAGCGCTAAAAACGAACACACCGACCTGAGTTAGACCACACACAAATGTTATCCTGAAGAAAAAAAAAAAGCATGCAAAGTTCAGTAACTCTCATTTAGTCTGATATAAAGGCCAAGTTCACCTTTTCAATCCGAAGTTCACTTTTTATAATTGGTCGAAGCCTATCTTTTCGGCCCAAGCCATCCCAATGTTCTTACAGTGGATATAGAAATGAATTACCCTTTTTTAAAATAATAAAATTTTGTTGCTTTGCAGCCTGAAATGAAGACCGACACCATTTTTGTTTTATCCAGTTGTATTTACTAGTGTAACTGTTAACATCCAAGTGAAAGATATAACATATAAGAGTCATTGAGTTGGAAAAAGGATCATCCCCCTTGTGTCAGTGTTTTGTTGAAACACCTTTTGCTTTAATTACAGCCTTTTGTCCATTGGGATGTCTCTACTAACTTTGCACATTTAGACTTTGTAATATTTGCCCACTCTTGTTTGCAGAACTGCTCAAGTTCAGTTAAATTTGATGGTGACCGTTTGTGGACTGTAGTCTTCAAGTAATTCGACAGATTTTCAATGGGGTTTAAGTCTGGGCTCTGACTAAGCCATGCAAGGACATTCACCTTTGTCTCCCTCAACCACTGTGTGGTCATTGTTGCTGTCTGCTTTGGGTCATTGTCATATTGGAAGGGAAACCCCCTTCCCATTTGACAACTTTCTGGCAGATGGCAGCAGATTTTCGTCAAGGATTTGATGGTATTTTGCCCCATTCGTTTTTCCTTCTATTCTAACAAGTGCTCCAGTCCCTTCTGCAGAGAAACGCCCCCAAGACAGGATATTACCACTGCCATGCTTTACTGTAGGAATGGTATTTGGATGGTGAGCTTTATTGGATTTCCGCCAGACATATCGTTTGGTGTTGAGGCCAAATAATTGAATTTTAGTCTCATCTGACCATAATGCCCTTTTCCATGTGGCCTCAGAATCTTCAAGGCGCGTTTTTAAGGTGGTCAGATAAAGGTGGACAGCCTTGCCAGAAGAGTTGAAGCTGTTGTAGCTGCAAAGGGTGGGCCAACTCAATATTGAACCGAACTGAAAAACTGCGCTAAACTCAAAAGTGAATACAAATAAGCTGCCAGCACTCCAACAAAGTGTAACAGAAACAAATAATAAATAGTGCAGCGCTAAATGATAAAAAATGGTGAACTAGTGAAGTGACCACAAAGTAAATTAATATGTGTGGTGGTGAGACCACAACTAAATACAATAATATAAAGTCCATATTGATAGTATAGTGAACACACAGTGTAAAAGAATTCCTCCAAATCACAACATTGGATGCTGAATAACCGATTTTGCCTGAAGAATTAAAGGTTGCTTCACACAAAGGAAATATGGGGTACGCTTACCATGTGAGATGGACTCATCTGTTGTGTAACAGTGGGTCAGATGTGCTTGTGGTCCAGAAGGACCAAAATCTATGCTGCAGGGTCTCACAGGATGACCAGACGATCTGGATGACTTCTCCTGAAGGCTGATATTTTGAACCAATGGACTTTCTGCTGCAGAGTAGATATGGGCCAGTTCATGTGGACTCCTTTTGTTATTCTGAAGAAATCCATGTGTGTTTCAATACACATGGGGATTATATATATATATATATATATATATATATATATATATATATATATATATATATATATATATATAATATAATATATATTTGTGCTCATAAGTTTACATGGCAGAATTTTATGATTTCTTGGCCATTTTTCAGAGAATATGAATAACAAACTTTTTTTTCACTCATGGTTAGTGTTTGGCTGAAGCCATTTATTATCAACTGTGTTAACTCTTTTTAAATCCCATAATGACAACAGAAACAGAAACTACCCAAATTAACCTGATCAAAAGTTTACCCCAGTTCTTAATACTATGTATTGCATCCTTTAACATCAATGACAGCTTGAAGCCTTTTTTTTAATTTGTGGATGAGGCTCTTTATCTTCTCAGATAGTAAAGCTGCCCATTGCTCTTGGCAAAACGCATCCAGTTCCTGTAAATTCTTGGGCTGTCTTGCATGAACTGCACATTTTGAAGGAGCTTTCTATAGAATAAACTGGAGGCTGAGGTGAGCCTACCCTAGAACATGGAGAAAGCCTTTTCATGTCTGCAGTCCTGTACATTAGTAATATATTGGTACATAGGCAAGGTGTACTTTATTAAATGGAAAAGGCAAATTAGCCTTTCACTGCTGAGGCTGGGTTCACACTTGTCCGACAAACGGTCCTACATTGGGAGTCTCATGTAGCATGAAGTGTGAAAATCAATGTTTCCCTATGAGAGCTGTCTTAACTGGTCCTACACAAGTCGGTCCGACTTTGAAAATGCTCCCTGTACTACTTTTGGTCCTACATTGATCCTACTTCAACCCATTGAATATCATTGAAGTCGGACCAAAGTAGTATCCTGTTCATGAAAGTAGGATGGATGTAGGACCAATGTAGGATAAATGTAGGACCAATGTAGCAGAGCAAAGTAGGATGCAAGTAGTGTAGTAGTGTGAACCCAGCCTGAGGCAGCAGCCAAAGGTGTACACATACCACAGCTGGAAATAAACCCCCTGTGAATCTGGTGGGTGCTACCGCCTGTCAATCGCGACCTATTCAAGTAAACGGGGCCACTCTGGAAGCGCCCTGCAACTGCATCCTTCTGCAGGGTCAAAGTAGGTTGTGAGAAAGCAACACAATGCTGCCTGCTTTAACCCCTTGTTTTCTGTACTGCACAAGATTGTAGGGCATTTGCAGAGTGGCCTCATTCACTTGAATGGGTCATGCTTGGCAGGTGCTACACCCACCAACCACGACAGGGCATAGAACTCCTCCTATGACGTGTACACTCCTGGCCACTGCAGCTTTAAAGGGTGTGCAGTTGAGGCGGGCATGGTAAAAACAAGGCTTGGCTATAGGATTTTACTACCCCCAACTGCAAATGAACCCTTACTGTTCTGAGCCCCCTATAAGGCTGCTTTCACACTGATGTGTGTGGTTTACCTGCACCATGTGTGCAGCGCAGTGCGTTTGCAACTTTCCTGGATTTGTTGCGCTTTGCCATAGACTTCTACTATATCCTGCAAGTGTGGTACACTTTCTGAAAGCACATTAAAACTCCTGCATTCAGAAAGCGCACCAAACACACAGTCTATGGCTAAGCACAGCAAACCCACAGGAAAGCTGTAGGTACACTGCACTGCACTCGCGGTGTGGGTAAATTACAGCACATCAGTATGAAAGCAGCCCTATACTATTATGCCCAGTGTATTGCTTGACACTGACCTGAAGATCTTCTTCTTCTTCTTGCTGGCATCACTCTGGAGATCGCTAGCCGAGATAAGAGGTGGAGTGAATTCGGTATTACTGTGCATGGGACAGGAACCAGCACTAGATAGGAGGCATCGGCTTGGGCCGCTTCCTACAACAGCTCTAACTTTACAAGTCCCTCTGCATTGCACTGTTTGATGCTCTGGGATGGCAGGTCAGCAAGCCCAGACCGCGATCTACCAATCACCTGTCCGCGATATACTGGTTGCTGACCACCATTGTAAGGGCCCTTTCACACGGAGCGGATCAGTAATGATCCGCTCTGTTTGTCTGCTTTGCTCAGCGGGGATCCTCCGTAAAATCCCCGCTGAGCTGGCAGCTGACAGGGCGGTCCCCGCACACTGTGCAGGGACCGCCCTGTGTTTCCTCCGCTCTCCCCTATGGGGGATCGGGCAAACACGGACCATATGTCCGTGTTCATCCGATCCGATCCAGCAGACGGAAGAAAAATAGGATTTCTTCCGTCTGCAAATGCGAATCTTTGCGGAGGCGGACAAATTCCGGGTGTCAGCGGATATTCATCCGCTGACACCCGTTATCACATGGGGACCCATGTATGTCCCGTTTTCATCCGCAAACGGACGGATGAAAAAGCGGACATACGGTCCGCTAGTGTGAAAGGGCCCTAAGTCTTATAAAATGGCTTTTGCAAACTTCCTTATTAATATATCTCCAGGTGAAACTCGAAAAATTTGAATATCGTGCAAAAGTTCATTTATTTCACTAATGCAACTTAAAAGGTGAAACTAACATATGAGATAGACTCATTACATGCAAAGCAAGATAGTTCAAGCCGTGATTTGTCATAATTGTGATGATTATGGCTTACAGCTCATGAAAACCCCAAATCCACAATCTCAGAAAATTAGAATATTACATGCAATCAATAAAACAAGGATTGTACATAGAACAATATCAGACCTCTGAAAAGTATAAGCATGCCTATGTACTCAGTACTTGGTTTGGGGCCCCTCAATGCGGCGTGGCATGGAAGCGATCAGCCTGTGGCACTGCTGAGGTGTTATGGAAGACCAGGATGCTTCAATAGCGGCCTTCAGCTCTTCTGCATTGTTCGGTCTCATGTCTCTCATCTTTCTCATGGCAATGCCCCTTAGATTCTCTATGGGGTTCAGGTCAGGTGAGTTTTCTGGCCAATTAAGCACAGTAATCCCACAGTCATGTGACCAGGTTTTGGTGCTTTTGGCAGTGTGGGCAGGTACCAAGTCCTGCTGGGAAAATGAAGTTGGCATTCCCATAGAGCTTGTCTGCAGAAGAAAGCATGAAGTGCTCCAAAATCTCCTGGTAAACGGCTGCGGTGACCCCGGACTTAATGAAGCACAGTGGACCAACACCAGCAGATGACACGGCTCCCCAAATCAACACAGACTGTGGAAACTTCACACTGGACTTCAAGCATCTTGCAGTGTGTGCAGTGTGTGTAGCCACAGCGTGGCTCTAGATCTCTTACAGGCCGTGTTTTTACGGCCGCCCCTTTCCGCGTTCCCCGCGCGTGCTCCCGAGCGCGCAGCGGGGAACTCCTGTGCTGGCCGTGTCCCTTGGACACAGCCAAACACAGATCGTGGTAAATAGCCAATCACAGCGGCTATTTACAGCGCGATCTGTGTGGCCAATGAGAGATGATCTCATATGTAAACATATGAGATCATCTCTCATTGTCGACTCTCCCCTCCTCACACAGACATCGCATGTGAGGAGGGGAGAGCAAACAGGGCAAAGAGCGATTTGAAAAAAAAAAAAGTGACTAATCTGTCCCCCAGTACCACCGTGTGCCCACCAGTACCACCGTGCCCATCAGTACCACCGTGCCCACCTGTGCCCAGTGCGCATCTGCCACCTCAGTGCACATCTGCAATCAGTGCCCACCTGTGCCACCTCATCAGTGCCCACCTGTGCCGCAGTCAATCAGTGCACATCAGTACCCATTTCATCAGTACCCATCTCAGTGCCATTTGTGCCGCCTCATTAGTGCCATCTGTGCCGCTTCATTAGTGCCCACCTGTGCCGCCTCATCAGTGCCCACCTGTGTCCACCAGTACACAGGCCTCATCGGTGCACATCAGTACCCATCTCATCTGTGCCGCCTCAGTGCCATCTGTGCTGCCTCAGTGCCATCTGTGCCACCTCGGTGCCATCTGTGCCACCTCATCAGTGCCATCTGTGGGCATTTGTACTTTCCTGGCTTGTTAGGGTCTCAAGAAATGAGATAGGCCTTCAGTACATCAGGTGTGATCAGATGTGATAATTTTTTATGATTTGCACTATAGCTTGTAGACTCTAAAACTTTCACACAGACCAAATAATTTCCAAAAACTTTGGGTTATTTTTATCAAAGACATGTAGCAGTATAAATTGTGGCTAAAATTTATGAAGAAAAATGTTATAATTTGCAAAATTTTATCACAGAAACTAAGAAAAAATAATTTTTTCCCCAAATTTTCGGTCTTTTTTCATTAGTAGCGCAAAAAATAAATACTTCCCAGAGGTGATCAAATACCACCAAAAGAAAGCTCTATTTGTGGGGGGAAAAAAAGGACAACAAAATAATTTTGGTACAGTGTTGCATGACTGAGTAATTGTCATTCAAAGTGTGAGAGAGCTGAAAATTGGTCTGGTCAGGAGGGTGTTTAAGTGCCCAGTATGGAAGTGGTTAAAGGCTCAGGAACCCATTGCAGGTGTTATGGCTTAATTATCTGATTAGAGTGGGATACTTTGAGCCTTGAATATTGCACCTTTTCACAATAGTCTAATTTTCTGCGATTTGTGGATTTGTTTTTGTTTTTTTACGAGCTGTAAGCCATAATCCTCACAATTATGACAAATCACGGCTTGAACTATCTTGCTTTGCATGTAATGAGTCTCTCGTATATTAGTTTCATCTTTGAAGTTCCAATAGTGAAAAAAATGAACTTTTGCACAATATTCAAATTTTTTCGAGTTTCACCTGTATTAAGGTGGATTCAATAAAGCAAATTGAGAAGTGTTGTAAGCAATCAGAATTCATCCTTTAGTTATCTTTGTCAATCCAAAATCTGACTGGTTGCTCCATTTTACTGCTTTGATACTTTTTGTGCTGTTTTTTCAATATGGCCATTTTTTTTTTCTTGCATGTATTTATGTTTTTTTTTTCTCATTTCAGCAAAATATCCACAGATCAAGAACTTAATGGGACCTGACCCGCAACTTAAATGGACTGTTAGTTGCATGGTGCTTGTCCAAATCCTTTGTTGTTACCTCGTTCGTGATCTGTCCTGGAAGTGGTTGATTTTTTGGTCCTATACTTTTGGTGGTGTGATAAACCATTCACTGACTCTTGCCATTCATGACATTTCTCACAATGTGGCATTTGGAAACAAATCAGCCCGTTGGAACCGTTTCTTTGGCATGTTTGCTAATCTTCCTATTGCCATGCCATATTCAACATCCTTCAAAAAGTACCACATCGATCATCACCGATATCTTGGAGGAGACGTCTTGGATGTGGATATTCCCACTGATTTTGAGGGAAGGTTTTTTTGTACTCCCATACTCAAAATAATCTGGATCATTCTACAGCCACTACTCTACGTCCTACGACCTCTCTATGTGAATCCCAAGCCCATCACCCATATGGAGGTCATTAATGCCATTGTTCAGTTTTCATTTGACATGGTGATATATAATTTGTGGGGGCTGAAGCCTGTTGTATATTTACTAGCTGGGTCCGTTCTGTCAATGGGTCTGCACCCCATATCTGGGCATTTTATTGCTGAACACTATATGTTTTTAAAAGGCTATGAAACCTACTCTTACTATGGACCACTCAACCTGCTGACCTTCAACGTTGGCTATCACATGGAACATCACGACTTTCCCAGCATTCCTGGAAGCAAACTTCCAGAGGTAAGACCATTTATATCTACCACAGTTTTCTATAGTAAAGAACTTATATATATATATATATATATATATATATATAATTACATGTGCAGCTTAACTAACTGGGACTCTGTGTCTCATTGGGATAGATCCCCACCTTCTGCCCTGGAACACAACGGCAGTGATAGAATTTATCCTTAAATATGAGGGCAACAAAAGGAGCAAAACATTTTTGGGGGATTTCCCATCACTTCTTGTCTTAGTGACATTGGTCACCAGGACAAATAAAGGTATGGATACACAACAAAAAAATTAACCTAACAGACTTTTTAACCCTTTTTTTACTCCCATCTAAAATAAAATACGTTTTCTTAAGCTCTAGATATAAGAAAAATAATGGGTGTAAATAAAGATTGTTGGGAATCAATCCAATGCCTCTACCACTGTTAGGGAGAGAGAGATGCGCACTTAAGGGTTCTAAAGCTCCCAACCAGGGCAAAGAAGCGGTTAATTGGACAGAAATTCGACTTTTTAGGAAAGTACAAAACGTGTGTTTTTATTAAATATCATTGTACGGTCTAGGACATGGTCTGGTCGTGTCCAAAACTCCGGCCATATTGGATGGCGGTTGCCTCCAGGCTGTCTGATGTGAGTGGGACGGACATCCCGGTCGACCCGACCAGTTCTGTTACTGAGCCATTTGGAGGATGTGGAGGGGGACAGGTACTGTAAACTACGCCTGACCTTCTCCCTATTTATGCTCGATGATAAATTCTGCTGAAATGGAATTCGGAGGACCCCCCATCTGTGCTTCTTGGCAGCGCTCGGTGAATTCAGTCCTGCCCTTGTACAGGTTGACTTATTAGAATAGACAATGCCCGGGGAAGTTCGACAAAATCTGGTCTGCCTGGATGGAGACCCGCGCTGCCCTTGACCCCCTCCCGACTGAATGTCTTGGACATTTGGCCCTCCCCTGACGAATGTTGTTTTGCCCCCCCCCCCCCCATGATACTGTTGTTTGGTTGTTTGAAGTAGCCATGGCGTACCTGATAAGATATATTTGTTATGTATGTTTGATATTTACCCAATCCTCATTGCTACCGATTGCTTGGGTTCTGCCTCTGGAAGTGATGTACACTCCTGACACTCTGAGTTCTACATTGCTGTAATTTCTGTGATGTATCTGTACTGTAATGCTGATTTGTCTAATAAAACTTTTTTCTATTAAATATCATTAAAATGAATAAGTCTTGTTAGGCACAGGTAACAAGTGTTACAAGGAAAAAATATAAACTTAACTATATTGCAATTAAAATCAAGGAAACAAAAAGAAAAGAAAAAAGGCAAAAATCACAGAAATATATTTATTTTTGTTTTTCTTGATTTGAATTGCAATGTTTTGTTTATATATTTTCCTTGTAACTAAGTGTGCCTAACAAGAATTCTTTATTTTATAGATATTTAATAAACATAAGTTTTTTTGTACTTTCCTAAAAAGTCTAATTTTGGTCAAATTAACCGCTTCTTTGCCCTGGTTGAAAGCTTAACCCCCCACCCCCCAGCACCCCAACAGGTGAATTTTTTTTTGATTAGGCCTTATGCACACTGGATGTTTTTGGGCTTCAGATCTCTTTTCAGCTGCTAAACTCCTCAACACCCTCCAAGATAAAGGCATATTTTCTTTGTCTGAATTTCTCACTTTCTGTTTCTCCTCAGTAAGCTGTTCTTGCTGACTTTCCACCGCTCAGATGGTGGTGGAAAGCTTACTGAGGAAGTGAGAAATTCAAACAAAGAAAAAAAACATTTAGAAGGGAAATCGAAGGAAAAGGTAAGTGAAGCAACAATGCACTAGCTTAAATGAACCAATTTAGAAAATAAAAGACAAACCCTTTTAAAGTGACTGTAAACTATCATTTTGTAAAACAACCCATTCAGTTGAAAATGGGCAAAACATATGTGTATAGCTATAAAAAAAAATATATATTTTCCCTTTTTTTTTTTTTTTTTTTTTTGAGTGATCACCTTCCCTCTATTCTATTCTGCATAATGGCAAGAGAAGCAGCAGTACCTTGAGCTTTCCAGTGAATGGCTGTGCAGGGGAGGGGGGTGTCAGGACAAGTCTTATCATTGGAGGAGAGCACACTGAGTTCCCAGCACAGCTAGAGAACTGACACCCTGTTTAGTGGGGTCAGTTTTTAATAGGAACTGGCAGGAACACCAGGAATTTCACATAAAGGAAGTAATACAAAGTCAAAAGGATACAGTACATGGTACAGCAGACACATCAGGAATATGAAATGTTGGGCTTACACAATCTTTGATACTCCTGATTCTATAAGGGTAGTCTCAGTACTTCTAAGTCCTGCCTAACGTGAGGGCAATGAGCGTTGCAGGAAGAGAAACACCCCATAATAAATGTGGCACAGTACTCTTTACCACAGTCCCTTAAATACTAACCAGTGGGTGATTTTTTTACAACCTAACCTTTTTAACCACTTACAGACTAATACGTCGGCACTTTGAAGAGGAATATCCTTGTTATAGTAGCAGCTAGCTACCATTACCCTGGTATCCTCTTCTTCAGCGGGCGGTCCTCTTTCTGATACAAGTGGTCTCTGCGGCGGATATTCCGCGAGATCACTTTCATCGGTGGCGGAAGAGGGGGCCCCCCCTCCCGACGTTCTCTGGTACCCTCTGCCGCTTACCAGAGCCGTCTGCAGCGGTGGAGGCGATCGGTTGCTGCTCCTTGTTAAGTATGAGGACGAGTGAGGGAGAAGATGGTCTCCATAGCATTGCAGGGCGGAAGCAACGTCAAAATATCACTTCTACCCAATGCTCTTAAAGGAAAATGTTTGTTTTATTTTTAAATGACATAATTTTTTGTTTTTTTATTGCATTTTAGTCTAAAATCTAGTCTAGTCTTTTTGACCTCTGATCTCATATTTAAGAGGAACTGTCATCTTTTTTTTCTATTACAAGGGATGTTTAAATTCCTTCTAATAGGAATAAAAGGGACCCCAAGTGTAAAAAAAAAAAAATAAAAAAAAAATGAAAGTAAAATAAATAAGAAAAACAAAAACATTTTTTTTTTTTTAAAAAACCTGTCCCGACAAGCTCGACAAGTGAACGCATACGTGAGCAGCGCCCTCATATGAAAACAGTGTTGAACCACACATGTGAGGTATTGCCGCGATCGTTGGAGCAAGAGCAATAATTCTAGCCCTAGACCTCCTCTGTAACTCAAAACATGCAACCTGTAAAAAAAAAAAATTTAAATGTCGCCTATGGAGATTTTTAAGGGTAAACATTTGTCACCATTCCACAAGCAAGCGCAACGTTGAAGCGTGACATGTTGGATATCAGTTTACTCAGCGTAAGATTCTTTCACAATACAACAAAATTTGGGCTAACTTTACTGTTGTCTTGTTCATTTTTTTTATTCAAGAAAGTGTTTTTTTCCCCAAAAAATTTGCTTGTAAGACCTTTGCGCAAATACGATGTGACAAAAAGTATTGCAACAACCGCCATTTTGTTCTCTAGCGTGTTGTTATTATATATATATATATATATATATATATATATATATATATATATATATATATATAATATATTTCTGTTTGGGGTTTCTAAGTAATTTTCTAGCAAAAAAAAATGTTTTTAAATTGCAAGCACTAAATCTCAGAAAGAGGCTTGGGGCTTAAGTGGTTAAAGTGTAGTTTCATTATTAAGCTGATACATGATCAGTGTACATTCTGTGGATTTGACCAGTAATGCCCTGTACACACATCGGTTCATCTGATGGGGAAAAAAAAAAGATATATTTTTTTTATCAGATATCCGAATAAGCTGACTTTCATCAGTCTTGCCTACACACCATCGGTTAAAAATCCGATCGTGTCCAATGCTGTGACATAAAAGGCAACGACGTGCTGAGAAAAATTAAGTTCAATGCTTCGGGGCATGTGTCGACTTGATTCAGAGCATGCGTGGATTTTTGACCGATGGATTTTCCCACAGACGATCATTTTTTTCTATCAGTTTTTTAACAATGCGAACATTTTAAAACGGGTTCTATTTTTTTTACCGATGGGGAAAAAAACTGATGGGGCTCACACACGATCGGTTCGTCCGATGAAAACGGTCCATCGGTCTGTTTTCATCAGACGAACCGATCGTGTATACAGGGCATTAGACTTGAACTGCTTTGTTGCAGTATCCATATAAGATACACAAATGTATTTTTGATGGATCTGCAAGTTGTGACTCTTATTTATAATAGGCTCACAAAGGTAGGGCACCTGGCTGTAGCATTTATATTATCGTGGTTACCTATTAACTTCAGTTTCTAGCAGACCAGGCTCCAAAGTTCGGTTAGGGTTTTCTGTAGGACAGGTTAGTCAACTGATAATTGATTTGGAATTTTTGTTAACACATTACTCAAATACATCATAAATGTGAGGGTCACATGGAGTTCAGCTATGACACAATCCCTTGTGATTACATACTATTTTCCATGTTTTCCATTTCTCCACTATTTGTAAAACAGGTTATTTAGCAAAAACTTTAGCAAAAAAAAAAAAATCATCATCTGTCATACATTCCCTTTCCTGTCATATTTCTTGCTGCCATCTTGTCCAATCCTCCATTTTCTTATTAATAGGCCTGGTGCACAAAAGCAGAATGCATGTAGTATTTTCGTTACCATGGGTTATTTACATTGTTGGCTATCAAAATTTTAACTTTTTTTTTTTTTTGTCCTTTTTTTTAGAGTGCCTCACATTGTAGTGGACTATTTGGGGGTTTGTAAATGGCAAATACAATTTTCAAATTGCTTATTTAGAAAATGTACTCTCTCTCAGCACTGATGACAGGGAATATCAGGACCTGAGCAGTGCAAGCACTAGTATGGTAGGGTGACCAGATATCCCCGGTTTCTGGGGACAGTCCCCGGATTGAGGACACTGTGATAAGGATTGACCCCTGATCCAACCTCAGGGCGAACCCCATTTCTGCCGTTTGACCCAAATCATAATAGTGAAACATACAGACCAGAGAGAAAAAAATCTACATCTTCACCTTTCGAACGTTCAGCCTCAAGAGGAAGAGGTGGAGCCTGTGCGGCTCATTTTATTAACAACATGACATCACAAACATAAGCATACACATTGGTCAGTTTCATATAGTTCAGTCCCGTATTACACGCCCCTGTGACATCTATACTGGACACGTTCTCCTTGCAAGCCCATATATGGTATGGAGCTCCTCATGGCACAGACAGCCTTGTGTAAGTCCATTGTGGAATGTTCATAAACAGGGACCCATTCTCAACTCTGCAAGGGTTTTTCTCTTCAAAGTCATATATGGACATACAGAGAGAGAGGAGGAGGAGGAGGAGGGGATGGCATCTGATTTTAATCCTTTGTTCTCACTCAAAGTTTAAGATGTACTTGTAACTTTAAAACATTATATCTGACATAACCTCTTTTAAGGAAAATAAACACTTGGAATATATATCTTCACACATGCATATGTATATCTCTTAAATAGATAAAGAAAATAAAAAGAAAAAAAAACAATATATAAGAATATAAAAGGAAAAACAAAATTTCAGTGGATCTAATAAAAGAATTAGCTCATCACAAAATAGGAATTTTAGTACTTCCATCACAACTGTGCCCTTATTGGATTTAAACAGGGGCTGGGGCAATTTCAATGAGTCAGTGCAGAATTTAAAAAAAAAATATTCTGAATTGCACACCCCTGCTTCGCCAATCCTACTAGCTTAAGGGGGGGGGTCTATTTCTTTCCATTATCTGTGCCCCTTTATGATGATCATGTGCTGGTCATAGCGGAGGGAATATTTCTTCAGTTTCGGGTGCATGCCCATTCAGCTCCGCTCGCTTGTTCTTCTGCCTTGGCTCAAGTCCAGGCTGTGAGGTGGGCGGCGACGGGCAGAGAGTCGCTGATTGCCGCCATTACTAGTAAAAAAAAAATAATAACATGTCCCCAGATTTCATTTTAAAAATCTGGTCATCTTATAGTAAGGCAAATCAAGACATTCTAAGCACACATTTTGTAGGTACTTCTATCTAACATATATAACTATGTCTGCATTTTTAACCCATATAAGGTTTTCTAAAAAGTAGATAAGGATGTTATGCTTGTGTAATCCTTAGGGGAGTTGTACAAGAATGACACAGATATTTACCCTCCATTTCTAAGAAACACACACAGCTCTTCCTACAGTATTGAAAGGAATGCATAGTGGCTTTACATACCGATATATTTTCCGTATTTATTCAAATCTGGAAAGAAAAATACAATATTTAAAAATATATATATTTTCAGTTTGGTGAATATTGACTAACAGAGCTCAATAGCTCAAGTTGAAACCAACCACACCCCACTCCAGACAGCTTGTACTGTGCTTTATATTTAAAAAAAATAATCTGTAAATCCTCTGTCACTCTTAAATGTTTGTTTGTAAAACAAAGGTTTTTTTTTCCATTTGGTTATAAAACATACAACATTAGTTTTTTAAAACATTTAAACCTAAAAAAAAAGACAGCAATTTCAATATATTATAATATATATTATTTTCGCATTTGAATGTTCAACTCTTTTAGTGTCATTAATCCCTCTGTTTTCATCACTTACAGGTTCGTAGAATAGCTTCTGAGTATTATGACACCTTACCTTACCATACATCTTGGGGACGTGTGCTTTGGGACTTTGTATTTTGCAAGGAACTGGGACCCTTTTCCCGTGTCAAGAGAGAATGTGAATTGGCAAAGAAGGAATGAATGTCAATGGACAATTAAATATTAATTTATTTCTTGGTTAATACAGCAAGTATGTTCATTTTCATGGTTATAAAGTGTTATGTGATTCAGCGTTCCCTAGATAGGACTACATGTGCAATTCGGAGCCTCTTTATTTTCATACATTCCCCGGTTCCTTGTCTTATTTCTGGCAGGAGGCCATGAACGAATAGGTAAAACATGTTGAAGTGCTAGGGGACTTTTTAAAATTTCTATACATTTTTTTTGTAATTTTTTTTTTTTTTTGGTACAGACACACATCTTAAAAAACGGAGTGTTAAAAAAAAAAAAAAACTGATGCATGTACCAAATATACATATAAAAACCATTGATTGTTTCAGTGTTTGTGTTTCCTGGCCATATACGCCAAGGAGGCAAAGAAAACTAAATCTATTTTGCCCACAAGACTTTATTACTAAAGTTCTGTTCATCAAATAAAAATGAACGATCAGCACACTAATGCCAGCTTTGCAGCTTCACAGCCTATAGTCTCCATGATTAAGCCCTTTGTGGGTGAAACAGGTTGGAGCAAGTGGGCAAGTGAGACCATATATTGTGAAGCCTCTATTTTTTTTTTTTTATTTAAGCTCGTTTTACATCTGTGACCGAACCTGTGTGCAGGCCAGTCGTTTCTACTTGACAATGGGAACAGCTGTGCCAGGATGTGCTCCTGGGTGTGCACCTGATGGGAGCTGTGTAGGTACAGGGAAAGGCAAGCTAATATTGATTCTACATATTGCTGTATTTCTGCCACTGTGTACTTGTGGACATGAAATTCTTGTGATTAGCCAGCTGTCCTCTTTTACTAAGCAGGTCATTATGTGGTCTTGTGAGGGAAGTTGCACTTTACTGGATCTACTGCATCAGTCATAGCTCTCCCCACTTCAGCTAATGCCCATTGCCCACAAATTACCCATTTCTGCTCTCGTCTATGCATCCTACAAAGTAGTGGTCCCACGGAGGTCTATGTGGATTTCCTGACTGCCGAGAGCAAAGTTCAGAAACAGGAAATCTGCAGGTAATAGTGGAACAGCTGCATATGCTGTGACTTTTGGAGGAGCAGATGTAGCAGATTATTTCACAGGGCTATGTGCACTTTTTTTAATATAATGCCTACTCTCTCCGAGAAGAAGTATTCGCTGAGAATCTGTCAGAGTATCATATCTCGTAGCACATAGGTATAGCCAAAGTCTTTTTTTTTTTTTTTTTAACCCACTTTCCATTTGATTAGCAATGCACAATCCTCCTTGTTTTCATTTAATTCCCTAAAGTGCATCTGTCAATCTGACTTTAACTAGTGTGGCAAATGCTTAAGGCAACACTTAAAGCGGAGGTTCACCCTATTAGGTCACTTTGTTGACTTTAATAGTCCCCCCGGTGTACCTGACGATTTGGCCGTTCCTAAAAAATATAAAAATCTACATACCCCCTTTGCAGCATCTCGAGCAGGCACATCCGGGTTGCAGGGCTTCGGGAATGGGCGTGTCGGTTAGCTCCACAAAGGATTTTGGGAGCTAACACGTGTGTCTCTGGACGGTGACGAGACACAGCAGCCAGAGGAGCAATCTCGCGATATCTCGGCCGTTGTCCTAGCAACTCTGCAGTGTTGACGGCGCGCCTCGCCGTCACACTGCGCATGCGCGGGATAGAGCGGTGAATGCTGGGACAGCATTCACCGCATCCCGGAAGATACTGCAGGAGGGCTTCAGAGTGCCCTGACTAAAGATGGCAATGTCCATCGCAATATTTTATAAAATATCTTTCGGAGGGATATCGCCATGCCTGCGGCTATGAGGATTAGACTGGTGAGTACTAATTTCTTTGTACCACCAGCGTTTCAAAATGCTATTTAAAAAAAACCGTTTTGCCACGGAACTCCCGCTTTAAGGTATATCTTTAACCTCAAAATGTTTTTTTGTTTTGGATAGAGTGGAAAATTATTAAAATAGAAGTATAGGCAACATTTTTTTTATTTTGGGTAAAGTAGGGGAGGGTTATAACCCTTGTCAATTTTTATTTTCCCATCTGCATCCAATTGGGGAAATGTACCTTCTTTTTCTATCCTATAGCCAAAACAGGAAGTTAAAAACGCTGTACATTTTAAGGGAATCATTTGGGGCCCCCAAAGTCACCAGAACTAGTGTCCTTATTGGAAGATTACTTTTCTGAGGATTTTCAATGATGACTGTAAACAGGACAAATAGAGAGGGTTACTCTACCCAACCAGGGCACAGACTGCAAAATAAGCCTAATGCCCCATACACACGATCGGAAATTCCAACAGCAAAAGTCCGATGTGAGCCTTTGAACGGAAATTTCGACCGTTTGTAGGCTCCATCAGACTTTTGATGTCGGAATTTCCGCCAACAAAAGATCTGGTTCTCGGAAAATCCGTTCGTCTTGAGCAATTCCGACGTATGCTCGGAAACAATTCGACACGTGCTCGGAAGCATTGAACTTAATTTTCTCGGCTCGTCGTAGTGTTGTACATCGCCACGTTCTTGACGGTCAAAAGTTTAGAGAACTTTTGTGTGACCGTGTGTATGCAAGCCAAGCTTGAAAGAGCGTTGTCTGTGAACTTGTTCTGCATACACGCGGCAGGACTTTTTCAGCCAACTTTCACCAAATCCTGTGGGTTTTTTTCAGCTCTTTACCGCCACCCTGTGGGCAACTTCTGCTATTGTTGACTGATCTTTAGCATTGGTTTTGAGCATGCGTGTTTGTACTTTGGACTTTAGTACACACGATCGGATTATGGAAAAGGTGTGTATCTCACGTCAAAATAAATAAACAAAATTAAATAAAGCTGCACCCCAAAAGTCAGTGCGTACTGAGATATGTGCTAAAGAAAAAGAGGGTGGGGGCACTATAAACTGTAATAAATATACGTACAGGTACAAAACGTGCAAAGAAAAATTCCCCCAACCTATTTAGATCACAAGGTAAATGAATAATAGATATATATATATATACTGTTACTTTTGGGGGTGCCCTGAACCCGGCACTGAGGCTGAGTGGCGTATCAAATTTGGGGAGAGATGGTCCCTTAGCTGCCAAAGCTGGCGTGCGTTCCAACTCTATGAATTTTTAAGGACTTTGTATAGTTTATTTTATCTTTATCAGTGGTATTCACCACATCAACCATTCATTGATGCACTATTTCATTATATTCCAATGTCACTTTGTTTATATTTTCAATTTTGCTAGTGGGATATAGCAATTGATTTATTATATAGTTGAACAGTATATATATATATATATATATATATATATATATATATATATATATATATAATTCATTTACCTTGTGATCTAAATAGTATGGGGGAATTTTTCTTTGCACGTTTTGTACCTGTACGTATATTTATTACAGTTTATATCACCCCCACCCTCTTTTTTTTTTTCTTTAGCACGATCGGATTATACTCCATCGGACATTTGTTGCCAGAAAGTTTGTCTGTTTCCACAGTGAACATTTGATTGATGAAAAAGCGAAAACATTTGTCCGATGGAGCGTACACACGGTCGGATTGTCCGATCAAACAGGTCCGTCGGACATTTGTTGTCAAAAAGTCCGCTCATGAGCCTTAAGCATTGGTAAGCTGCAATACAATACAGGTTTTGTTTTTTGGGTTTAATACCGCTTGAAATCTGTTTAACTGGTACTTGGGTTTTCTTTGGGTATATTTGGATTTAATCACCAGCTGACTTTTATTATAACTTTTATCTTAAACATTCCAGTGCCAAGATCTCCCTGAAATAGTCATTAGCTTCACCCTTCTACTAATCAGGGTCATTCTATTGTAAACTGGTTGCCTCATTTATACGGTTTCTTTACATTATGCAGAATGCAGTATCCAGAGCGTGACACCATCATGCAATATAAAAGGGTGGTAGGTGATTCACTTGCTGGTAAACCCTTAAAACTGAAATTCCAGATTTAGATGGACTTGGGCTATAATGGAAGAGCTTTTGGTTCCTAGAGAATTAGTTGGTATTGTTCTTATATTGAATAGCTCATACAATAACAGCTTATAATGTGCGCAGGTAAAATGTACACCTTAAGATTACACTGGTAAAGTTAAAATACGCCTGTTGGGGTAATACTAGAACTGTAAAGCGGATGTCCGCTGAAAAGAAAAATATTTAAAAGTCAGCAGCTACAAATACTGCAGCTGCTGACTTTTAATATCGGCACACTTACCTGTCCTGGAGTCCAGTGCCGTCCGAAAGCAGAGGACGAGCGATCACTCAGCACTCTGCTGCCCCCCGCCATCCTCGGTGAGGGAACCAGGAAGTGAAGCGCTCCGGTGTCACTGCTCGGTTCCCTACGGCGTATGCGCGAGTCGCGCTGCGCCTGCTGATTGGCTCCCGCTGTGCTCTGAAAGCCGAGTGTTCCCAGAACACAACGGGGGGGGGGGGGGGAGAGGTGACGTCCTGGCCGCAGACTGTAGCCGGAAGTGGGTGCAAATACCTGTCTTTAGGTATCTGCACCCCCCTCCCACCTGAAAGGTGTCAAATGTGACACCGGAGGGGGGGACGGATCCGATCAGCAGGAGTTCCACTTTAGGGTGGAGCTCCGCTTTAATAACTGCATATAGTCCAGCCACCCATAGGTGTCTGCATATATCTTCTTTCCTCTTCAAGTGCATCTTGGCACCCTAAAAATCCAGGGCATTCTACTCTGCTAGATTCTACACTTCTAGCAGTATTGAAAGCCTGCCCATTATAGCTGTGGGCCAACAGGAGGGCGCCTTCAACATAACACAGAAGTGTTGAGAACCTTGATTTTTTGTGGTCCTTCAATGAACTTCAAACGTTTTCAGGTATGTGCAGGCACCACCTAGTTTTTTTTTTAATTATTATTATGGTTTACCTGACAGATATCCATGAAGTATGTACCTCCGTTATTATGTGATTTGACACTGAATATAGGTTGGTGGTAGTTGTTATATAATTCTGTGTGTATATTTTTGCTTTGTATGTGTGTATAAGGTTATTTTTGTATATTTAGATTTTTTTTAAAAAAAGACATTTAAGATTATTAAATAAAATTGTTTCTAATGTGAAGTAAATGTTTTCAAATGCTGCACTCTTTGTGATGTTTACTGCCTGTACCTCCCTGTAGATATTTTATGTACACCGAAGTATTACAATGATATTCTTGTCAAACAAACTCGAGCAATCTAGCAACCAGAGCTGAAAAGATACTTTACTCTGCACCACCTTATGAAAAGCAGCTACATTATTGTTTGGCGATTGCCCTAAATTTCTCATTTATGTGTAGTACCTTCTTCTTTCACCTGGGAGAGTACCTACAGTATATGGAAAAAACTAAGATGTATGCTTCTGTGTCAGTGTTGCCAACCTATCAGATTGAAATTTACTGACAAACCACCCAAAATTTACTGGCACAGCCAAGTTTTTAATGGCATTTCCAACAGTTTAACCACTTGACCACTGGGCACTTAAACCCCCTTCCTAACCAGACCAATTTTCAGCTTTGGGTGCTCTCACAATTTGAATGACGATTACTCAGTCAAACAACATTGTGCCCATCTGAAATTTTTGTCCGTTTTTCCCACAAATAGAGCTTTCTTTTGGTGGTATTTGATCACCTCTGGCTTTTCTTATTTTTTGGGCTATAAAAGAGAAAACACTGAAAATTCTGTAAAAAAAAAAAAAAAAAATCTTGTTTCTGTCATATTAGCAGGTTATTTCTCACACACAGCATATGCATACCACAAATTACACCCCAAAACACATTCTGCTATTCCTCCCGAGTATGGCGATACCACATGTGTGAGACTTTTACACAGCGTGGCCACATACAGAGGCCCAACATGCAGGGAGCATCAGGCGTTCTGGAGCACCCAGGCCAATTCTGACATTTCTCTCCTACATGTAAAAAATCGTCATTTACTTGCTAGAAAATCACATAGAACCCCAAAACATTATATATGCTTTTTTAGCAAAGACCCTCGAGAATACAATGGCGGCCATTACAACTTTTTATCTCGCACAGTATTTTCGCAGCAATTTAAAAAAAAAAAACAGTTTTGTGCTAAAAAAAAAAAAAAAAAGGTAAAGTTAGCCCAATGTTTTTGCATAATATGAAAGATGAAGTTACGCTGAGTAAATGGATACCCAACATGTCACCCTTCAAAATTGCACACGCTCGTAGAATGGCGCTGAACTTCTCTACTTAAAAATCCCCATAGGCGACGTATTGCAGAGTATGGGGGGGGGGGGGTATTGCAGAGTATGGGGGGGGGGTATTGCAGAGTATTGCACAGGGAGGGATGGATGGCTGGATCGGTGATGGCATTTGTCACAGATCCAGCCCACAGCAGCTGCTGCTGCTTCCGCTCCCCCCCTCTCACACTGTACCGATCGGTACAGAGAGGGGAGGGAGGAACCGGCGTCATCACATCGGCAGTTTGTTTACAAGTGATCGCTCCGTCAGCGGCAATTTACCGCGATCCGTGAAGACCCGGCGCTCACGGATGATTCCGGGAGCGCGCCCCAGGGGGCGCGCGAGAGGAGGATTCTGGGAGGACGTCCCAGGGACGTCCTCCCAGAACAACTCGACCGCGCTGTAGACGTGTTTTGTCTATAGCTCGGTGGTAAAATAATTTGTTTTAAGTGCAAATTTCAGTATTTAGGCTACAAACAAGTACAATATGCGATTAGCAATGTGATTTAAGATACATAATAATGCAAAAAACATATTTCTTTTATTTTCAATATAGTAAGTAAATAGGTCAGAGACAGGACTCAGGAGGGTAAGAAATTAGATTGGGTCAGGCACACACATATGAAACTGACTCTCAGGCCTTGTACACACGAGGAGACATGTCCGATGAAAACGGTCCGCGGACCGTTTTCATCGGACATGTCTGCTGGGAGCTTTTGGTCTGCTGTGTGTACACACCATCAGACCAAAATCCCAGCGGACAGAGAACGCGGTGACGTAGAAGACATCGACGTTCTCTAACATGGAAGTTCAATGCCTCCACGCATGCGTTGAATCGATTCGACGCATGCGCGGGATTTCGGACCGCTGGTTATACGTCATAACCAGCGGACATGTCCGATGAGTCGTACTAACCATCGGACAGGTTTCCAGCGGACACGTTTCTTAGCATGCTAAGAAACTTTTGTCCGCTGGAAACCTGTTCACTAGGCCAGGAAACCTGTCCGCTAGGCCGTACACACGGTCGGACATGTCCGCGGACCAGTTTCAGCGGACATGTTCGGTCGTGTGTACAAGGCCTCACAGTGATAATGACAGCAGTGTGCAGCAGCACAGATCACCGACACATGTCCCCTCCTGAGTCACAGCGACAGTCACTCTCCACGCCAGGTGATCCCTCCAGTCCACTTCGAGAACATGTTGCATGTTCTATCCATTTTTGCATGGCATCAGCACTGGTACAATGCTTTCCAGGCTTTGAAAAATAATAATTGTGCATTTATTTTTAATTTATTTTTAAACGTAAACTCATCATTAATGCAACAAACCTCAGTGCACATCAACCTGCACTAACATACCCATCTTCTTAGGCTACATTTACATGGACGAATAGCCACGATTGGCTGTGGCCTCCACTGAGCTGTCATTAAAGTGTACAGGCTCTGCAGCCACAACTACAGACTCACAGGTAGCAAAAAGAGCTGCAAAAATCAATGGATTCCTGCTGCTGTCATTGATACCATGGCTACCATGTGACTGTAGCCTTAGCTTTTACTCAAAGTTCCTCTGGAGCTGTCAGATTCTTGGTGTTACAGTTGAGCCAAGCCACAATGAGTAAAGCTGAGTATAAACAGATTAAAAATTGGCTGCTTCAGAAGGATTACGCTAATTTTTGCTTGCTCTGTGTGTACCTGTCTGACAGCTTCTGTTGAATGGAACAGCTGGCATTGGATCAGCCCACGCTGGTCAGTATATTCTGATATTCCCATTGGAGGGGGAATTCTGAAGTCCCTGCTGTCAGAATACAATAGTGCATCAGAGAAGATCCCTGCATGCACACATTGCTTGTGTGGATGTGGAATTTTTATTTTTTTTTCTCATTTTATGTTCTGGTCAAAAGAGAGAAAAAAAAAACTCCTGTGTGTGTGTATCCAGCTACAGATGTCCTCTATGGCCTGGATTCACATACATTGGCGCATATTTATGCCAGGGTAGCGCATCTAATATACGCTATGCCGACGTCGCGCAGAGAGGCAAGCACCGAATTCACAAAGCACTTGCCTCCCAAACTGCACTGGGTTCCCTCGGCGTAAGCTGTCGTAGGTGGAAGTGGGCGTGAGCCATGCTAATGAGGCGTGACCCCATGCAAATGATGGGCTGAGTGCTATACAAGTACTTAAAATGAACGGCGCATGCGCCGTCCCGTGGACGTATCCCAGTGCGCATGCTCAGATTCACGTCGGAACTACTCCCTAAGATACGAAGGATCACTGCCTACGACGTGAACGTAACCTATGCCCAGCCCTATTCACATACTACGTAAACTACGATGGCTGTGTTCCCTGGTCCATACCTTTAGCATGACTTGCGCCTCTTATATGGGGAATAAGTTTACGCCGGACGTACGACTTGCGCAAACCGAGTATATTATGCGCCGGGAATCGACGTATCTCCCTCATTTCTTTATTTGAATAGGAAATCAATGGGAGCGCCACTTGCGGCCAGCGTAATTATGTGCCCACGATACGCCTGCGTAGGAAAGTTCCGTCGGTTGGATGAAGCCTATTTTCAGGCGTATTTCTGTTTATGGGCACGGCGCATAGATACGACGGCGCATACTTACACTTACGCGGCGTATCTCGAGATACGTCGGCGTAAGTGCTTTGTGAATCCGGGCTTTATGCTTATAGATTAACAGGATAAGTTCACCTTTCTGATCAGGTTATGTTACACCCACAGTGTTTCTCAAGTCCAGTACTCAAGATATTCAAACTCCTGTGGTAATTACTAAGGCAGTGGAACTGATCAAATCACCTGTGCAAAATAATAGTAAGCCTGAAAACGTGACCTGTTGGTGCGCCTTGGACTGGAATTGTGAAACACTGGTGTAACATGTTTAGCATCTGATCTCACTCTCTTAGGTCCCTTTCACATTGGACCGGAGCCGCGTTGGCGGTATATCGCCGCTAAAAATAGCGGCGCTATACCGCCGGGATTTCCGCGGGAATCGGCCGCTAGCGGTGCGGTATTAACCCCCGCTAGCGGCCGATAAAGTGTTAATACCGCCCGCATAGCGCCCCTGCAGTTTCCCATTGGTTTCAATGGAAAGGAGCGGTATACACGCCGCTTCCTCTCACCGCTCCAAAGATGCTGCTGACAGGAGATTTTTTTGTCTCCCGCCAGTGCATCACCTCAATGTGAAAGCCCTCCGGCTTTCACATTGAGGTAGCTGGGCAGGAGTTTTTCAGGCGGTATAGCAGCGCTATTTTTAGCGCTGTACCGCCTGAAAAACTCCTCAGTGTGAAAGGGGTCTTACTCACTCTCTCTCACACATTACCACAGCCGTTTCATCTGAGGCACATCCTGAAAACATTACCTGTTGGGAGTACTTGAGGACTGGAGTTGAGAAACATTGCTCTGGCGTTCATCGATCTACCTGTCACTTGGTAACTACCTGCCCATTTCGGAGGTATAGGCAGACAGCTACACAGACAATATACCTGCGATCTGCTGATTCTGGGTGCAATGCTTTATAGGCTTCTAGAAAGAAAAATGCATATTTTTATTTTTTAACCCATAAAAAAAAATGTGCATTCATTTTTATTATTATATATATATATATATATATATATATATATATATATATATATATATATATATATATATATATATATATATATATATATATATATATATATATATATATATATATATATATATATATATATATATATATATATATATATATATATATATATATATATATATATATATATATATATATATATATATATATATATATATATATATATATATATATATATATATATATATATATATATATATATATATATATATATAATAATAAAAATGAATGCACATGTAAAGTCAAAGCTGGCCTTTCAGTTTCTAAAAACTCTTTCCCCTTTCATGATGCACATACAGTAGTTGGAAGGCGTCTGCAGAAACTGTTGTGGCACTAAGAAAAATATGACTCATTTAAACATATGGGAGTTTATATGTCACCACTGTTTGCACAGGATTACTATTAGGCCCCATACACACGAGAGGATTTATCCGCGGATACGGTCCAGCGGACCGTATCCGCGGATAAATCCTCTCGAGGATTTCATCAGATTTCTATGCGATGGCGTGTACACACCATCGCATTGAAATCCGCGCCGAAATCCTCTGGCGATGACGTGTCGCGCCGTCGCCGCGATTATGACGCGGCGACGGGCGCGACGCTGTCATATAAGGAATTCCACGCATGCGTCAAATCATTACGACGCGTGCGGGGAATCCCTTTGGACGGATGGATCCGGTGAGTCTGTACAGACGAGCGGATCCATCCGTGGGATCCGATTCCAGCAGATAGATATTCTGTGCATGTCGACAAATATTTATCTGCTGGAATTCGGAAATATCCGCGGATAAATATCCGCCGGAGTGTACACACCATAGAATCTATCCGCTGAAACCCATTCGATGGGATTTATCTGCGGATAGATTCTATCGTGTGTATGGGGCCTTATAAAAAAGTCGAAATTAAATTGTTTTGGTTTCCAGGAGTATACAATAAACAATAAAAGTATACAATAAAAGTACGTCATTCTGATTTATCTAGTGTATTCCGCCCCCTTGGAGGCCTGTATGCCGTGTCATGTAGGGATCTCTCTCTCTCTCTGAGATCCAATGCTAGCTGTGACACAATAAAGGAACATTACAGAGATGACAGCATGTACAGTTCAGTCTGTTCCCTGTTCACCAATAGACAGTTCATGAAAAAGGTTAGGAAAAAATAATATGAAATCTGTAGACACTTGCAGAAAGTCTGGAGATTCATTCAAAATAAAGGCACAAGACATTTGGTGTAACCACACAGGAACTTTATTTCATTCTGGTTTGTTCTCGCACCACTTGAGCATGTGGCAATTTAAATTTCTGTAACCTTATGGTAAATTCTATGACGCCTTGTTGTAATAACGTTGCTGATGAAACCCAAGTGACGGCACGCCCTGTTTCTCCCTGTTTCCTCCTGATTCCTAAAATCCAATAAACAGATTGAAATGAAATATGTAAATATCTGTGGACCGCTGCATTGATATGTATATCATGTCCCCCTGAGGTTATATCCACCCTTACTTCTGCTGAATGCTGCCCACTAGGGAAGGTAAAGGGGCAAGGTTGAAAGTCCTGCCTACATCTGTGCTCATTAAACCTACCATCAGCCTGTACTACAAAAGGTATGCAAATTGGATGTGGAACCCTTTTTCAAAATAATATGGTACCACAGCACTGTGAATTTTGTTGCATGTGAATACACACATCTCAGCCAATGTGTGAGGGTGTTATTATTAGGGGGCGGGTTTCATTTAAATGAATCGCGTCCCTGCGCCGAATGAACTGCGCATGCACCGTCCCAAAATTTTGCGGCGTGCATTGCGCTAAATGACGTCGCTAGGACGTCATTTTTTTTTAACTTAGACGGGACTTACGTACATTCCGATTCACGGACGACTTACGTAGAAAAAAAAAAATTCAAATTTCGACGCGGGAACGACGGCCATACTTAACATGGCAAGTTGAACTATATGCCGGAAAAAGCCGACTAGAGACGACGTAAAGGAAGGCACCGGCCGCTCATACGTTCGTGGATCGTCGGAAATGGCTAATTTGCATACCCGACGTGGAAAACGACGTGAACGCCACCCAGCGGACGCCGAAGTATTGCATCTTAGATCCGAAGGCGTACGAAGCCATACGCCTGTCGGATCTACTCTGAGGATCTGGCCCTCCTTTTTTATATTGGTAAAAAAAAATCGAAACTTGCATTTGTGGTCAGTTTCGAATGCTCCCTGACATTGGTGGTCAAAGAAGAAGCACCCTTTAAATGGGTGGTGAGTGTAAATCCCCTTACTTTGGTGGCCAGTGTAGAAATCCCTCTTTATTGGTTGTTGATGTAAAATTCCTCATTACATTGGTTGTCAGTGTAAATTCTTTATTACATTGGTGATCATTGTACATTTCCCTTTATATTGGTGGTAAGTGTAAATCCGCCCTAACATTGGTGGTCGGTTTAGAAGTGTCACCTTACATTAATGGTCAGTACAAATCTCCTTAACAATGGTTGTCATTGTAAATTCTCCCTTACATGGCAGTCATTGTATATTCCCCCTTACCCTGGTGGTAAATGCTCCTTTTACATTGGTGTCAGTTTAGAAATCCCTCTTTATATTGGTGGGTGGTGTAAAATCTCCTTTTACATGGTGGTCAGTGCAAATGCTCCCTCACATTGGTGGTCAGTGTAGAATCCCCCTACTTGCCAAAGCTTTCCAGCTTTGCTCCACATGATTCAGAATTTACCACAGTGTACTGCCATACATTAAACTGTATCAGATCAAATATTTGCCATGGGGAGGGCCCAAGAAAATGTTTGCCCAGGGGAGGGCCCAAGAAAATGTTTGCCCAGGGGAGGGCCCAAGAAAATATTTGCTCAGCGTCCAGTCACTAGCAAAGACGGTCCTGCATCCATGCTCAGCCATGCCATACATATCCACGGCTCATCCATCCCCATCCACGACTCATCCATGCCACATCAGTTCTCATCTGTGCCACTACAATGCCTCACAAAAGTGTAATAGCTAGTCAAATTAGATTTGAAACGTTTACCCCTAAAACACCTGATGTGCTCCCTGCATGTATGTGGCCAGGCTGTGTAAAAGTCTCACACATGTGGGGGTGGGTGCTTTGGGGCAGGGGGGCCCTGCGCCCCCCACACCCAAAGCAACTTGTCCCCATGTTGATGAGGACAAGGGCCTTTTCCCGAACCCTGGCCATTGGTGGGCGGGGGCTTATCGGAATCTGGTTTTCCCTTTTTAATAAGGGGTCCCCCAAATCCCGGCCCCCCACCCTATGTGAATGAGTATGGGGTACATTGTACCCCTACCTATTCACCTAAAATAAACGTGTCAAAAATAAAATACACTACACAAGTAATTTATTAAGGCATCTCCGGCATCTTTTCCGAGTTCTTCTTTCCTCTCTACGGCACTTCTGCCTCTGCCGGTTCTTTGTCTCCCCTCTCCGGTTCTTCTCCCTCTGTCTGCTGTCATCTGCCGGGTCTTCTCCGCTGTCTTCTCGCTCTTTTGCTGGGTCTTCTCCGCTGTCTTCTCCCTTTTGTTCTTCTTCCAATGTTGACAATGTTGACTCACTCTTTCCCGCTCTAATGCTGGGTGCGCGGTGTGCCACTACTTTATATTGACATGGAGCGCGGTCATGGGGGATGTAAATTACGGATTTATAAACCTTACTAACCGATCCACGAGTGCTGCCCCTCTCTGCCAATCCCTTCACTGGCTTCCACTAATCCAGCATATAAAATTATACCACAATGTACAAAGCCATCCACAACACTGCCCCCAGCTACATCACCAACCTCATCTCCAGATATCGTCCAAATCGTCCTCTTTGCTCCTCCCAAGACATCTTGCTCTCTAGCTCCCTTGTCACCTCCCTCCCATGCTCACCTCCAGGACTTCTCCAGAAGCTCTCCTATCCTCTGGAACTCCCTACTCCAGTATGTCCAGTCAGCTCCCACCCCGTCCGCCTTCAGGCAATCTTTGAAAACTCATTTATTCAGTGAAGCCTAACCCATCTACACCTAAGAACTGTACTTGAGTTACCTCCATCAGGTTATCCCCTGCAGCTATTACCTTTTGTACCACCACCCCCTACCTTTATATTGTAAGCACCGTAAGCATGGCCATCCTATTTGTTCTGTAATGTAATTGTACAGTCCCCTTTATATTGTAAAGCCCCTAGCAAACCGTTGGTGCTATATAAATCCTGTATTATAATAATAATATGACAAACCATTTTAGAGCCAATTCTGAGACTCCAAATATGGGTTCCATGAATGATAAGATCTCTTATCAGTTTAATATTTTGCTGTCTGTGTCTAATTCTGTCCATTCAATTCCCTTCTAGTAGAAGTAGTAGTGTTTCAAAGTCAGAATTCTGAGTTTCAAAGTCAGAATTCTGAGTTTCAAAGTCAGAATTCTGAGATTCAAAGTCAGAATTCTGAGATTCAAAGTCAGAATTCTGAGATTCAAAGTCAGAATTCTGAGATTCAAAGTCAGAATTCTGAGATTCAAAGTCAGAATTCTGAGTTTGAGGCCTCGTACACACGACCGAACATGTCCGCTGAAACTGGTCCGTCGGACCAGTTTCCGCGGACATGTTCGGTCGTGTGTAGGGCCGACCGGACAATTTTCCGGCCGACCGGACAGGTTTCCAGTGGACAAATGTTTCTTAGCATGCTAAGAAACATGTCTGCTGGAACCATGTCCGATGGTCACTACGACTCATCGGACATGTCCGCTGGGCCGAAATCCCCCGCATGCGTCGAAGTGATTCGACGCATGCGTCGAAGTGATTCGACGCATGCGTGGAAGCATTGAACTTCCAGGGTCGCGCACGTCGCCACGTCACCGCGTATCCTGTCCGCGGGGAATTTGGTCTGATGGTGTGTACAGCCATCAGACCAAATGATCCCAGCGGACATGTTCGATGAAAACGGTCCGCGAACCATTTTCATCGGACAGGTCCGGTCGTCTGTACGAGGCCTGAAACTCAGAATTCTGACTTTGAAACTCAGAATTCTGACTTTGAAACTCAGAATTTTGTATTTTTTTTTTTTTATGATGGCCCCAGGGCTCTTCCATAGTTTTGGCATTGCATACACGTTTATATAAATGTAATGTGTTTTATTTGCACCACAGCTAGTGGAGAATATAAGAACCACAGCTACAATACTAGTGACAAATTATTGCTTACCTGTACTATGACTAGGCAAGTCTTTGTTTCCGATTGTAATACATTTGTGTAAAAGTTCTGATTCATTCCTTGCTATTTTAGATGTGCTTATTATTCCGACAGTGCTTATTATTTAGGAACAAGTGACAACTGACAAGTAAAGTATTCGGTCTCACTAGTAATCTCAGGCTTGGCACTCGGCCTAGCAGGTGTAGCAACCATTCATTATTTGTCAACCCGGAGTTGTACCTTTTCAGTCGCTGATGCAAAGCAATTTTCACACAAACTTACTGACTGAAGAGAACAAAGTACTAATCTCATTAATTTGTTCCATTCAACCCAGACATTTAATTGCATGCTTTTCATAGCCAAAGTTGGCCTGTTGCATGTCGACACCAAATGGCATTGGTTTGTTTTGATCAGGGACAGATTTCCATCACTACGGCCTAACGCCGCGAACACACGATTGGAAATTCCGACAGGAAAAGTCTGACGTGAGCTTTTGGTTGGAAATTCCGACCGTGTGTAGGCTCCATCTGAATTTTTCTGGCGGAATTTCCGCAAAGAAAAAATTGAGAGCTGGTTCTCAATTTTTCCAACGGGAAAAGATCTTGGAGGAAATTCTGATTGTCTGTATGCAATTCAGACGTGCAAAAAAAAATGCATGCTCAGAATCAAGTTCGACGCATGCTTGGAAGCATTGAACTTCATTTCTCTCGGCTTGTCATAGTGTTGTACGTCACCGCGTTCTTGACGGTTGGAATTTTGTGTGACCGTGTGTATGCAACTCAAGTTTGAGCCCAAATTCAGTCGGAAAAAAATCCACGGTTTTCTTGTCGGAATTTCCGATCGTGTGTACGCGGCATAAAGGGAAACAACAATTGTCGCCTACAGCAACTCCCTCTGGCAGGGTCACCACATTTTACACCTAGGCTTGGTTTGATACAATAAATCGTGGTCATGCAAAATGAATGTGGAGGTCACATGAAATCTAAGGACTGCTTTATAAACTGACTGACCTCATAAACTTGAGAGTTTCTACATTTTAGAACCATGTAGATGAGAATTACGTAAATGAGACTTATTTTTTGCTGCTACGCCGCTTCTCAATTCGCGGCAGCCCCCCCCCCCCCACTTCTCAATTTCAGGCGGCAGCACCCCCCCCCCCCCCGGTTCTCTGCCCCAGGGGGCCCATGCCTGAAGCTGTGTAAGGGGCCCCATAATTCCTGATGGCGGCCCTGGAGGTCAGAGACTTTAACAGGGGAGCCACTGTCAGACTGAAGGTGAACATTAACCTCTGACACTCAAGCTAAAATGCCAGTCTCAGACAAAGCAAAATTAAGTTTAATAGAAAGGCAAATATACATCTGCAAATTTGTAACAATTTAAGGTTGAACATTCTGATTCTGGAATGAACTCCTGATTGGTTCTCTTTAAACTGACACTAAATGATATCCTTATTCTGCAAAAATAATCCATATACATCCACTGCTTAGTATTAGTGAACCATCACCATGTAAAACGACCAACTCAGATTAAAATAGAAATAAACTGATCTAAAGTGATCACATTCCCTCTGTTCTCAGCTGCATAAGAAGCTCAGAGAGATAAGGGGGGAGGGGGGGAACAGCCGCAAACTGAACTTCCCAGTGAATGGCTGTGCCGGACGGAGGGCGTGTTAACACCAGTCTGATCATTGGAGAGAGCAGGCTGAGTTCTCAGCACAGCTGGAGAACTGACTACACTGTGTTCTCATTCCTAGTGTGGACAGTTTTTAATACAAAAGCAGAGGGACTGGCCGGAACCCCAGGGATTTCACATAGAGGAAGCAATACAAAGAGAACAGAAACATGTTTCATACAAGTACATGGCACATACTGTATCAGGATTATTACATTTTTGGTTGACTGCGAATCCCAAATTAAACAAATTAACCAAATTTTTAACTATATTAACAAATCTAAACAAAACAATTTTTTTTCGTCGTGCACATGTCTGAACCGTAACACAACAGCAGCAGCAAAAAAAAAATTCCAGTATATATCCCGTAGTTTGTAGACCCTATAACCTTTGCACAAACCAAAAATATGTAGCAGGATACAGATTGGTCTAAATTTATGAAGAAATATTGATTTGTTACTTTTCTTTATTTGATATGTTTTATAGCAGAACGGAAAAATATATATTTTTTTTCACAATTGTCTGTGTTTTTTAATTTATAGCGCAAAAAATAAAAAAATAGACACAGTGGTGATCAAATACAACCAAAAAAAAGCTCTAATTGTGGGGGGGGGGGAAAATGACATAAATTTTATTTGGGTACAGCATCGCAAGACGCGCAATTGCCAGTTAAAATATTGCAGTGCCGTATCGCAAAAAAAATTGACTTGATCATGAAGGGGGGGGGGGGGGTAAATCTTCCAAAGGTCAAGTGGATGTACAAATACTGGGGCTTACCAAGTGGTATAACGGTTATACCCTGTACACACGATCGGTTCATCTGATGAAAACGAACCGATGGATTTTTTTATCAGATATCCGATGAAGCTGACTTTCATCAGTTGCACCTACACACCATCAGTTAAAAATCCGATCGTGTCAGAACGCGGTGACGTAAAACACAACGACGTGCTGAGAAAAATTAAGTTCAATGCTTCCGAGCATGCGTCGACTTGATTCTGAGCATGCGTGGATTTTTGACCAATGGATTTCCCCACAGACGATCGTTTTTTTCTATCGGGTTTTTTAACCATCAGAAAATTTTAAAAAGAACAGGTTCTATTTTTTTTCACCAATGGGAATAAAACTGATGGGGCCCACACACGATCGGTTCATCCGATGAAAACTGGACCGTTTTCATCGGACAAACCGATCGAGTGTACAGGGCATTATTGTAAGCTTTGAATCGTTTTGCTCGAGCATTTTTTATCACGATCGTGTGTATTCAAGGCAGGCTTGAGAGGAATCACGTCGAGAAAAACGTTGTTTTTAACATGACATGAATAACGGTCGTGTGTACGCGGCATTAGACATGCATTGATGTGTTAGCCCCCGTTCACATCAGCGCAATTTCACACGTCAAATTGCATGTCAAATCGGAGCCTATTGCCGGCAATAGAAGCGTCCCAATCGTTATGACGCTGACTTTGCGGCGCTGCACCGATTTTTAAAAGTAGTTCCTGCACTACTTTTGGAAATTTCGGGGGTGATTTTGATAGACACCTGTGCATAAATCTGCACAGATCGCTTTGAAATCGCCCCCCCCGCTTTCGGACTGAAATGTGACTTTGGAATTGTGCAAGTTCATTTCAAAGCCGTATTTAGTGTGAGGGCTAAAAGCGGCCAACCTCACCCTGTGGATATTATTCTGGCCTAATATATGTGTTCATAGAATTGCTGCATTTCTGGGGCACAAGTAATTTGTACTAAATAGTATCATCATTGTGAAAACTATTCTATCAGGAACATTATTCTAGCAATGGATAAAAATATTCAATAACTTGCAAAATCTTCTATTACATAGGGTGTGTGTACTTAGATAACCAAATTATTGAAGGTGATTTTCAAATTAGTTAAAGAATAAGCAGCCAAGTTTCACTCAGATCACATCCTCCCTTGGTGGCTAATGAGTCAGTGGTTTAATCTGTCCTTCCTCATATCTCTAAAGCCTCGTACACATGATCGGATTTCCATCGGATAAAGCCATGGAATTTTGTGCGAAGGGCGTTGTCCGTGAACTTGTAATGCATACAAACAGCAAAGAATTGTTGGCAAACAAATACAAAACTACATTGTTTTCAGCTCTTTAGCACCACCATTTGGGCAACTTCTGCTAATGTTGTGTTATGGCTCTCCCGTCTCCCCCCCCCCCCCTTTAAGAATACACAGATCAGTGCTGCAGCACTGATTAAACTGAAAATATCTGTGTATTCTAAGGGCAGGGAGGCATGACAGTGGAGAGGAGAAATTGAGCCTTTAGGCTTAGTTTACACTTGTGGTCGGGGGGTGGTAAAAAAAAAAATAGGCAGTGGTGCTGCATTTGGGCTGCATTATTACTGCCACTCCAACTGCATCCTCTTAAGCTGCAAAAGCCATACAGGGGGTATACACATAACACAGCCACAATGCTTTGTGTTGCAGCACAGCAACACTGCGCCCCCCTTTTTGTGTTTGGCAGGCAGTACTGACACTTAACATGACATATACAAGTGAATGGGGCCATGCCACAACCATAATCCAAACATCAAGCTTCATAGCTCTATGAAAAGTGATCCACTGTGGATCGCTCGCTATAGAGCTGCACACATGTAAATGAGTCCTAAGGCACAGGAACCGCATGTAGCCCACTTGGCCCCCTATATCAAGGAAGCTGACCACCACTACTTTAAGGCATAAAAACTTGCCATGTATGACAAATGTCAATATGCAGCGCTAATTAAATATGGGTAAATGGAGTCCATATAGTAGATGATGGATGAAAGCCCGCACCAGCTTCAGTGTGAAGATAGAAACACACTACATTGCTTCCAGCCAGTCTTCTTACCAGAGGGGTTGGACCCTCATGTTATAGAGTGGTCAGATAAGCATATGTTACAAGACTGTCCCAACCCACACAGCATCAGGCGGCCGGTGAAGTAGCTCCCATCAAGATCTCTATGGCTGTTTTTATGAATTCCCACTGCACACCACTGCTATCACGATCACGCACTCAGCTCACCGATCACATGACATACAGTTATGTAATAGACATGAAAGGTTGCCTGATAAAGTATGTTCACGAAGGGAAAGTTTATTATCAAAATGGTACTTGCATACGTCCAATAATAATCAGCATCATAGTAAGATTAATCAAAAAGGCCAAGGCTTGTAGCGTGCTTGCGTCATCTGTCAGGTTCTTCTAACACGTTTCGTCATCAAGTAGTCATCGTCAGCGATCTCGCTGAAAATGATGGGAATGATGAGTCTAATTATATGTCCATGCATTCACTGCTGCACTGCAGAAGCCCGCCACCATAGTCTTCTGACTTGAAGAATGTCCAAATAAAAAGGGAATGATCTACAACTGCTAACAGATGTTTTCCAAGAACGGTTATGACTCATTCACACTGGCCTTGCTCTCTGTGGTGAATCACCTTTTATAGGGAGATTGACAGATGGTGAGGAGACAATATGTTGCCTGCTCAGCACCTGTTTCAATGCCTAAAACCCCACACTACTGCACTGTAACCATGTGCATGCACTTGTGGGGTAGCAAAGTCCCATTCAGTTGGTCATACTTTCCCCTTTCAAGATTCTTGTTTTTTTATTTTTCTGACAGCCAAATGGGATTTTTCAGTGGGTATACCGCAACACAACCATGGGCCTCAGTCATGTGAATAGGTGGTGTTTGGCAGCGGTACTGCCTGCTGAATACAACTGGGGAGATCATAGGGTTGCCACGTGTCCGGGATTCACCCGGACAGTTCGGATTTTGCTGTGTCTTAGAAAGTGAGGTGGGAAATTTGAAGCCCAGCAGCCACAGATACATTTGGATGAGAGGTGCTGAATGCCAAGGGGTGAATGAGCTCACCATCCATCCCTCTCTAAGGCCCCTTTCACATTGAGGAGTTTTTCAGGCGGTACAGCGCTAAAAATAGTGCTGCTATCGCGCCTGAAAAACTCCTTCAATGCAGACTCAATGTGAAAGCCCGAGGGCTTTCACACTGAGGCGATGCGCTGGCGGGAGACAAAAAAATCTCCTGTCAGCAGCATCTTTGGAGCGGTGAGAGGAGCGGCATGTATACCGCTCCTTCCCATTGAAAACAATGGGAAACCGCGGCAATACCGCCCGCAATGCGCCTCTATAGAGGCGCATTGCGGGCGGTATTAACTCTTTATCGGCCGCTAGCGGGGGTTAATACCGCACCGCTAGCGGCTGATACCCGCGGCAATTCCGGCGGTATAGCGCCGCTATTTTTAGCGGTGTTATACCGCCACCGCAGCTCCCGCCCCAGTCTGAAAGGGGCCTAAGACTGATGTCTCCCCCTCTCCCCCTTTTCCCTCCCCTCATGCAATTTGCATGATAGGGGACTGTGACCGGCTCTCAATGGAGCCGGTTTACACAGCTCCGGGGGCGGTTTGCGGTCCACACTGAAAAAGGGTCCTGTGCGTCTTTGGCTCAGTTTCGGGTTCAAATTCAGGCACAAATTCAGATCCGATTCACACCTGAAATGGAGAACAGGGACGCACCAGACCCCCTGCCGCTGACCACGGCCATAGCTGGTGTGAATCCGGCCTCAAAGTGGAAGAAAAGATTAACATGAACTATTCTTAAAACTGCTGCCTTCTCTCTTTTTTCTTTAAATCCGGTCTGGTCGTGTGATCCAGCAGCTCCTGGCTCTCTGTGTCAAAGAGGCAGGCTGCTTTCACACTGAGGCACTTTGCAAGCGCTATTGCGCTAAAAATAGCGCCTGCAATGCGCCCGGAAAGAGCCACACCTTTCTATCCAGCGCACCCATCGCTTCAGTGTGAGGGAGCGCTTAGTCATGAAAGCTTTTGGATAACATCACGGCTCTGGGAATTCACAGCCATAGGGAAGCCAGAGCTGCCAAATGATGTAACCAGACTGGTTTAAAAAAGAGAAGTACAGAGATCTTTTTTTATACATAGGTAGGAGGAAATGGGAGGGATTGTTTTTAGGAATAGTTTGGGTTGGCCTTTACTACCCACCTGGCAGAATGCCCAGAGTTCAACCTCTGGTTTACATTTTTGCGTTAGCCAGAAGATCGCTTTTAAGTGCATTTCCATTTTTACAGCAAACTTGAGGCAAAATCTACTTTATATTTGTTGTGTTCCCTTTCATATAGCATCATTTAAAAATAACTTTCTAAATAACTTTCCCCAAACAATGGTGTAACACACATGCAAAATCATGGGAGGAGTAGGAGAATTTATTTTGTCTTTTTTTTTGTTGATGAGTTATTTTAATTACATAAAAATACACATTTAAAAGTAAAAAACAGAGGTGTTAAATAACATTTGCCACGAATGATGGCCCAATTTATCCTGAAATAAAAAAAAACAATGTACACATCACCCACGTGCTTTAAGATTTTGCATACTTTAACCACTTGCTTACTGGGCACATAAACCCCCTTCGTGCCCAGGCGAAATTTCAGCTTCCGGCACTGCGTCGCTTTAACTGACATTTGCGCGGTCGTGCGACATGGCTCCCAAACAAAATTGACGTCCTTTTTCCCCCACAAATAGAGCTTTATTTTGGTGGTATTTGATCACCTCTGCGGTTTTTATTTTTTGCGCTATAAACAAAAAAAGAGCGACAATTTAAATATATATATATATATATTTTTTACTTGTTGCTATAATAAATATCCCAATTTAAAAAAAAAAAAAAAAATTCTCAGTTAAGGCCGATACGTATTTTTCGACGTATTTTTGTAAAAAAAAAAAAAAAAATCGCAATAAGCGACTGGTTTGCGCAAAAGTTATAGCGCCTACAAAATGGGGATCAGAATTATGATTTTTTTTTTTACTAGTAATGGCGGCTATCTGCGATTTTTATTGGGACTGCGATATTGCGGCGGACGTATCGGACACTTTTGACACAAATTTGGGACCATTCACATTTATACAGCGATCAGTGCTATAAAAATGCACTAATTACTGTATAAATGTGACTAGCAGGGAAGGGGTTAACACTAGGGGGTGAGGAAGGGGTTAAATGTGTATCCTGGGTGTGTTCTAACTGTGTGGGGGGAGGGGACTGACTGGGGGAGGTGACCGATGCTGTGTCCCTATGTACAAGGGACACAGATCGGTCTCCTCTCTCCCTGACAGCATGTGGAGCTCTGTGTTTTCCATCGGAAATTCCGACCGTGTTCAAGCCCCATCGGATTATTTCCATTGGAAATTCCAATGAATTCGGAGCTTAGATAGAGAACAATTTTCATCGGAATTCCGATGTGATATTGGTCGGACAAAGGTTTGATCGTGTGTTAAGGGGTGCCTTGTCAAAAAGGGTTTGTGAAATGCTGCTCTAATGCACTTTAAAATTGTTCAAAACCTGCGCCAAAGAAGCAAATAGACAGGTAAGAAATATTTTAGGAATGATGTGTGTATGGGAATGCATAATAAACATACATTATAGTGGGGTTCTCTCCCAATATGACTGCAAAAGGGGAAATGGATTTTATAATCCAGTCTATTAAAAAGAGGTTTGAATCTTGTTACACAAGAGTGCCACCCAGTGGAAGATAACATGAATCACACCAAATTTTTTTTGACACGTTGACCAACAGCTCTTCTCACCAATATCATGTAAAATACCAATAAAAGACATTCAATTTCTATTTGTGTGTTTTTGTTTTAAATTATGCCAGCAGAAATCTTAGCTCAGTGACCGTCAATTTAGAATGAGTGTGTTCACTTTTCTTTTGTTAATATTAAATCAAGTACCCCTTTTGACAAACGGCAGGTTAGATCTCACCAACCGCGACCAAAACACTAACAATGATCCTCTCAGCCTCACCCACCACTGAACCTTTCTTGTCAAGGTGGCTTGGTGGTCTAGGGTGGCAGATTCAAGAGTTGTCTCTTCACTTTCTGTAGGTGTTCTGATCTCCAAAAGGAGGTGTGGGTTTCAATCCCACTTTCATCAATCCAGGGCCGATCCCCCCTATAGGCTCACTATGCAAGCCGCTTAGGGCCCCGCAAAGCTGCAGAGGGCCCCCCAAATTACTAGAGGCCCGCATGGTGAGAAGTCCTCAAACCCTGCTTCCCAACTCGCTGGCTGCATGGGAGAAGAGGTAAGAAGTCAGCACCCCCGCTTCTCACTTTAATGTAAGATGTCATTTCCGACAGCAGAACACCCCTCCCCCCACTTCTCAACTTTAATGTGACATGTCATTTTGCTTAGGGCCCCAGGGAGGTCAGGATCGGCACTGCATCAATCAGTTTAACCACTTAAGGACCGGCCACGACGTAAAGGAGAATTGTACAAAAAATAAGATTGGTTAAACCCACAAGTGCTTTTTTTTTACCACTACTATTCCTTTATATTGGTGCAGCACTGTCCCCGAAGGAGCTGCTGGTTTAATTTTGGGCCTGTCGTTACCTAATTGTTCATTACTCGCGATCTAGGGATCCCTCCTGAAGGGTTATTCAAAAAGAATGTCCGCACCAACACTTCGGTTTCTTTTTCTTTAAGATTTTTATTAAACAGGTTCTCCAACAGAGGGGTAGAGGGATAGGGAAGACTCAGGTACCTTGCTTTGCGGATCACGGGTACAGTCTTAGATCCAGAGGACAAATCCGTTCCAAGCTGGATTCAGCAACCACCGGATAGGTCCACTCTCACTGACCTAGCAGCCGGTGCGAAGCTCGTTCAAAGTCTCTGCCACAGACTTAATGAGTGTCGTTAAAACCGCAAAGGTGATCAAATACCACCAAAAGAACGCTATTTGTGGGAGGAAAAGGACATTCATTTTGTTTGGGTACAAATGTTGGTTTAGTGAAAAGTATGTCCATGTACAGTATATTATGCACTCAATACTTGGTCGGGGCTCCTTTTGCATGAATTACTGCATCAAGGAAGCGTGGCATGGAGGCGATCAGCCTGTGGCACTGCTGAGGTGTTATGGAAGCCCAGGTTGATAGCGGCCTTCAGCTCTTCTGCATTGTTGGGTCTGGTGTTTCTCACTTGATGGTTTTGAAAGTTGAATAATGCAACTTTATAGACATCTATAAATTGGACCAATAAAGAGGGACAAATGTCGACGAACGAGGGTCGGAGGGATTTGGTACCAAAAAAGGAAAAATCCCTCCAAATGTCATATCTCCAGGATCTCAGTTACAGGAGGTGGCAATGGCATGTATCCTGTGTGTATTTGCAGCCTCTTTAAAGTGGTAGTAAAGTCTTTACTACCACTTTTGCCTACAGGTAAGCCTATAATAAGGCTTACCTGTAGGTATAAAGAATATCTCCTAAACCTCTACGGTTTAGGAGATATTCCCCTCGCAATGCGCCACTGATTGTAGCGGCGCATGCACAGCGGGGATCCTCAGCTAAAGGGCCAGCATGTGCGGGAGTGACGACATCGCCGCTCCAGCCAATCACAGCGCTGGAGCGGCGATACCTGGAAGACACGCCGAGGCAAGATGACATCTCGCTCGGCGTGGACCAAGTTCTCTACACCTTGTTTTAAGGTAAGTATTTCATAATGAGCTAGTATGCGGTGCATACTAGCTCATTATGGCTTTTTCCTTACAGGTGTAAAAAAAATTGCGGGTATACAACCGCTTTAACCAGTTAGCAACCGCCCTATAGACAAAATACGTCTACAAGGCGGTTGCTTAACTCTGGGAGGGCGTCAATGTACGTCCTCCCAGAATCGCGCTCCCGCGCGCCCTGTGGGGCGCGCACACGGGAGTCTCCGTGATCGCCGGGTCCTCCGGACCCGACTGATCACGGATCACGGTAAATCGCCGCTGATAGCGGCGGTTTACCACGTGATCGCTCCGTCCAATGACGGAGCGATCACTAGTAAACAAACCGGCGTCATGTGATGACGCCGGTTCCTCCCTCTCCTCTCTGTACCGAACGGTACAGTGTGAGAGAGGAGAGGGGAGAGAGCGGAAGCAGCAGCAGCAGCTGCTGCTGCTGCTGCGGGCTGGATCTGTGACACATGTAGTCACAGATCCAGCCAGCCATCCATCCCTCCCTGTGCAATACTCTGCAATGCCCCCATACTCTGCAATGCCCCAAAATACTCTGCAATGCCCCAAAATACTCTGCAATGCCCCAAAATGCTCCGCAATGCCCCGCAATACTCCACAATGCCCCGCAATACTCCACAATGCCCCGCAATACTCCACAATGCCCCCCAAAACACCACAATACTCCGCAATACCCTGCAATACCCCGCAATACTCCGCAATACCCCACAATACCCCGCAATACTCCGCAATACCCCACAATACCCTGCAATACCCCACAATACTCCGCAATACCCCACAATACCCCACAATACTCCGCAATACCCCACAATACTCCGCAATACCCCACAATACCCTGCAACGTCGTCTATGGGGATTTTTAAGTCCGAAGTTTGCGCCATTCCACGAGCGTGTGCAATTTTGAAGGGTGACATGTTGGGTATCTATTTACTCGGCGTAACTTCATCTTTCACATTTATGCAAAAGAATGAAGAAAAAATACTAAATTTGCCAAATTTTATAACAGAAACAAAGAAAAATTATATTTTTTTACAGAATTTTCAGTCTTTTTTCTCTTATAGCGCAAAAAATAAAAAACCCAACGGTGATTAAATACCACCAAAAGAAAGCTCTATTTGTGTGAAAAAAAGGACGAAAATTTCATTTGGGTACAGTGTTGTATGACTGAGTAATTGTCATTCAAATTGTGAGAGCACCGAAAGCTGAAAATTGGTCTGGTTATTAAGGGGGTTTACGTGCCCAGTGGTCAAGTGGTTAAGGACATTTGTGTTTTGGCCATGAGGACTGCACACCGCTCATCCAAATTTCCAGCCTTCTCCCAAAGCCCCAGCATGCAAGATCTTTAGTGGTTTAATTTGCACTTCCAAATTGCTAGTCCTGCATGAAGTGTCTCATACACATTCCAATAGACACCCTAAAACCACTGCAAAACTACTCTGCCTTTTTCTCCAGTATGGAGGACATGAAGAACTTACTTTCTTTCACCTTTATGATCAGATGCCCTATCACTCCAAGTCATATTCATTCATAATTATTTTATTATCTGGAATTCAACTTAAAAGTGTATTTTCACTTTTGCAGCCAAATTGAGATAACGCCTATTGTATATCTGTTACACATCTCCATTCACTTAGCACAGTGCTTCTCAAATAGTGGGGCGCGCAAGGCTCCGTAAGGGGGGGCTCGTGTGACCTGGCAATTATCCCCCGTTTCCAGCCAGTGGCGGAACTACCACCATAGCGACCAGGGCCGGCCTTTGCAATGATGTGTGTGGGGATGCTGGGGATGCTGATCTGCCCAAAGTGTCTGACACTGTCTGGTCCCCTTGGCACGCACGCCCTCCCTTCCTCCCTCCTCCGCGTCTCAGGTCAGGTGGTCAGGTGGTAGCGCGGCGCCGTTGCGTGCATGCGTAAGGCATGCAGTTCAAATTCTAACGGCGGGACCAGGACGGGACTGACAGACTGCCGCATTACACAGTGCGCTGAAGAAAAGTAAAGGTAAGGCCGCCCGTCCCCTCCACCTTATCCAGCAGGCTGACAGGTGTCATCCCTCCTCCCACCTCACCTGTACTCCAATGAGGAGGGTTTATAAAAAAAAAAAAAACGTTAAAAAAAAAAGTCAAAATTGATCTTTTGTTGAAAAAAAAGGAAAAAAATAAAACGCAGAGGTGATCAAAAACCAACGCGCAGTTGTCAGCTTAAAGTGGAGGTTCACCTAAAAAACGTATAGAGCAATAACAATTTTATAGACAAAAGATACTATTTACAGTCGCGCGGGGGGGGGGGGGGCCCGAAATGTTTTCTTCTCCCTGGGGGGGGGGGTGGGGGGGGCATGACAGAAAATAATTGAGAAGCACTGACTTAGCATAACCAAAAAAAATGCCTATTATTTTTTTTAAATGCTCTTTTCTGAAACTTACAAGAGGGGAAAATCCTACTTGGTTCTCTTTGTTATGAGGGGGGTGGGGAGCTGTGTTTTCTATAATTAACCCCTGTCTGTATTGTGTAGCCAGATATCATCTTGTCAGTTGTATTAGATTTAAGCACTGTCTCTCCTAACAAATAGAGAAAGGCAGTGGCGACTGCCACTGGTGTTTCATTTTTTTTGGGGGGGGGGGGGACGGCCCACTGCCCCCCCCCCCCCAGCCAGCCCACCACTTAACTCAAAGTCGCCTCTACTTCCGGCCAATCAGGAGTTAGAACTCCTGGCCAATCGTGACTCAGGACCTGCTTCCTGATTGGCCGGGAGGAAACAGGAAGACATTAGCAAATATTAATTTGCTAATGTCACGCAACTGGGAGGGCTCAGGCGCAGTGCTCTGCACCGCAAGCCTGCCCCTTTTGAAGCCAATTAGAGCCTCTGGCTCTGATCATGTGCTTCAAAAAAAAAAACTTTGGAATCTATGTGTCTAATGCCCTGCATGTAGATTAGAGCTGAGCGCATGGATTAGGGGGTAGCACCCCCGTGCCCCTAATGGATAGGCCGCCACTGGTTAAAGGTTTAGAAACCAAATTTTTCCATTGTATGTTAACGAGTACTGGATAAAGTCAGGCATCAGCTCTTTAAGTTTCATACATGATGAGGCAGCTTGTGAGGTGTGTGTATATTGTCGGAAGCAGAAAGATGAACTTCACAATCTAATGCCAGTGGTGGTCAACTTTAAAAAAACAGACAGCCTCTAGTGCAGTCTCCAACACTTCGAGAGGGCCACACAATAGCAGTGTGCTTTTGTATATTGAGGTGCATTGCATCAAGCTAAGCAGCCCTCTCAAAATAGATGCACTGTAACGCACCTCAACACCCTAAAATTGTAGTCCTGCTGTATTTTGGCAGTATACCACAACGCACACTGAAATGAGAGCTGGAGTAAGCCCATCATTAGTTTTAGTGGCCATTGTCAAAACTTGTAGCATTGTTGTCAGTGGCTACTAAATCAACACCCACCATTGGTGTCAGTGGCTACAATACTGTACTAACCCCTAGCATTGGTGTCAGAGGCCACAATAATAACTTACATCGTTGGTCAGACCTCCCAACTGTCCCTAATTTCGAGGGACTGTCCCTGATTTGGAGCAATGTCCCTCTGTCCCTCTTTCCTCCTCATTTGTCCCTCATTTTGGTCTGATCTATATAAAATGCATTTTTATCTGCATTTATGCTGCATTTGTAAATTCCAAAAGACAATATAAAGGAATAGTAGTGGTAAAAAAAAAGCACTTGTGGGTTTAACCAATCTTATTTTTTTGTACAATTCTCATTTAAGGGGGCGTGACAGTGGGTGTGTCCTATGCCTGCATACTTTCGCCGATTGGAATGAGGAACACCTATCTCAGAAAGTTGGGAGGTATGTCATTGGTGTCAGAGGCCACATTGAGGCCTGAATCATACTAGTGCGTTGCGTTTTGGAGCTCCGTTGTCTTTGCGAATTTCTCTATAAGGTGTTCTGCATATCAACTGCGTTTTAGCTGCAGATCAGGTGCGAATTTGGAGACCTGGGAGAGGGGAAGTGTATTGAACTGAATGAGACAAATACTGAAGAGAAATGAACACATCTGCGAATTCAGCTGCGTACCTATAGAAGATAATGGGACTGAATTCGCACCTGAGCCGCACCGCAAGACATAAAAACCGCACACGGTTTGGAGGCAATGCGCAGTGCGGATGCATCGCACATATGTGAACCAGCCTCCTTGAAAACAATGTATTTTGAAATGTCCTGTGAATTAGATGCGGTTTAAGCCGCACTCAATTCGCATAGGTGTGAACCTGGCCTGATAATAGCCCCCAGTCACAGACCACAACTCCTGCATTGGTGTCAGTGACTGAAATGTATACCTCCCATCATTGGTGACAGTTGATGCAATAACCCAGCACTGGTGCGTGATCGAGATCACAGTAAAGAATAATACCAGTAATGAGTGCACAAACACAATATGTGACTGAACTGTGATTGGTGAAATGAGTACCAACTGGAAATAAATCCCAAAATAAACACAGGGAATGTGGACCTGAAAAGGTGCAAATAAACCTCTGTGCAGTTATATGTCCTACAGCAAGGAATGCAAGTAGTGAAAGTTCAAAAATAAATAAATGGATGATTAAAGTTCAAAATGTAACAGACAGTCTGTAAACACAGTGGATCAGATGGAATAGATTTCTAGATCTCTGCTCTCTTCCCTCAAAAGGCTGGTGGACTATCCTCATAGGTAATATAGTGCCCTTACCTGCAGGGTGCTATATATGGGCATATAGTGTTGTCTCCACAGCGTGATGGTCTTGCCTCTCCAAATGTGGGTTAGTCCTACTGCTCCAGCTGCTAGATATCTCCAGGCTCCGTGATCCAGAGTGAGAGATGGGATGGGGGAGAAAAGAAAGAGTGCCTCCGATGGTGTAGTGGGTTTAGGTTCAATTCGATTTATTGTAGCGAATAACATGCAAATACACTTGGCAGGGATGGGTGCATGCAGTAACAAGATTTAAAATTCCCGGGGACGCGGCGTTCTAAGTTCTTCTCGTTATTTTTATTCCTATTTTTATTTAACTTATATTGCCTTGGGGACATTAGTTCTGCTACTTCTAAGTCTGGATTTCCCTATATCCACAGAACTCATTAATGTCCCAGCGATGTCCAACAACATTCACTTCCTTTACTACCATGTCTACAGATATGGACTTCGAGAAAATGGAAGCTTGTTTACTTCCGGTTTTGCTAGTATTTAATTGACGGCCTGACAGCCAATAGGACTCCCCTGATGAAGTCACGAGGTGCGTGACGTAACGCCGTAGGGAATCAGACCGATACTAACACACCCGCACAAGCCGGAGGCCATCGGACGTCAGGCAGTACTTAGAACGCCGCGTCCCCGGGAATTTTAAATCTTGTTACTGCATGCACCCATCCCTGCCAAGTGTATTTGCATGTTATTCGCTACAATAAATCGAATTGAACCTAAACCCACTACACCATCGGAGGCACTCTTTCTTTTCTCCCCATCCCATCTCTCACTCTGGATCACGGAGCCTGGAGATATCTAGCAGCTGGAGCAGTAGGACTAACCCACATTTGGAGAGGCAAGACCATCACGCTGTGGAGACAACACTATATGCCCATATATAGCACCCTGCAGGTAAGGGCACTATATTACCTATGAGGATAGTCCACCAGCCTTTTGAGGGAAGAGAGCAGAGATCTAGAAATCTATTCCATCTGATCACTGTGTTTACAGACTGTCTGTTACATTTTGAACTTTAATCTTCCATTTATTTATTTTTGAACTTTCACTACTTGCATTCCTTGCTGTAGGACATATAACTGCACAGAGGTTTATTTGCACCTTTTCAGGTCCACATTCCCTGTGTTTATTTTGGGATTTATTTCCAGTTGGTACTCATTTCACCAATCACAGTTCAGTCACATATTGTGTTTGTGCACTCATTACTGGTATTATTCTTTACTGTGATCTCGATCACGTATCTGAAGCGCTTATCACTTGTTTATTTATTTTATTAGATTTTGTGTTATGTGAACACTCTTAGATAAAGCTGCCTCAGATATTTTGTACACTTTAATATCACTATTTATTATCCTATCTGTTTACTCACAGTAGCGCACTGAATTTTTCACTCAAAACCCAGCACTGGTGTCAGTGAATCAGAGACAGCAATAATAAATCCCATCATTGGTGTCAAAAACCACAACAATAACATCCCAAGCATTGGTGTCAACAACCACTCACCATTAGTGTCACTGGATGCAATAATAACCCACTGCATTGGTGTCAATGACTGAAATTATACCTCCCATTATTGGTGTCAGTTGACAGTAACTCAGAACAGGTGTCCAAGTCAGAGACAGCAATAATAACTCCCATCATTGGTGTCAGAAACTGCAATAATAACATCCTACGCACTGGTGTCAATAACCGCAATAATACCTCTCATCACACAATAATAACCCTCAGCGCTTGTATAAGACCCCTTTCACACTGGGGCATTTGGCATTAAAAAAAGCGCATGAAAGAAGCCTCATCTGCAATCCCAATGTGAAAAGCCTGATGCTTTCAGAGCCCTTTCACACTACCTGCACCCGAAAAATTCAAGTTAGTCTTACCGGTAACTTGTTTTCCAGAAGTCTTTCAGGACAGCACCTTGAGATATGGTGACTCCTCCCACTCCATCAGGAAACACCTTCTTTCCAATCTTTAAAAGGGAGGTCCCTCCTTTGTACCATCAGTTGTAATAGAGAAAAACCTCCGGCCCCGGCTGGAACACATAAACACATACGTTAGTCACAGCATAGTTCATTTAACACTCATAGGGGGGTCGTTGCTGTCCTGAAAGACTTCTGGAAAACAAGTTACCGGTAAGACTAACTTGAATTTTCCCGAGGCGTCTTTCAGGACAGCACCTTGAGAGGATAACAGAGACTTTACTACCTTAGGGCAGGACGACAGCTTGTAAGACCTTCCTGCCAAATGCCTGATCACTGGCCGAGGTGAGGTCCAATCTATAATGTCGCTCTACGAACGTGTGAATACTTGTCCACGTCGCTGCCTGCAGATTTGCTCTGGCGTGGCACCAGCTCTTTCTGCCCATGAAGTTGCAAGAGCTCTGGTTGAATGGGCATTAACCCCTTCTGGTGGGGTCAGGTCTGCCTGTAAATAAGCCTCCCGGATAGCCAGCTTCAGCCACCTAGCTAGGGTCCCCTTAGATGCCTGTTGGCCCTTCTTGATACCCCCAAAGAGGACAAATAGAGCATCCGAGCGTCTGACGGACCTGTTATTTCCAAATAACCTAATAAAGTCCTTCTGACATCCAACATGTGAAAAAATAATTCCTTCTCTCCCGAAGGACTAGAACAAAAAGCTGGGAAGGACAATGTCCTGTAAACGATTTGCCTTAGAAGCTACCTTTGGCAAAAATTTAGGGTCAGTTTTAAGCACTACCCTATCCGTAAATAACATAAATAAGGCTCCTTAATAGACAGGGCCTGTAATTCGCTGATCCTACGTGCCGAGGTAATAGCGATCAAAAAACAAAGTTTTTAGGGTAACATTCCTAAGCGATGCTTCCCCTAAGGGTTCAAACGGCTTGTTTGCCAGGGATCTAAGTACCACTGAGAGCTCCCACTTCGGGAACCCCTGTAACCGAAGTGGTCTGGATCTCGTGAGAGACCTAAAAAACCTACCCACTAAGGGTTCTGTGGCCACAGGCCTCTCTAAGAACACTGTGAGTGCGGATACCTGCACCTTTAGGGTACTGATAGCTATGCCTTTATCTGCCCCTGCCTGTAAAAACTCCAAGATGGAACTTAAATCTCTAGGGTCCTGGCCCGCTGAGCTACACCATGTGGAAAATACCTTCCAAACCTTGGCATAGATAGCTCGGGTCACTTTTTTCTACTGTTAAGTAAGGTGGAAACTAGACGGTCAGAAAACCCTTTATTTTTTTAAGATTTCTCTCTCAGAAGCCACGCTGCCAAGGAAAGTCGTGCCACTTCCGGGTGAGAGACCGGGCCCTGTGCTAGAAGATCCCGCCTGAGGGGCAGGTGCCAACAAGGTTCGGCTGCCATCGTCAGGAGCGTCGCGAACCATGCTCTTCTGGCCAAAACGGGGCAATGAGGATGACCGGGACCCTTTCCTTCTGGACCTTTCTCAGAACCAAGGGAATTAGCTGAAACGGGGGGAAGGCAAAGCAAAGGCGAAATTCCCAGGGATTCGCCAGAGCATCCACCCCTAGGGAGCCATCCCCCTGGCTCAGGGAAAAGAACTTTCCTACCTGGGAGTTCTCCTTCGAGGCGAACAAGTCCACCTCTGGTAGACCCCATCTGTCGGTGATCTGTAGGAAAACCTCTGGATTCAGGGACCACTCTGATTCCGAATCTGGTGTCTGCTTAGAAAGTCCGCCACCCGGTTTAGTGATCCTTTCAGATGTAAGGCGTCAGGGAAAGTAAGTTGCTTTCTACCCAGAGCAGGATTTCTGTGGTAAGGGACTGAAGTATCCGGCTTCTCGTACCCCCCTGTCTGTTTAAGTAGGCTACCACCGTGGAGTTGTCTGTCAAAACCTGAACATGGTGACCCCGTAGGTGTGGAGCAAAGCCCAATAGGGCCAGGGCGACTGCTTTTAGCTCCCTCCAATTTGAGGAACGCAGGGATTCCTCCTTTAGCCAATTTCCTGAGTGAACCTTTCGTCTAAGTGGGCTCCCCATCCCAGGCGCTGGCATCCATGGTAAGCCTCTTTTCCACTGGGAAGAACCATTCCAGACCTTCCACAAGCACTCTCTGATTTTTCCACCAGTATAGGGATCTCTTTACACTGGCTGGAATCTTCACCTGGGAGTCCAGGGAATTGGGCTTGTGATCCCATGCTTTCAACAAAAAAGCCTGCAGGGGTCTGAAATGCAATCTCGCCCACTGGACGGCTGGCATGGTGGAAGTCAAGACTCCAGAGCTGCCATAACCTGCCTGACTGTTAGTGTCTGGTGGGCCTGCAACAACCGAATGGAATCTAAGACCTTGGTTGTCTTGTCCAAAGGGAGAAATATTCTCCGGCATAGTGAATTCACCTGGAATCCCAGAAAAACGAATCTCCTGGGAGGGTACTAGGCGGACTTCTGAAGATTTAAGATCCAGCCCAGGATTCCAAGTGACTTCGTGCCCGAGACAGATCTGCCAACAACCTCTCTTTCGAGGGGGCAAAGAAGAGGAGGTCGTCCAGGTAGGGGATGACCTGTATCCCCTGAAGCCGCAAAGGTGCTAAGGCTTCTGCCAGCACCTTGGTGAAGATCCGAGGTGATGATGAGAGCCCGAAGGGGGAGGGCCCTGTATTGGAAATGCTGTACTGTGCCCTCCAACTCTACCGCTAGCCTGAGAAACTTCTGCGACTTTGGGGATATAGGAATGTGTAAGTACGCGTCCCTCAGGTCTATCGAAGCCATGAAGCAACCTGGCGTCAGAAGATTCCTGATGGAAAATATCGAATCCATCTTGAATCTTTTGTACTTCACACATCTGTTTAGAGGTTTTAAGTTCAGGATTAGCCTGAATTTTCCTGTGGGCTTTCTTATTAGGAAGACATGAGAGTAAAACCCCCAGCCCTGGTCTACTAGAGGGACCTGGATTAATACTCCCTGCTGTCGAAGCTCCGACAGGGAGGACTTTAAGGCCAATGCCTTCACTGGATCTCTTGGGGTCTGAGTTACCAAAAATCTTGTTGGTGGGGCCTCCGAGAACTCTATAGTGTAACCCTGGGCGATAGTGGTCAGAATGTACTGGTTGTCTGATACTGCCGACCACTGCGGAAGGAAATTCTCCAACCTTCCGCCTACCCGAAGGGCTGAGTCATTGCGGCTTGTTGGTTTGCGCAGGAGGATTGAAAAGGACTCCCTTACCTTTACCCTTCTGCGCTGACCAACCTCTCTTTCCCTGTGGCCCTTTACCCTTATTTTGCTGCTTATGGGCCCGAAAAAAACGCTTAGGGGGAGGATTTTTTCGCTTTTACTGGGAAAGCCTTTTTCTTATCTGCCGTCCTGTCCAGAATACTATCTAGTTCAGGGCCGAACAGTAGATCTCCCGAGAACGGGATTCCACATAATTTGCTTTTGGACGCTGCGTCTCCTGGCCAGGTTTGAGCCAAAGGGCCCTCCTGGCTGAGTTGGCTAAGGCTGCGGACCTGGCAGAAAATTTAATCGCCTCGGCCGAGGCATCTGCCATATAGGCAACTGCTGCAGCTATAGTGGAAAAAGAATCCAAAATATCCTGTTTCGGGAATCAGCCTCAATATGTGCTTTAAGCTGATCCACCCAATATTCCAGGTTACGAGCCACGCAAGTGGTAGCCATGGCTGGCTTCAGATTGATCAAAATGGACTGCCAGGCTTTCTTAAGGAGAAGATCCATACGCTTATCTATAGGATCTTTGAGCAGACCCATGTCCTCAAAGGACAAGTCCGTGGAACGCGAGACCTGCGAAAAGGCTGCATCCACCTTTGGAACCTTGTTCCAGATAGCTGATGGATCCTCTCCAAAAGGAAAGCGTCTCTTGTGGGACTTGGAAAAAAAGGGTTTTTTCTCCGGCTCCTGCCATTCTCGTAGAATAGTTTCGGAAATAACCGAATGTACCGGAAAGGTACGACCCTTGGGTTCGCAGAGACCAGCATACATTCTATCGTGCAAACTTAGGTCCTTCTTCTCCTCACCCAGTCCCAAGGTAGCGTAAATGGCTATAAGGAGATTGTCCACCTCCTCTAAGGAAAGTTTAAACTTTGCGGGAGACCCCGTTTCCTCCTCAGTCTCCGATTCCCCACTAGAGGGGTCCTGAGGTTGCCCTAAAGATACCTCCTCGAAGACTGAGGGCCCAGAAGATAATACTACTACCTCCTGGGAGGACTGAGAGGTGGACGGCTGAGTAGAGGGGGTAGAAGCTAGGGATCCCCTAACTGACTGGAATTGGGCCAGTAACTCGTTTTTAACGGAAGAGACTAACTCCTCCTAATAGAAGCTGACTCTTCCTGCACTACTGCTGCAATGCATGCTCTGCACCAAGGTTTCTTCCAGTCCTCCCCCAATCTAGTCCTGCACGCAGGACACCTTCTCTTAGTATCCGTTTTGACCTAAGGAAACGGGCGAGAAGAAAAACAATAAAAGGGGTCCGGAATGAGACCCGGTCTCAGACAAGAAAACGGAAACAAAACCCCCCCATTCACCAGGTGCGCCAGAAGGAAAGTGACCACTGCCTGCGTCCTGACAGGCCCCCATGCCACTGGGGGGAAAAAAATAAGGAGACCGAGAGAGAGAAATAAGACCCCCTCACCCCTAAGGAAGACAGGACTCCGTTTACTGCTTCCCGCCGAGGTCCTGCTGGTGCCAGTGCCTGCTCCACTCGCTGTGTCTTCTGTGTTGTCCATAGTAGAGACGACAGCGCTACTCATGTGGGCATGTGTAGCGCTTCCTGGAATCCTAAAGCGCCGCTGCGCCGGACCAGGAAGCGGAAATAGGCCCCAGCGTCCGCCTGCCCCTCCTCCCGGCGCGCCGGAAATGACGCGCGTCTCCGGAGCCTGGCTCCGCCAAAATGGCGGCGCCCCGCGCACACGCGGGGAATCGAATGCTAGGCCCCAGATTTGCTGGCTCCCACTGAGCACGGAGAAGAGAGGAGCCTGAATACCATCACCGCCGCGCGGGTGGCACAGGAGAGTGGACAGTCTCCGCGACGATCGCCGCAAAAGAAAGGTAGGAGTACAAAAAAAGAGTCCGACTTTCAGGAGCTCCCTGAGATATCAGACTCCCTCCTAAGAAGATGCCCCCTCCGGAGGAGGAAACACAAAACTGATGGTACAAGGAGGGACCTCCTTTTAAAGATTGGAAAGAAGGTGTTTCCTGATGGAGTGGGAGGAGTCACCATATCTCAAGGTGCTGTCCTGAAAGACGCCTCGGGAAAACACTGGTAAAGCTCCTTAAGATCCCTTTCACACTAGGGCGCTTTGGGCGTTAAAAAAGCGCCTCAATGGGAAGGAACGCTTTAAGAGCGGTGTATTCAACGCTCCTAAGACCCCTTTCACACTGGGGCGTTTTTCAGGCGCTTAAGCATTAAAAAAAGCACATGTAAAGTGCCTGAAAGAAGCTGCATCTGTTATCCCAATGTGAAAGTCAGAGTGCTTTCACACTAAAGCGCCCGAAAAACGCCCCAGTGTGAAAGGGGTCTTAGCGGTTAAAAAAAAGTTCCTGAAAGAAGCTGCATCTACAATCCCAATGTGAAAGCCTGAGTGCTTTCACACTGATGCGCTGCGCTGGCAGGGCGTCAAAAAAAGTCCTGCAAGAAGCTTCTTTGCAGTGCTTTAGGAGCGTTGGATACAGCCCCCTTAAAGCCCCCTTCCCATTGAGGGAACTTTTTTTTTTAACGACAAAGCACCTGAAAAACGCCCCAGTGTGAAAGGGGTCTTAGCGGCGCTTTACCAGTGTTTTTCGGGCGCTGGCAGTGTGAAAGGGCTCTGAAAGCACTCTGGCGTTTTCGAAAAGTCAGAGTTTTCGAAAAGTCAAAGTTTTCGAAAAGTCAGTTTTCGAAAAGTCAGAGTTTTCGAAAACTCTGACCCAGCAATCTGACTCAGAGTTTTCGAAAAGTCAGAGTTTTCGAAAAGTCAGTTTTCGAAAAGTCAGTTTTCGAAAAGTCAGAGTTTTCGAAAAGTCAGTTTTCGAAAAGTCAGAGTTTTCGAAAACTGACCCAGCAATCTGACTCAGCGTTTTCGAAAAGTCAGCGTTTTCGAAAAGTCAGTTTTCGAAAAGTCCGAGTTTTCGAAAACTGACCCAGCAATCTGACTCAGAGTTTTCGAAAAGTCAGAGTTTTCGAAAAGTCAGCGTTTTCGAAAACTCTGACCCAGTAATCTGACTCAGTGTTTTCGAAAAGTCAGCGTTTTCGAAAAGTCAGCGTTTTCGAAAACTCTGACCCAGCAATCTGACTCGGTGTGTTTTCGAAAAGTCAGCGTTTTCGAAAACTGACCCAGCAATCTGACTCAGCGTTTTCGAAACGTCAGCGTTTTCGAAAAGTCAGCCTTTTCGAAAACTCTGACCCAGCAATCTGACTCAGCGTTTTCGAAAAGTCAGAGTTTTCGAAAAGTCCGTTTTCGTAAAGTCAGAGTTTTCGAAAAGTCAGTTTTCGAAAAGTCAGTTTCGAAAAGTCAGTTTTCGAAAAGTCAGAGTTTTCGAAAACTCTGACCCAGCAATCTGACTCAGCGTTTTCGAAAAGTCAGCGTTTTCGAAAAGTCAGACTTTTCGAAAACTCTGACCCAGCAATCTGACTCAGCGTTTTCGAAAAGTCAGCGTTTTCGAAAAGTCAGTTTTCGAAAAGCCAGAGTTTTCGAAAAGTCCGAGTTTTCGAAAACTGACCCAGCAATCTGACTCAGTGTTTTCGAAAAGTCAGCGTTTTCGAAAAGTCCGTTTTCGAAAAGTCAGAGTTTTCGAAAACTGACCCAGCAATCTGACTCAGAGTTTTCGAAAGTCAGCATTTTCGAAAACTGACCAGCAATCTGACTCAGAGTTTTCGAAAAGTCAGAGTTTTCGAAACCCTGACCCAGCAATCTGACTCAGCGTTTTCGAAAAGTCAGCGTTTTCGAAAAGTCAGTTTTCGAAAAGTCCGAGTTTTCGAAAACTGACCCAGCAATCTGACTCAGAGTTTTCGAAAAGTCAGAGTTTTCGAAAACTGACCCAGCAATCTGACTCAGAGTTTTCGAAAAGTCAGAGTTTTCGAAAACTCTGACCCAGCAATCTGACTCAGCGTTTCGAAAAGTCAGAGTTTCGAAAAGTCCGTTTTCGAAAAGTCCGTTTCGAAAAGTTCAGTTTTCGAAAAGTCAGTTTTCGAAAAGTCAGTTTTCGAAAAGTCAGTTTTCGAAAAGTCAGAGTTTTCGAAAACTCTGACCCAGCAATCTGACTCAGCGTTTCGAAAAGTCAGCGTTTCGAAAAGTCAGACTTTTCGAAAACTCTGACCCAGCAATCTGACTCAGCGTTTTCGAAAAGTCAGCGTTTTCGAAAAGTCAGTTTTCGAAAAGTCCGAGTTTTCGAAAAGCCAGAGTTTCGAAAAGTCAGCGTTTTCGAAACCCTGACCCAGCAATCTGACTCAGAGTTTTCCGAAAAGTCAGAGTTTTTGAAAAGTCAGCGTTTTCGAAAACTGACCCAGCAATCTGACTCAGAGTTTCGAAAAGTCAGAGTTTTCGAAACCCTGACCCAGCAATCTGACTCAGCGTTTTCGAAAAGTCAGCGTTTTCGAAAGTCAGTTTTCGAAAAGTCCGAGTTTTCGAAAACTGACCCAGCAATCTGACTCAGAGTTTTCGAAAAGTCAGAGTTTTCGAAAACTCTGACCCAGCAATCTGACTCAGCGTTTTCGAAAAGTCAGCGTTTTCGAAAAGTCAGACTTTCGAAAACTCTGACCCAGCAATCTGACTCAGCGTTTTCAAAAAGTCAGCGTTTTCGAAAAGTCCGAGTTTTCGAAAAGCCAGAGTTTTCGAAAAGTCAGCGTTTTCGAAACCCTGACCCAGCAATCTGACTCAGAGTTTTCGAAAAGTCAGCGTTTTCGAAAACTCTGACCCAGCAATCTGACTCAGTGTTTTCGAAAAGTCAGCGTTTTCGAAAACTCTGACCCAGCAATCTGACTCAGTGTTTTCGAAAAGTCAGCGTTTTCGAAAACTGACCCAGCAATCTGACTCAGAGTTTTCGAAAAGTCAGAGTTTTCGAAAACTCTGACCCAGCAATCTGACTCAGCGTTTTCAAAAAGTCAGCGTTTTCGAAAAGTCAGTTTTTCGAAAAGTCCGAGTTTTCGAAAACTGACCTTGCAATCTGACTCAGAGTTTTCGAAAAGTCAGAGTTTTCGAAAAGTCAGAGTTTTCGAAAACTCTGACCCAGCAATCTGACTCGGCGTTTTCGAAAAGTCAGATTTTTCGAAAACTCTGACCCAGCAATCTGACTCAGCGTTTTCGAAAAGTCAGCGTTTTCGAAAAGTCAGCGTTTTCGAAAAGTCAGCGTTTTCGAAAACTCTGACCCAGCAATCTGACTCAGCGTTTTCGAAAGTCAGCATTTTCGAAAAGTCAGACTTTTTCGAAAACTCTGACCCAGCAATCTGACTCAGCGTTTTTCGAAAAGTCAGAGTTTTCGAAAAGTCAGAGTTTTCGAAAAGTCAGAGTTTTCGAAAAGTCAGATTTTTCGAAAACTCTGACCAGCAATCTGACTCAGCGTTTTCGAAAAGTCAGCGTTTTCGAAAAGTCAGCGTTTTCGAAAACTCTGACCAGCAATCTGACTCAGTGTTTTCGAAAAGTCAGCGTTTTCGAAACTGACCCAGCAATCTGACTCAAGTTTTCGAAAAGTCCGACTTTTCGAAAACTGTGACCCAGCAATCTGACTCAGCGTTTTCGAAAAGTCAGCGTTTTCGAAAAGTCAGAGTTTTCGAAAACTCTGACCCAGCGATCTGACTCAGCGTTTTCGAAAAGTCAGCGTTTTCGAAAAGTCAGCGTTTTCGAAAACTGACCCAGCAATCTGACTCAGAGTTTTGGAAAAGTCAGACTTTTCGAAAAGTCAGACTTTTCGAAAACTCTGACCCAGCAATCTGACTCAGCGTTTTCGAAAAAGTCAGCGTTTTCGAAAAGTCAGCGTTTTCGAAAAGTCAGCGTTTTCGAAAACTCTGACCCAGCAATCTGACTCAGCGTTTTCGAAAAGTCAGCGTTTTCGAAAGTCAGACTTTTCGAAAAGTCAGACTTTTCGAAAAGTCAGACTTTTCGAAAAACTCTGACCCAGCAATCTGACTCAGCGTTTTCGAAAAGTCAGCGTTTTCGAAAAGTCAGCGTTTTCGAAAAGTCAGCGTTTTCGAAAACTCTGACCCAGCAATCTGACTCAGCGTTTTCGAAAAGTCAGCGTTTTCGAAAGTCAGCGTTTTCGAAAGTCAGCGTTTTCGAAAGTCAGCGTTTTCGAAAGTCAGCGTTTTCGAAAGTCAGCGTTTTCGAAAGTCAGCGTTTTCGAAAGTCAGCGTTTTCGAAAACTCTGACCCAGCAATCTGACTCAGAGTTTTCGAAAAGTCAGAGTTTTCGAAAAGTCAGAGTTTTCGAAAAGTCAGAGTTTTCGAAAACTCTGACCCAGCAATCTGACTCAGCGTTTTCGAAAAGTCAGCGTTTTCGAAAAGTCAGCGTTTTCGAAAACTCTGACCCAGCAATCTGACTCAGTGTTTTCGAAAAGTCAGAGTTTTCGAAAACTGACCCAGCAATCTGACTCAGTGTTTTCGAAAAGTCAGCGTTTTCGAAAAGTCCGTTTTCGAAAAGACAGAGTTTTCGAAAACTGACCCAGCAATCTGACTCAGAGTTTTCGAAAAGTCAGAGTTTTCGAAAAGTCAGAGTTTTCGAAACCCTGACCCAGCAATCTGACTCAGCGTTTTCGAAAAGTCAGCGTTTTCGAAAAGTCAGTTTTCGAAAGTCCGAGTTTTCGAAAACTGACCCAGCAATCTGACTCAGTTTTTCGAAAAGTCAGAGTTTTCGAAAACTCTGACCCAGCAATCTGACTCAGCGTTTTCGAAACGTCAGCGTTTTCGAAAAGTCAGCCTTTTCGAAACTCTGACACCAGCAATCTGACTCAGCTTTTTCGAAAAGTCCGTTTTCGAATCAGTTCGAAAAGTCCGTTTTCGTAAAGTCAGAGTTTTCGAAAAGTCAGTTTTCGAAAAGTCAGTTTTCGAAAAGTCAGTTTTCGAAAAGTCAGTTTTCGAAAAGTCAGTTTTCGAAAAGTCAGAGTTTTCGAAAACCTGACCCAGCAATCTGACTCAGAGTTTTCGAAAAGTCAGAGTTTTCGAAAACCCTGACCCAGCAATCTGACTCAGCGTTTTCGAAAAGTCAGCGTTTTCGAAAAGTCAGTTTTCGAAAAGTCAGCGTTTTCGAAAAGTCAGTTTTCGAAAAGCCAGAGTTTTCGAAAAGTCAGAGTTTTCGAAAACTGACCCAGCAATCTGACTCAGAGTTTTCGAAAAGTCAGAGTTTTCGAAAACCCTGACCCAGCAATCTGACTCAGCGTTTTCGAAAAGTCAGCGTTTTCGAAAAGTCAGTTTTCGAAAAGTCCGAGTTTTCGAAAACTGACCCAGCAATCTGACTCAGAGTTTTCGAAAAGTCAGAGTTTTTCGAAAAGTCAGCGTTTTCGAAAACTCTGACCCAGCAATCTGACTCAGTGTTTTCGAAAAGTCAGCGTTTTCGAAAACTCTGACCCAGCATTCTGACTCAGTGTTTTCGAAAAGTCAGCGTTTTCGAAAACTGACCCAGCAATCTGACTCAGTGTTTTCGAAAAGTCAGAGTTTTCGAAAACTCTGACCCAGCAATCTGACTCAGCGTTTTCAAAAAGTCAGCGTTTTTGAAAAGTCAGTTTTCGAAAAGTCCGAGTTTTCGAAAACTGACCTGCAATCTGACTCAGAGTTTTCGAAAATTCAGAGTTTTCGAAAACTCTGACCCAGCAATCTGACTCGGCGTTTTCGAAAAGTCAGACTTTTCGAAAACTCTGACCCAGCAATCTGACTCAGCGTTTTCGAAAAGTCAGCGTTTTCGAAAACTCTGACCCAGCAATCTGACTCAGCGTTTTCGAAAAGTCAGCATTTTCGAAAAGTCAGACTTTTCGAAAACTCTGACCCAGCAATCTGACTCAGCGTTTTCGAAAAGTCAGAGTTTTCGAAAAGTCAGAGTTTTCGAAAAGTCAGAGTTTTCGAAAAGTCAGAGTTTTCGAAAACTCTGACCCAGCAATCTGACTCAGTGTTTTCGAAAAGTCAGCGTTTTCGAAAACTGACCCAGCAATCTGACTCAGAGTTTTCGAAAAGTCAGAGTTTTCGAAAAGTCAGCGTTTTCGAAAACTGACCCAGCAATCTGACTCAGAGTTTTCGAAACCCTGACCCAGCAATCTGACTCAGCGTTTTCGAAAAGTCAGCGTTTTCGAAAAGTCAGTTTTCGAAAAGTCCGAGTTTTCGAAAACTGACCCAGCAATCTGACTCAGAGTTTTCGAAAAGTCAGAGTTTTCGAAAACTGACCCAGCAATCTGACTCAGAGTTTTCGAAAAGTCAGAGTTTTCGAAAACTCTGACCCAGCAATCTGACTCAGCGTTTTCGAAACGTCAGCGTTTTCGAAAAGTCAGCCTTTTCGAAAACTCTGACCCAGCAATCTGACTCAGCGTTTTCGAAAAGTCAGAGTTTTCGAAAAGTCCGTTTTCGAAAAGTCAGAGTTTTCGAAAAGTCAGAGTTTTCGAAAACTGACCCAGCAATCTGACTCAGAGTTTTCGAAAAGTCAGAGTTTTCGAAAAGTGAGTTTTCGAAAAGTCAGAGTTTTCGAAAACTCTGACCCAGCAATCTGACTCAGTGTTTTTCGAAAAGTCAGCGTTTTCGAAAGTCCGTTTTCGAAAGTCAGAGTTTTCGAAAACTGACCCAGCAATCTGACTCAGAGTTTTCGAAAAGTCAGAGTTTTCGAAAAGTCAGCGTTTTCGAAAACTGACCCAGCAATCTGACTCAGAGTTTTCGAAAAGTCAGAGTTTTCGAAACCCTGACCCAGCAATCTGACTCAGCGTTTTCGAAAAGTCAGCGTTTTCGAAAAGTCAGTTTTCGAAAAGTCCGAGTTTTCGAAAACTGACCCAGCAATCTGACTCAGTGTTTTCGAAAAGTCAGACTTTTCGAAAACTCTGACCCAGCAATCTGACTCAGCGTTTTCGAAAAGTCAGCGTTTTCGAAAAGTCAGCGTTTTCGAAAACTGACCACAGCAATCTGACTCAGAGTTTTGGAAAAGTCAGCGTTTTCGGAAAAGTCAGCGTTTTCGAAAAACTGACCCAGCAATCTGACTCAGCGTTTTGGAAAAGTCAGACTTTTCGAAAACTCTGACCCAGCAATCTGACTCAGCGTTTTCGAAAAAGTCAGCGTTTTCGAAAAGTCAGCGTTTTCGAAAAGTCAGCGTTTTCGAAAAGTCAGCGTTTTCGAAAAGTCAGACTTTTCGAAAAGTCAGACTTTTCGAAAACTCTGACCCAACAATCTGACTCAGCGTTTTCGAAAAGTCAGCGTTTTCGAAAAGTCAGCGTTTTCGAAAAGTCAGAGTTTTCGAAAACTCTGACCCAGCAATCTGACTCAGAGTTTTCGAAAAGTCAGAGTTTTCGAAAAGTCAGTTTTCGAAAAGTCAGACTTTTCGAAAACTCTGACCCAGCAATCTGACTCAGCGTTTTCGAAAAGTCAGCGTTTTCGAAAACTCTGACCCAGCAATCTGACTCAGTGTTTTCGAAAGTCAGCGTTTTCGAAAACTGACCCAGCAATCTGACTCAGAGTTTTCGAAAAGTCAGAGTTTTCGAAAAGTCAGAGTTTTCGAAAAGTCAGACTTTTCGAAAACTCTGACCCAGCAATCTGACTCAGTGTTTTCGAAAAGTCAGCGTTTTCGAAAACTGACCCAGCAATCTGACTCAGAGTTTTCGAAAAGTCAGACTTTTCGAAAACTCTGACCCAGCAATCTGACTCAGCGTTTTCGAAAAGTCAGCGTTTTCGAAAAGTCAGAGTTTTCGAAAACTCTGACCCAGCGATCTGACTCAGCGTTTTCGAAAAGTCAGCGTTTTCGAAAAGTCAGAGTTTTCGAAAAGTCAGAGTTTTCGAAAAGTCAGAGTTTTCGAAAAGTCAGCGTTTTCGAAAAGTCAGCGTTTTAGAAAACTCTGACCCAGCAATCTGACTCAGCGTTTTCGAAAAGTCAGCATTTTCGAAAGTCAGACTTTTCGAAAACTCTGACCCAGCAATCTGACTCAGCGTTTTCGAAAAGTCAGAGTTTTCGAAAAGTCAGAGTTTTCGAAAAGTCAGAGTTTTCGAAAACTCTGACCCAGCAATCTGACTCAGCGTTTTCGAAAAGTCAGCGTTTTCGAAAAGTCAGCGTTTTCGAAAACTCTGACCCAGCAATCTGACTCAGTGTTTTCGAAAAGTCAGCGTTTTCGAAAACTGACCCAGCAATCTGACTCAGAGTTTTCGAAAAGTCCGAGTTTCGAAAAGTCAGTGTTTTCGAAAAGTCAGACTTTTCGAAAACTCTGACCCAGCAATCTGACTCAGCGTTTTCGAAAAGTCAGCGTTTTCGAAAAGTCAGCGTTTTCGAAAACTCTGACCCAGCAATCTGACTCAGTGTTTTCGAAAAGTCAGCGTTTTCGAAAACTGACCCAGCAATCTGACTCAGAGTTTTCGAAAAGTCAGAGTTTTCGAAAAGTCAGAGTTTTCGAAAAGTCAGACTTTTCGAAAACTCTGACCCAGCAATCTGACTCAGCGTTTTCGAAAAGTCAGAGTTTTCGAAAAGTCAGAGTTTTCGAAAACTCTGACCCAGCAATCTGACTCAGTGTTTTCGAAAAGTCAGCGTTTTCGAAAACTGACCCAGCAATCTGACTCAGAGTTTTCGAAAAGTCCGACTTTTCGAAAACTCTGACCCAGCAATCTGACTCAGCGTTTCGAAAAGTCAGCGTTTTCGAAAAGTCAGCGTTTTCGAAAACTCTGACCCAGCGATCTGACTCAGCGTTTTCGAAAAGTCAGCGTTTTCGAAAAGTCAGCGTTTTCGAAAACTGACCCAGCAATCTGACTCAGAGTTTTGGAAAAGTCAGACTTTTCGAAAAGTCAGACTTTTCGAAAACTCTGACCCAGCAATCTGACTCAGCGTTTTCGAAAAAGTCAGCGTTTTCGAAAAGTCAGCGTTTTCGAAAAGTCAGCGTTTTCGAAAACTCTGACCCAGCAATCTGACTCAGCGTTTTCGAAAAGTCAGCGTTTTCGAAAAGTCAGACTTTTCGAAAAGTCAGACTTTTCGAAAAGTCAGACTTTTCGAAAATTTTGACCCAGCAATCTGACTCAGCGTTTTCGAAAAGTCAGCGTTTTCGAAAAGTCAGCGTTTTCGAAAAGTCAGCGTTTTCGAAAAGTCAGAGTTTTCGAAAAGTCAGAGTTTTCGAAAACTCTGACTCAGCAATCTGACTCAGGCCTCGTACACACGACAGAGAAACTCGACGTGCTTGGCACGTCGAGTTCCTCGTCTCGTTTTGGGATGAAGCCGCCGAAGAGCTCGGCGGGCCGCCTTCTCCTATAGAACAACGCGGCCAACGAGAAAATAGAGAACATGTTCTCTATTTTCTCGTCGAGCTCCTCGGCGGCTCCATCGAGCCAAAACTGTACAGACGACAGAGATTCTCGGCAGAATCCGGGTTTTGACCGAGTTTCTCGGCGAATTCTGCCGAGAATCTCTGTCGTGTGTACGAGGCCTCAGTGTTTTCGAAAAGTCAGAGTTTTCGAAAACTAACCCAGCAATCTGACTCAGAGTTTTCGAAAAGTCAGAGTTTTCGAAAACTCTGACCCAGCAATCTGACTCAGTGTTTTCGAAAAGTCAGCGTTTTCGAAAAGTCCGTTTTCGAAAAGACAGAGTTTTCGAAAACTGACCCAGCAATCTGACTCAGAGTTTTCGAAAAGTCAGAGTTTTCGAAAAGTCAGCGTTTTCGAAAACTGACCCAGCAATCTGACTCAGAGTTTTCGAAAAGTCAGAGTTTTCGAACCCTGACCCAGCAATCTGACTCAGCGTTTTCGAAAAGTCAGAGTTTTCGAAAACTGACCCAGCAATCTGACTCAGAGTTTTCGAAAAGTCAGAGTTTTCGAAAACTCTGACCCAGCAATCTGACTCAGCGTTTTCGAAAAGTCAGAGTTTTCGAAAAGTCCGTTTTCGAAAAGTCAGTTTTCGAAAAGTCAGTTTTCGAAAAGTCAGTTTTCGAAAAGTCAGTTTTCGAAAAGTCAGTTTTCGAAAAGTCAGTTTTCGAAAAGTCAGTTTTCGAAAAGTCAGAGTTTTCGAAAACTGACCCAGCAATCTGACTCAGCGTTTTCGAAAAGTCAGAGTTTTCGAAAACTCTGACCCAGCAATCTGACTCAGCGTTTTCGAAAAGTCAGCGTTTTCGAAAAGTCAGACTTTTCGAAAACTCTGACCCAGCAATCTGACTCAGCGTTTTCGAAAAGTCAGCGTTTTCGAAAAGTCAGTTTTCGAAAAGTCCGAGTTTTCGAAAAGCCAGAGTTTTCGAAAAGTCAGAGTTTTCGAAAACTGACCCAGCAATCTGACTCAGCGTTTTCGAAAAGTCAGCGTTTTTGAAAAGTCAGTTTCGAAAGTCCGAGTTTTCGAAAACTGACCCAGCAATCTGACACAGAGTTTTCGAAAAGTCAGAGTTTTTCGAAAAGTCAGCGTTTTCGAAAACTCTGACCCAGCAATCTGACTCAGTGTTTTCGAAAAGTCAGCGTTTTCGAAAACTCTGACCCAGCAATCTGACTCAGTGTTTTCGAAAAGTCAGCGTTTTCGAAAACTGACCCAGCAATCTGACTCAGCGTTTTCGAAAAGTCAGCGTTTTCGAAAAGTCAGCGTTTTCGAAAACTGACCCAGCAATCTGACTCAGAGTTTTGGAAAAGTCAGACTTTTCGAAAAGTCAGACTTTTCGAAAACTCTGACCCAGCAATCTGACTCAGCGTTTTCGAAAAAGTCAGCGTTTTCGAAAAGTCAGCGTTTTCGAAAAGTCAGCGTTTTCGAAAACTCTGACCCAGCAATCTGACTCAGCGTTTTCGAAAAGTCAGCGTTTTCGAAAAGTCAGACTTTTCGAAAAGTCAGACTTTTCGAAAAGTCAGACTTTTCGAAAATTTTGACCCAGCAATCTGACTCAGCGTTTTCGAAAAGTCAGCGTTTTCGAAAAGTCAGCGTTTTCGAAAAGTCAGCGTTTTCGAAAAGTCAGAGTTTTCGAAAACTCTGACTCAGCGTTTTCGAAAAGTCAGCGTTTTCGAAAACTGACCCAGCAATCTGACTCAGCGTTTTCGAAAAGTCAGCGTTTTCGAAAAGTCAGCGTTTTCGAAAACTGACCCAGCAATCTGACTCAGAGTTTTGGAAAAGTCAGACTTTTCGAAAAGTCAGACTTTTCGAAAACTCTGACCCAGCAATCTGACTCAGCGTTTTCGAAAAAGTCAGCGTTTTCGAAAAGTCAGCGTTTTCGAAAAGTCAGCGTTTTCGAAAACTCTGACCCAGCAATCTGACTCAGCGTTTTCGAAAAGTCAGCGTTTTCGAAAAGTCAGACTTTTCGAAAAGTCAGACTTTTCGAAAAGTCAGACTTTTCGAAAATTTTGACCCAGCAATCTGACTCAGCGTTTTCGAAAAGTCAGCGTTTTCGAAAAGTCAGCGTTTTCGAAAAGTCAGCGTTTTCGAAAAGTCAGAGTTTTCGAAAACTCTGACTCAGCGTTTTCGAAAAGTCAGCGTTTTCGAAAGTCAGCGTTTTCGAAAGTCAGCGTTTTCGAAAGTCAGCGGTTTTCGAAAGTCAGCGTTTTCGAAAGTCAGCGTTTTCGAAAGTCAGCGTTTTCGAAAGTCAGCGTTTTCGAAAGTCAGCGTTTTCGAAAACTCTGACCCAGCAATCTGACTCAGAGTTTTCGAAAAGTCAGAGTTTTCGAAAAGTCAGAGTTTTCGAAAAGTCAGACTTTTCGAAAACTCTGACCCAGCAATCTGACTCAGCGTTTTCGAAAAGTCAGCGTTTTCGAAAAGTCAGCGTTTTCGAAAACTCTGACCCAGCAATCTGACTCAGTGTTTTCGAAAAGTCAGAGTTTTCGAAAACTGACCCAGCAATCTGACTCAGAGTTTTCGAAAAGTCAGAGTTTTCGAAAACTCTGACCCAGCAATCTGACTCAGTGTTTTCGAAAAGTCAGCGTTTTCGAAAAGTCCGTTTTCGAAAAGACAGAGTTTTCGAAAACTGACCCAGCAATCTGACTCAGAGTTTTCGAAAAGTCCGAGTTTTCGAAAACTGACCCAGCAATCTGACACAGAGTTTTCGAAAAGTCAGAGTTTTTCGAAAAGTCAGCGTTTTCGAAAACTCTGACCCAGCAATCTGACTCAGTGTTTTCGAAAAGTCAGCGTTTTCGAAAACTCTGACCCAGCAATCTGACTCAGTGTTTTCGAAAAGTCAGCGTTTTCGAAAACTGACCCAGCAATCTGACTCAGCGTTTTCGAAAAGTCAGCGTTTTCGAAAAGTCAGCGTTTTCGAAAACTGACCCAGCAATCTGACTCAGAGTTTTGGAAAAGTCAGACTTTTCGAAAAGTCAGACTTTTCGAAAACTCTGACCCAGCAATCTGACTCAGCGTTTTCGAAAAAAGTCAGCGTTTTCGAAAAGTCAGCGTTTTCGAAAAGTCAGCGTTTTCGAAAACTCTGACCCAGCAATCTGACTCAGCGTTTTCGAAAAGTCAGCGTTTTCGAAAAGTCTGACTTTTCGAAAAGTCAGACTTTTCGAAAAGTCAGACTTTTCGAAAATTTTGACCCAGCAATCTGACTCAGCGTTTTCGAAAAGTCAGCGTTTTCGAAAAGTCAGCGTTTTCGAAAAGTCAGCGTTTTCGAAAAGTCAGAGTTTTCGAAAACTCTGACTCAGCATTTTCGAAAAGTCAGCGTTTTCGAAAGTCAGCGTTTTCGAAAGTCAGCGTTTTCGAAAGTCAGCGTTTTCGAAAGTCAGCGTTTTCGAAAGTCAGCGTTTTCGAAAGTCAGCGTTTTCGAAAGTCAGCGTTTTCGAAAACTCTGACCCAGCAATCTGACTCAGAGTTTTCGAAAAGTCAGAGTTTTCGAAAAGTCAGAGTTTTCGAAAAGTCAGACTTTTCGAAAACTCTGACCCAGCAATCTGACTCAGCGTTTTCGAAAAGTCAGCGTTTTCGAAAAGTCAGCGTTTTCGAAAACTCTGACCCAGCAATCTGACTCAGTGTTTTCGAAAAGTCAGAGTTTTCGAAAACTGACCCAGCAATCTGACTCAGAGTTTTCGAAAAGTCAGAGTTTTCGAAAACTCTGACCCAGCAATCTGACTCAGTGTTTTCGAAAAGTCAGCGTTTTCGAAAGTCCGTTTTCGAAAAGACAGAGTTTTCGAAAACTGACCCAGCAATCTGACTCAGAGTTTTCGAAAAGTCAGAGTTTTCGAAAAGTCAGCGTTTTCGAAAACTGACCCAGCAATCTGACTCAGAGTTTTCGAAAAGTCAGAGTTTTCGAAACCCTGACCCAGCAATCTGACTCAGCGTTTTCGAAAAGTCAGCGTTTTCGAAAAGTCAGTTTTCGAAAAGTCAGAGTTTTCGAAAACTGACCCAGCAATCTGACTCAGAGTTTTCGAAAACTCTGACCCAGCAATCTGACTCAGCGTTTTCGAAACGTCAGCGTTTTCGAAAAGTCAGCCTTTTCGAAAACTCTGACCCAGCAATCTGACTCAGCGTTTTCGAAAAGTCAGAGTTTTCGAAAAGTCAGTTTTCGAAAAGTCAGTTTTCGAAAAGTCAGTTTTCGAAAAGTCAGTTTTCGAAAAGTCAGTTTTCGAAAAGTCAGTTTTCGAAAAGTCAGAGTTTTCGAAAACTGACCCAGCAATCTGACTCAGCGTTTTCGAAAAGTCAGAGTTTTCGAAAACTCTGACCCAGCAATCTGACTCAGCGTTTTCGAAAAGTCAGCGTTTTCGAAAAGTCAGACTTTCGAAAACTCTGACCCAGCTATCTGACTCAGCGTTTTCGAAAAGTCAGCGTTTTCGAAAAGTCAGTTTTCGAAAAGTCCGAGTTTTCGAAAAGCCAGAGTTTTCGAAAAGTCAGAGTTTTCGAAAACTGACCCAGCAATCTGACTCAGCGTTTTCGAAAAGTCAGCGTTTTCGAAAAGTCAGTTTTCGAAAAGTCCGAGTTTTCGAAAACTCTGACCCAGCAATCTGACTCAGTGTTTTCGAAAAGTCAGCGTTTTCGAAAACTCTGACCCAGCAATCTGACTCAGTGTTTTCGAAAAGTCAGCGTTTTCGAAAACTGACCCAGCAATCTGACTCAGCGTTTTCGAAAAGTCAGCGTTTTCGAAAAGTCAGCGTTTTCGAAAACTGACCCAGCAATCTGACTCAGAGTTTTGGAAAAGTCAGACTTTTCGAAAAGTCAGACTTTTCGAAAACTCTGACCCAGCAATCTGACTCAGCGTTTTCGAAAAAGTCAGCGTTTTCGAAAAGTCAGCGTTTTCGAAAAGTCAGCGTTTTCGAAAACTCTGACCCAGCAATCTGACTCAGCGTTTTCGAAAAGTCAGCGTTTTCGAAAAGTCAGACTTTTCGAAAAGTCAGACTTTTCGAAAATTTTGACCCAGCAATCTGACTCAGCGTTTTCGAAAAGTCAGCGTTTTCGAAAAGTCAGCGTTTTCGAAAAGTCAGAGTTTTCGAAAACTCTGACTCAGCGTTTTCGAAAAGTCAGCGTTTTCGAAAGTCAGCGTTTTCGAAAGTCAGCGTTTTCGAAAGTCAGCGTTTTCGAAAGTCAGCGTTTTCGAAAACTCTGACCCAGCAATCTGACTCAGAGTTTTCGAAAAGTCAGAGTTTTCGAAAAGTCAGAGTTTTCGAAAAGTCAGACTTTTCGAAAAGTCAGACTTTTCGAAAACTCTGACCCAGCAATCTGACTCAGCGTTTTCGAAAAGTCAGCGTTTTCGAAAAGTCAGCGTTTTCGAAAACTCTGACCCAGCAATCTGACTCAGTGTTTTCGAAAAGTCAGAGTTTTCGAAAACTGACCCAGCAATCTGACTCAGAGTTTTCGAAAAGTCAGAGTTTTCGAAAACTCTGACCCAGCAATCTGACTCAGTGTTTTCGAAAAGTCAGCGTTTTCGAAAAGTCCGTTTTCGAAAAGACAGAGTTTTCGAAAACTGACCCAGCAATCTGACTCAGAGTTTTCGAAAAGTCAGAGTTTTCGAAAAGTCAGCGTTTTCGAAACTGACCCAGCAATCTGACTCAGCGTTTTCGAAAAGTCAGCGTTTTCGAAAAGTCAGTTTTCGAAAAGTCCGAGTTTTCGAAAACTGACCCAGCAATCTGACTCAGAGTTTTCGAAAAGTCAGAGTTTTCGAAAACTCTGACCCAGCAATCTGACTCAGCGTTTTCGAAACGTCAGCGTTTTCGAAAAGTCAGCCTTTTCGAAAACTCTGACCCAGCAATCTGACTCAGCGTTTTCGAAAAGTCAGAGTTTTCGAAAAGTCAGAGTTTTCGAAAAGTCAGTTTTCGAAAAGTCAGTTTTCGAAAAGTCAGTTTTCGAAAAGTCCGAGTTTTCGAAAAGCCAGAGTTTTCGAAAAGTCAGAGTTTTCGAAAACTGACCCAGCAATCTGACTCAGCGTTTTCGAAAAGTCAGCGTTTTCGAAAAGTCAGTTTTCGAAAAGTCCGAGTTTTCGAAAACTGACCCAGCAATCTGACTCAGTGTTTTCGAAAAGTCAGCGTTTTCGAAAACTCTGACCCAGCAATCTGACTCAGTGTTTTCGAAAAGTCAGCGTTTTCGAAAACTGACCCAGCAATCTGACTCAGAGTTTTCGAAAAGTCAGAGTTTTCGAAAACTCTGACCCAGCAATCTGACTCAGCGTTTTCAAAAAGTCAGCGTTTTTGAAAAGTCAGTTTTCGAAAAGTCCGAGTTTTCGAAAACTGACCTTGCAATCTGACTCAGAGTTTTCGAAAACTCTGACCCAGCAATCTGACTCGGCGTTTTCGAAAAGTCAGACTTTTCGAAAACTCTGACCCAGCAATCTGACTCGGCGTTTTCGAAAATTCAGACTTTTCGAAAACTCTGACCCAGCAATCTGACTCAGCGTTTTCGAAAAGTCAGCGTTTTCGAAAAGTCAGCGTTTTCGAAAACTCTGACCCAGCAATCTGACTCAGCGTTTTCGAAAAGTCAGCATTTTCGAAAAGTCAGACTTTTCGAAAACTCTGACCCAGCAATCTGACTCAGCGTTTTCGAAAAGTCAGAGTTTTCGAAAAGTCAGAGTTTTCGAAAAGTCAGAGTTTTCGAAAAGTCAGAGTTTTCGAAAACTCTGACCCAGCAATCTGACTCAGCGTTTTCGAAAAGTCAGCGTTTTCGAAAAGTCAGCGTTTTCGAAAACTCTGACCCAGCAATCTGACTCAGTGTTTTCGAAAAGTCAGCGTTTTCGAAAACTGACCCAGCAATCTGACTCAGAGTTTTCGAAAAGTCAGCGTTTTCGAAAAGTCAGTTTTCGAAAAGTCCGAGTTTTCGAAAACTGACCCAGCAATCTGACTCAGAGTTTTCGAAAAGTCAGAGTTTTCGAAAACTCTGACCCAGCAATCTGACTCAGCGTTTTCGAAACGTCAGCGTTTTCGAAAAGTCAGCCTTTTCGAAAACTCTGACCCAGCAATCTGACTCAGCGTTTTCGAAAAGTCCGAGTTTTCGAAAAGTCCGTTTTCGAAAAGTCAGAGTTTTCGAAAAGTCAGTTTTCGAAAAGTCAGAGTTTTCGAAAACTGACCCAGCAATCTGACTCAGAGTTTTCGAAAAGTCAGAGTTTTCGAAAAGTCAGTTTTCGAAAAGTCAGAGTTTTCGAAAACTGACCCAGCAATCTGACTCAGAGTTTTCGAAAAGTCAGAGTTTTCGAAAAGTCAGTTTTCGAAAAGTCAGAGTTTTCGAAAACTGACCCAGCAATCTGACTCAGTGTTTTTCGAAAAGTCAGCGTTTTCGAAAAGTCCGTTTTAGAAAAGTCAGAGTTTTCGAAAACTGACCCAGCAATCTGACTCAGAGTTTTCGAAAAGTCAGAGTTTTCGAAACCCTGACCCAGCAATCTGACTCAGCGTTTTCGAAAAGTCAGCGTTTTCGAAAAGTCAGTTTTCGAAAAGTCCGAGTTTTCGAAAACTGACCCAGCAATCTGACTCAGTGTTTTCGAAAAGTCAGACTTTTCGAAAACTGACCCAGCAATCTGACTCAGAGTTTTCGAAAAGTCAGACTTTTCGAAAACTCTGACCCAGCAATCTGACTCAGCGTTTTCGAAAAGTCAGCGTTTTCGAAAAGTCAGAGTTTTCGAAAACTCTGACCCAGCGATCTGACTCAGCGTTTTCGAAAAGTCAGCGTTTTCGAAAAGTCAGCGTTTTCGAAAACTGACCCAGCAATCTGACTCAGAGTTTTGGAAAAGTCAGCGTTTTCGAAAAGTCAGCGTTTTCGAAAACTGACCCAGCAATCTGACTCAGAGTTTTGGAAAAGTCAGACTTTTCGAAAAGTCAGACATTTCGAAAACTCTGACCCAGCAATCTGACTCAGCGTTTTCGAAAAAGTCAGCGTTTTCGAAAAGTCAGCGTTTTCGAAAAGTCAGCGTTTTCGAAAAGTCAGACTTTTCGAAAAGTCAGACTTTTCGAAAACTCTGACCCAGCAATCTGACTCAGCGTTTTCGAAAAGTCAGCGTTTTCGAAAAGTCAGCGTTTTCGAAAAGTCAGAGTTTTCGAAAACTCTGACCCAGCAATCTGACTCAGAGTTTTCGAAAAGTCAGAGTTTTCGAAAAGTCAGTTTTCGAAAAGTCAGACTTTTCGAAAACTCTGACCCAGCAATCTGACTCAGCGTTTTCGAAAAGTCAGCGTTTTCGAAAAGTCAGCGTTTTCGAAAAGTCAGCGTTTTCGAAAACTCTGACCCAGCAATCTGACTCAGTGTTTTCGAAAAGTCAGCGTTTTCGAAAACTGACCCAGCAATCTGACTCAGAGTTTTCGAAAAGTCAGAGTTTTCGAAAAGTCAGAGTTTTCGAAAAGTCAGACTTTTCGAAAACTCTGACCCAGCAATCTGACTCAGCGTTTTCGAAAAGTCAGACTTTTCGAATAGTCAGTATTAGAAAAGTCCGACTTTTCGAAAACTCTGACCCAGCAATCTGACTCAGCGTTTTCGAAAAGTCAGCGTTTTCGAAAAGTCAACATTTTCGAAAAGTCAACGTTTTCGAAAAGTCAACGTTTTCGAAAAGTCAGCGTTTTCGAAAACTCTGACCCAGCAATCTGACTCAGCGTTTTCGAAAAGTCAGCGTTTTTGAAAAGTCAGCGTTTTCGAAAACTGACCCAGCAATCTGACTCAGAGTTTTCGAAAAGGCAGCGTTTTCGAAAAGTCAGCGTTTTCGAAAACTCTGACCCAGCAATCTGACTCAGCGTTTTCGAAAAGTCAGCATTTTCGAAAAGTCAGCGTTTTCGAAAACTCTGACCCAGCAATCTGACTCAGCGCTTTCGAAAAGTCAGCGTTTTCGAAAAGCCAGCGTTTTCGAAAGTCAGCGTTTTCGAAAGTCAGCGTTTTCGAAAAGTCAGCGTTTTCGAAAAGTCAGCGTTTTCGAAAAGTCAGCGTTTTCGAAAAGTCAGCGTTTTCGAAAAGTCAGCGTTTTCGAAAAGTCAGCGTTTTCGAAAGCTGACCCAGCAATCTGACTCAGCGTTTCCGAAAAGTCAGCGTTTTCGAAAAGTCAGCGTTTTCGAAAACTCTGACCCAGCAATCTGACTCAGTTTTCGAAAAGTCAGAGTTTTCGAAAACTCTGACCCAGCAATCTGACTCAGCTTTTTCGAAAAGGCTTTTCGAAAACGCTGACTTTTCGAAAACTCTGAGTCAGATTGCTGGGTCAAAATTTTCGAAAAGTCTGACTTTTCGAAAAGTCTGACTTTTCGAAAACTCTGAGTCAGATTGCTGGGTCAGTTTTCGAAAACGCTGACTTTTCGAAAACGCTGACTTTTCGAAAACGCTGAGTCAGATTGCTGGGTCAGAGTTTTCGAAAACTCGGACTTTTCGAAAACTCTGAGTCAGATTGCTGGGTCAGAGTTTTCGAAAACTCGGACTTTTCGAAAACTGACTTTTCGAAAACTCTGACTTTTCGAAAACTCTGACTTTTCGAAAACTCTGACTTTTCGAAAACTCTGAGTCAGATTGCTGGGTCAGTTTTCGAAAACTGACTTTTCGAAAACGCTGACTTTTCGAAAACGCTGAGTCAGATTGCTGGGTCAGTTTTCGAAAACGCTGACTTTTCGAAAACTCTGACTTTTCAAAAACTGACTTTTCGAAAACGCTGAGTCAGATTGCTGGGTCAGTTTTCGAAAACTCGGACTTTTCGAAAACTCGGACTTTTCGAAAACTCTGAGTCAGATTGCTGGGTCAGTTTTCGAAAACGCTGACTTTTCGAAAACGCTGAGTCAGATTGCTGGGTCAAAATTTTCGAAAAGTCTGACTTTTCGAAAAGTCTGACTTTTCGAAAACTCTGAGTCAGATTGCTGGGTCAGTTTTCGAAAACGCTGACTTTTCGAAAACGCTGACTTTTCGAAAACGCTGAGTCAGATTGCTGGGTCAGAGTTTTCGAAAACTCGGACTTTTCGAAAACTCGGACTTTTCGAAAACTCGGACTTTTCGAAAACTGACTTTTCGAAAACTCTGACTTTTCGAAAACTCTGACTTTTCGAAAACTCTGAGTCAGATTGCTGGGTCAGTTTTTGAAAACTGACTTTTCGAAAACGCTGACTTTTCGAAAACGCTGAGTCAGATTGCTGGGTCAGAGTTTTCGAAAAGTCTGACTTTTCGAAAAGTCTGACTTTTCGAAAAGTCTGACTTTTCGAAAAGTCTGACTTTTCGAAAACGCTGACTTTTCGAAAACGCTGACTTTTCGAAAACGCTGAGTCAGATTGCTGGGTCAGTTTTCGAAAACGCTGACTTTTCGAAAACTCGGACTTTTCAAAAACTGACTTTTCGAAAACGCTGAGTCAGATTGCTGGGTCAGTTTTCGAAAACTCTGACTTTTCGAAAACGCTGAGTCAGATTGCTGGGTCAGAGTTTTCGAAAACTCTGACTTTTCGAAAACTCTGAGTCAGATTGCTGGGTCAGAGTTTTCGAAAACTCTGAGTCAGATTGCTGGGTCAGAGTTTTCGAAAAGTCTGACTTTTCGAAAAGTCTGACTTTTCGAAAAGTCTGACTTTTCGAAAACGCTGACTTTTCGAAAACGCTGAGTCAGATTGCTGGGTCAGTTTTCGAAAACGCTGACTTTTCGAAAACTGACTTTTCGAAAACGCTGAGTCAGATTGCTGGGTCAGTTTTCGAAAACTCGGACTTTTCGAAAAGAGTCACATTGCTGGGTCAAAATTTTCGAAAAGTCTGACTTTTCGAAAAGTCTGACTTTTCGAAAACTCTGAGTCAGATTGCTGGGTCAGTTTTCGAAAACGCTGACTTTTCGAAAACGCTGACTTTTCGAAAACGCTGAGTCAGATTGCTGGGTCAGAGTTTTCGAAAACTCGGACTTTTCGAAAACTCTGAGTCAGATTGCTGGGTCAGAGTTTTCGAAAACTCTGACTTTTCGAAAACTCTGACTTTTCGAAAACTCTGACTTTTCGAAAACTCTGACTTTTCGAAAACTCTGACTTTTCGAAAACTCTGACTTTTCGAAAACTCTGACTTTTCGAAAACTCTGAGTCAGATTGCTGGGTCAGTTTTCGAAAACTGACTTTTCGAAAACGCTGACTTTTCAAAAACGCTAAGTCAGATTGCTGGGTCAGAGTTTTCGAAAAGTCTGACTTTTCGAAAAGTCTGACTTTTCGAAAACGCTGACTTTTCGAAAACGCTGACTTTTCGAAAACGCTGACTTTTCGAAAACGCTGAGTCAGATTGCTGGGTCAGTTTTCGAAAACGCTGACTTTTCGAAAACTCTGACTTTTCGAAAACGCTGAGTCAGATTGCTGGGTCAGTTTTCGAAAACTCGGACTTTTCGAAAACTCAGACTTTTCGAAAACTCTGACTTTTCGAAAACTCTGAGTCAGATTGCTGGGTCAGTTTTCGAAAACGCTGACTTTTCGAAAACGCTGACTTTTCGAAAACTTTGAGTCAGATTGCTGGGTCAGAGTTTTCGAAAACTCTGAGTCAGATTGCTGGGTCAGAGTTTTCGAAAACTCGGACTTTTCGAAAACTCGGACTTTTCGAAAACTCGGACTTTTCGAAAACTCGGACTTTTCGAAAACTCGGACTTTTCGAAAACTCTGAGTCAGATTGCTGGGTCAGTTTCGAAAACTCGGACTTTTCGAAAACTCTGAGTCAGATTGCTGGGTCAGTTTTCGAAAACGCTGACTTTTCGAAAACGCTGACTTTTCGAAAACGCTGAGTCAGATTGCTGGGTCAGAGTTTTCGAAAAGTCTGACTTTTCGAAAAGTCTGACTTTTCGAAAAGTCTGACTTTTCGTAAAGTCTGACTTTTCGAAAAGTCTGACTTTTCGAAAAGTCTGACTTTTCGAAAACGCTGAGTCAGATTGCTGGGTCAGTTTTCGAAAACTCGGACTTTTCGAAAACTCGGACTTTTCGAAAACTCGGACTTTTCGAAAACTCTGAGTCAGATTGCTGGGTCAGTTTTCGAAAACGCTGACTTTTCGAAAACGCTGAGTCAGATTGCTGGGTCAGAGTTTTCGAAAACTCTGACTTTTCGAAAACTCTGAGTCAGAAATCTGACCCAGCAATCTGACTCAGCGTTTTCGAAAAGTCAGCGTTTTTCACTGACTTTTCGAAAACGCTGAGTCAGATTGCTGGGTCAGTTTTCGAAAACTGACTTTTCGAAAACGCTGACTTTTCAAAAACGCTGAGTCAGATTGCTGGGTCAGAGTTTTCGAAAAGTCTGACTTTTCGAAAAGTCTGAGTCAGATTGCTGGGTCAGTTTTCGAAAACTGACTTTTCGAAAACGCTGAATTTTCGAAAACGCTGAGTCAGATTGCTGGGTCAGAGTTTTCGAAAAGTCTGACTTTTCGAAAACGCTGACTTTTCGAAAACGCTGACTTTTCGAAAACGCTGACTTTTCGAAAACGCTGAGTCAGATTGCTGGGTCAGTTTTCGAAAACTCGGACTTTTCGAAAACTGACTTTTCGAAAACGCTGAGTCAGATTGCTGGGTCAGAGTTTTCGAAAACTCTGAGTCAGAAATCTGACCCAGCAATCTGACTCAGCGTTTTCAAAAAGTCAGCGTTTTCGAAAACTGACCCAGCAATCTGACTCAGACTTTTCGAAAAGTCAGACTTTTCGAAAATTTTGACCCAGCAATCTGACTCAGCGTTTTCGAAAAGTCAGCGTTTTCGAAAAGTCAGCGTTTTCGAAAAGTCAGCGTTTTCGAAAAGTCCGACCCAGCAATCTGACTCAGAGTTTTCGAAAAGTCCGAGTTTTCGAAAACTCTGACCCAGCAATCTGACTCAGCGTTTTCGAAAAGTCAGCGTTTTCGAAAAGTCAGAGTTTTCGAAAAGTCAGTTTTCGAAAAGTCTGAGTTTTCGAAAACGGACCCAGCAATCTGACTCAGACTTTTCGAAAAGTCAGTTTTTGAAAAGTCAGAAAAAAAAGTTCGAAAACTGACCCAGCAATCTGACTCAGCGTTTTCGAAAAGTCAGCGTTTTCGAAAAGTCTGAGTTTTCGAAAACGGACCCAGCAATCTGACTCAGCGTTTTCGAAATGTCAGCGTTTTCGAAAAGTCAGAGTTTTCGAAAAGTCAGTTTTCGAAAAGTCTGAGTTTTCGAAAACGGACCCAGCAATCTGACTCAGACTTTTCGAAAAGTCAGTTTTCGAAAAGTCCGAAAAAAAAAGTTCGAAAACTGACCCAGCAATCTGACTCAGAGTTTTCGAAAAGTCAGACTTTTCGAATAGTCAGTATTAGAAAAGTCCGACTTTTCGAAAACTCTGACCCAGCAATCTGACTCAGCGTTTTCGAAAAGTCAGCGTTTTCGAAAAGTCAACATTTTCGAAAAGTCAACATTTTCGAAAAGTCAGCGTTTTCGAAAAGTCAGCGTTTTCGAAAAGTCAGCGTTTTCGAAAACTCTGACCCAGCAATCTGACTCAGCGTTTTCGAAAAGTCAGCGTTTTCGAAAAGTCAGCGTTTTCGAAAACTGACCCAGCAATCTGACTCAGAGTTTTCGAAAAGGCAGCGTTTTCGAAAAGTCAGCGTTTTCGAAAACTCTGACCCAGCAATCTGACTCAGCGCTTTCGAAAAGTCAGCGTTTTCGAAAAGCCAGCGTTTTCGAAAGCCAGCGTTTTCGAAAGTCAGCGTTTTCGAAAGTCAGCGTTTTCGAAAGTCAGCGTTTTCGAAAGTCAGCGTTTTCGAAAAGTCAGCGTTTTCGAAAAGTCAGCGTTTTCGAAAAGTCAGCGTTTTCGAAAAGTCAGCGTTTTCGAAAAGTCAGCGTTTTCGAAAAGTCAGCGTTTTCGAAAGCTGACCCAGCAATCTGACTCAGCGTTTCCGAAAAGTCAGCGTTTTCGAAAACTCTGACCCAGCAATCTGACTCAGCTTTTTCGAAAAGGCTTTTCGAAAACGCTGACTTTTCGAAAACTCTGAGTCAGATTGCTGGGTCAAAATTTTCGAAAAGTCTGACTTTTCGAAAAGTCTGACTTTTCGAAAACTCTGAGTCAGATTGCTGGGTCAGTTTTCGAAAACGCTGACTTTTCGAAAACGCTGACTTTTCGAAAACGCTGAGTCAGATTGCTGGGTCAGAGTTTTCGAAAACTCGGACTTTTCGAAAACTCTGAGTCAGATTGCTGGGTCAGAGTTTTCGAAAACTCGGACTTTTCTAATACTGACTATTCGAAAAGTCTGACTTTTCGAAAACTCTGAGTCAGATTGCTGGGTCAGTTTTCGAACTTTTTTTTTCGGACTTTTCGAAAACTGACTTTTCGAAAAGTCTGAGTCAGATTGCTGGGTCCGTTTTCGAAAACTCAGACTTTTCGAAAACTGACTTTTCGAAAACTCTGACTTTTCGAAAACGCTGACTTTTCGAAAACGCTGAGTCAGATTGCTGGGTCCGTTTTCGAAAACTCAGACTTTTCGAAAACTGACTTTTCGAAAACTCAGACTTTTCGAAAACGCTGACTTTTCGAAAACGCTGAGTCAGATTGCTGGGTCAGTTTTCGAAAACGGACTTTTCGAAAACGCTGATTTTCGAAAACGCTGAGTCAGATTGCTGGGTCAGAGTTTTCGAAAAGTCTGACTTTTCGAAAAGTCTGACTTTTCGAAAACGCTGACTTTTCGAAAACGCTGACTTTTCGAAAACGCTGACTTTTCGAAAACGCTGAGTCAGATTGCTGGGTCAGTTTTTGAAAACGCTGACTTTTCGAAAACTCGGACTTTTCAAAAACTGACTTTTCGAAAACGCTGAGTCAGATTGCTGGGTCAGTTTTCGAAAACTCGGACTTTTCGAAAACTCAGACTTTTCGAAAACGCTGACTTTTCGAAAACGCTGACTTTTCGAAAACGCTGAGTCAGATTGCTGGGTCAGAGTTTTCGAAAACTCTGACTTTTCGAAAACTCTGAGTCAGATTGCTGGGTCAGTTTTCGAAAACTGACTTTTCGAAAACGCTGACTTTTCGAAAACGCTGAGTCAGATTGCTGGGTCAGAGTTTTCGAAAAGTCTGACTTTTCGAAAAGTCTGACTTTTCGAAAAGTGACTTTTCGAAAAGTCTGACTTTTCGAAAAGTCTGACTTTTCGAAAACGCTGACTTTTCGAAAACGCTGAGTCAGATTGCTGGGTCAGTTTTCGAAAACGCTGACTTTTCGAAAACTCGGACTTTTCGAAAACTGACTTTTCGAAAACGCTGAGTCAGATTGCTGGGTCAGTTTTCGAAAACTCGGACTTTTCGAAAAGTCTGACTTTTCGAAAACTCTGACTTTTCGAAAACTCTGAGTCAGATTGCTGGGTCAAAATTTTCGAAAAGTCTGACTTTTCGAAAAGTCTGACTTTTCGAAAACTCTGAGTCAGATTGCTGGGTCAGTTTTCGAAAACGCTGACTTTTCGAAAACGCTGACTTTTCGAAAACGCTGAGTCAGATTGCTGGGTCAGAGTTTTCGAAAACTCGGACTTTTCGAAAACTCTGAGTCAGATTGCTGGGTCAGAGTTTTCGAAAACTCTGACTTTTCGAAAACTCTGACTTTTCGAAAACTCTGACTTTTCGAAAACTCTGACTTTTCGAAAACTCTGACTTTTCGAAAACTCTGAGTCAGATTGCTGGGTCAGTTTTCGAAAACGGACTTTTCGAAAACGCTGACTTTTCAAAAACGCTGAGTCAGATTGCTGGGTCAGAGTTTTCGAAAAGTCTGACTTTTCGAAAAGTCTGACTTTTCAAAAACGCTGACTTTTCGAAAACGCTGACTTTTCGAAAACGCTGACTTTTCGAAAACGCTGAGTCAGATTGCTGGGTCAGTTTTCGAAAACGCTGACTTTTCGAAAACTCGGACTTTTCGAAAACACTGAGTCAGATTGCTGGGTCAGTTTTCGAAAACTCGGACTTTTCGAAAACTCAGACTTTTCGAAAACTCGGACTTTTCGAAAACTCTGAGTCAGATTGCTGGGTCAGTTTTCGAAAACGCTGACTTTTCGAAAACGCTGACTTTTCGAAAACGCTGAGTCAGATTGCTGGGTCAGAGTTTTCGAAAACTCTGACTTTTCGAAAACTCTGAGTCAGATTGCTGGGTCAGAGTTTTCGAAAACTCGGACTTTTCGAAAACTGACTTTTCGAAAACTCGGACTTTTCGAAAACTCGGACTTTTCGAAAACGCTGACTTTTCGAAAACGCTGACTTTTCGAAAACGCTGAGTCAGATTGCTGGGTCAGTTTTCGAAAACTCGGACTTTTCGAAAACTCGGACTTTTCGAAAACTCGGACTTTTCGAAAACTCGGACTTTTCGAAAACTCGGACTTTTCGAAAACTCTGAGTCAGATTGCTGGGTCAGTTTTCGAAAACGCTGACTTTTCGAAAACGCCGAGTCAGATTGCTGGGTCAGAGTTTTCGAAAACTCTGACTTTTCGAAAACTCTGAGTCAGAAATCTGACCCAGCAATCTGACTCAGCGTTTACGAAAAGTCAGCGTTTTCGAAAAGTCAGCGTTTTTGAAAACTGACCCAGCAATCTGACTCAGACTTTTCGAAAAGTCAGACTTTTCGAAAATTTTGACCCAGCAATCTGACTCAGAGTTTTCGAAAAGTCAGAGTTTTCGAAAAGTCAGCGTTTTCGAAAAGTCAGCGTTTTCGAAAAGTCAGCGTTTTCGAAAAGTCAGAGTTTTCGAAAAGTCAGACCCAGCAATCTGACTCAGCGTTTTCGAAAAGTCAGCGTTTTCGAAAAGTCAGCGTTTTCGAAAACTGACCCAGCAATCTGACTCAGAGTTTTCGAAAAGTCAGAGTTTTCGAAAAGTCAGAGTTTTCGAAAACTCTGACCCAGCAATCTGACTCAGCGTTTTCGAAAAGTCAGCGTTTTCGAAAAGTCAACGTTTTCGAAAAGTCCGAGTTTTCGAAAACTGACCCAGCAATCTGACTCAGAGTTTTCGAAAAGTCAGAGTTTTCGAAAAGTCAGAGTTTTCGAAAACTCTGACCCAGCTATCTGACTCAGCGTTTTCGAAAAGTCAGCGTTTTCGAAAAGTCAACGTTTTCGAAAAGTCAGTGTTTTCGAAAACTCTGACCCAGCAATCTGACTCAGCGTTTTCGAAAAGTCAGCGTTTTCGAAAAGTCAGTTTTCGAAAAGTCTGAGTTTTCGAAAACGGACCCAGCAATCTGACTCAGAGTTTTCGAAAAGTCAGAGTGTCATGGACCTTGCCTTGCAGTGCTGGAATGTTTCTACTTGAAATCCTAATTCATGTATATCAGAAGATGGGACATTACTGACAGTTCATTGCAGGAGATACTGGACACATTACAAGTGGTTTAGTTGTCCTGACTAGGTCAATAGACAATGACCCTTCAATGCTTAGCTCAGACTATTGAAATGCTAAGTGGACCCAGCTTGTGAAATACCTTTTATTGTGTTCTGCAGGTTAAGAGCGGGTGTCGGAGACGACCCGTCTGACTTTTAGAATGTGTGTTTAAAGATGTATGTGTTTACGCTAAAAGACTATGTATTGTTCTAAAGGTTAGAAGCCAGTCAGCTGTATTGAATTAGCATTCTATTGTCTAAAAGGAATGTAACCTCTCAGAGGTAGTAATTAAGTAGACCGGGTTATTGTGTACATTGATTACCCCCTGGGGCTTCTGTCTCAATACACAAGTCTTTCTATCCAAGCTATTGGACCAATCCCTGTTGACTATTTCAAGTCCTCATTTGCATGGTCAAGGAGGACCTGAGTGAAGACTGAATACTTTACAATTGACCAATAGGAAAGTGGTTGTTGGGAGTGGGATGTTCCAAATTCTGTATAAAAGTGTGCTGTGTACTTGAAAATAAAGAGTCCTGTTTGAACTTACATACAGCCTGCCTGGTGTTTGTTCTTAATGGGTCCGAATGGCACATAGCTGTAATTCGGATCCCGGAACCTTGGATGACTGGACCATCAGACGTTGCAATCTGCAAGCTGACTCACTGGTAGCAGAGGAGTGTCGGGAGAGCAGGACCTGGGCGAGGAAGGATCTCGTCACATTGGTTGGCAGCGGTGGGATTTGCTCTCCAGTTACTGGGACAACTCCAAACCACTACCATGAATGACCAGCTATGCAGCCTGGAGGAGAACCATGCTAAAAGACTTGCTTGAGAGCCGTGGAGGGACCGGTGGGAAGAACAAGGCCACCCTGATCATTTCGCTAGCCAAGATGGATCAGAGGGATGGTGATGCAGGACCCCGGTCAGTTGAAGACTTGTTCCAGCAGCGAGTTCAACAGCGGTTGGCGTTATATGCTGCTAACCCATCAGAGACCGTCATACAGAATACCATTAGAGACCTCCAGCTGCAGGAACAGAGAGAACGAGAGCGGCAACAGAGAGCACGAGAGCGGCAACAGAGAGCACGAGAGCGGCAACAGAGAGAACGAGAGCGGCAACAGAGAGAACGAGAGCGGCAACATGAGCTGGAAATCGCCTACAAACAGCTGCTAGACTCCGCTCAGCAGCAGGATGGGGCTCCCTTTGCCTGGGACTATGAGGAAATATCAGCTGACAGTGATGAAATCCTGGCTGATGAATCAGCAGTGGAAAATCGGGAGCTTGCCATTCCCAAAGCAGAAGTGCTGGCAACAGGGCAGAGTGCTAGCAATCTCTGCCCAGCACCGGAACCAACTGTGGAGTTCCAGGGAGCCGGGGCAGTTGGCCCCCCTCCCCAGCAACAAGCTGAGGAAGTAAAGCTGTTACTCCCAGCTGAATCACTGGCAGCAGGGCAGGATGCTGCTGGCTGCTGCACACGACTACAGCTTGAGCGGATATCGGTGGATGGGACTGTGGTCTCCACTCACAGCAACCCAGCGGAAGAGCTGGCAACAGAGCAGAGTGCCCCGGGCCTCTGCTCTCAACTAACAGAAGAGGGGGTTCCTGTGGTAGTGGATGGGACTCCGATCTCCACTGACACAACCCCAGAAAATGGTGCGGCACTGAGACAGGAGGATGTTGGCTTTGCTTTGCAAGCACCAGGGGATTTTCACTTAGCATCAGGGGATGGGACTTCAGTCTCCACTGGTATACCCCAGGAATGGTGGCCAGTTGGCCCAGATCCTCAACAGCATGATGAACTGAGCCCAGCCACCCTGTCTTCTCTCCAGCGGCTGAAAGGACTCCAGGGAGAAGGGCCAGTCCAGGCCTCTCCCCAGCGGCAGGCGTGTTCTCTGAGAGAGGCAGAGATTGGCTGGGTGAGTAATGCTCTGTTTGGGACAAGTTATCTGGGGTACTGGGTGGGTACCGGAATTGGGGTCTCTCCCAGTGTTAGTCTCCTGCCAAAGGGGAAGATGTGTGACAGACCTAGCCGGGACAGGGGCTTTTGGAGAGGACTGAATGCGAGCCTCTTGCCGTCCGATTATGGGCCAGGACCTCAAAACAGGAAGGCAGATGGGTCATCCCAGCAGACAGTCCTGGAACTTTAAGACTACTTTTCCAACATCCTCGAGTTGACCCGTTTGGGTCCCACTGCGGCTGTTGGACTGTTTCCCAGGGGAAGTAATGTCATGGACCTTGCCTTGCAGTGCTGGAATGTTTCTACTTGAAATCCTAATTCATGTATATCAGAAGATGGGACATTACTGACAGTTCATTGCAGGAGATACTGGACACATTACAAGTGGTTTAGTTGTCCTGACTAGGTCAATAGACAATGACCCTTCAATGCTTAGCTCAGACTATTGAAATGCTAAGTGGACCCAGCTTGTGAAATACCTTTTATTGTGTTCTGCAGGTTAAGAGCGGGTGTCGGAGACGACCCGTCTGACTTTTAGAATGTGTGTTTAAAGATGTATGTGTTTACGCTAAAAGACTATGTATTGTTCTAAAGGTTAGAAGCCAGTCAGCTGTATTGAATTAGCATTCTATTGTCTAAAAGGAATGTAACCTCTCAGAGGTAGTAATTAAGTAGACCGGGTTATTGTGTACATTGATTACCCCCTGGGGCTTCTGTCTCAATACACAAGTCTTTCTATCCAAGCTATTGGACCAATCCCTGTTGACTATTTCAAGTCCTCATTTGCATGGTCAAGGAGGACCTGAGTGAAGACTGGATACTTTACAATTGACCAATAGGAAAGTGGTTGTTGGGAGTGGGATGTTCCAAATTCTGTATAAAAGTGTGCTGTGTACTTGAAAATAAAGAGTCCTGTTTGAACTTACATACAGCTTGCCTGGTGTTTGTTCTTAATGGGTCCGAATGGCACATAGCTGTAATTCGGATCCCGGAACCTTGGATGACTGGACCATCAGACGTTGCAATCTGCAAGCTGACTCACTGGTAGCAGAGGAGTGTCGGGAGAGCAGGACCTGGGCGAGGAAGGATCTCGTCACACAGAGTTTTCGAAAACTCTGACCCAGCAATCTGACTCTGAGTTTTCGAAAAGTCAGCGTTTTCGAAAAGTCAGTTTTCGAAAAGTCAGAGTTTTTGAAAAGTCAGCGTTTTCGAAAAGTCAGCGTTTTTGAAAAGTCAGCGTTTTTGAAAAGTCAACGTTTTTGAAAACTCTGACTCAGCAGTCAGAGTTTTCGAAAAGTCAGAGTTTTCGAAAAGTCAGCGTTTTCGAAAACTGACCCAGCAATCTGACTCAGAGTTTTCGAAAAGTCAACGTTTTCGAAAAGTCAACGTTTTCGAAAAGTCAACGTTTTCGAAAAGTCAACGTTTTCGAAAAGTCAACGTTTTCGAAAACTCTGACTCAGCAATCTGACTCAGAGTTTCCGAAAAGTCAGGAGTCCGAGTTTTTGAAAAGTCAGCGTTTTCGAAAAGTCAGCGTTTTCGAAAAGTCAGCGTTTTTGAAAAGTCAGCGTTTTTGAAAAGTCAGCGTTTTTGAAAACTCTGACTCAGCAGTCAGAGTTTTCGAAAAGTCAACGTTTTCGAAAAGTCAACGTTTTCGAAAAGTCAACGTTTTCGAAAAGTCAACGTTTTCGAAAAGTCAACGTTTTCGAAAAGTCAACGTTTTCGAAAAGTCAACGTTTTCGAAAACTCTGACTCAGCAATCTGACTCAGAGTTTCCGAAAAGTCAGGAGTCCGAGTTTTCGAAAAGTCAGAGTTTTCGAAAAGTCAGAGTTTTCGAAAACTCTGACCCAGCAATCTGACTCAGAGTTTTCGAAAAGTCAACGTTTTCGAAAAGTCAACGTTTTCGAAAAGTCAACGTTTTCGAAAAGTCAACGTTTTCGAAAAGTCAACGTTTTCGAAAACTCTGACTCAGCAATCTGACTCAGAGTTTCCGAAAAGTCAGGAGTCCGAGTTTTCGAAAAGTCAGAGTTTTCGAAAAGTCAACGTTTTCGAAAAGTCAACGTTTTCGAAAAGTCAACGTTTTCGAAAAGTCAACGTTTTCGAAAAGTCAACGTTTTCGAAAAGTCAACGTTTTCGAAAAGTCAACGTTTTCGAAAAGTCAACGTTTTCGAAAAGTCAACGTTTTCGAAAAGTCAACGTTTTCGAAAACTCTGACTCAGCAATCTGACTCAGAGTTTTCGAAAAGTCAACGTTTTCGAAAAGTCAACGTTTTCGAAAAGTCAACGTTTTCGAAAAGTCAACGTTTTCGAAAAGTCAACGTTTTCGAAAAGTCAACGTTTTCGAAAAGTCTGACTCAGCAATCTGACTCAGAGTTTCCGAAAAGTCAGGAGTCCGAGTTTTCGAAAAGTCAGTTTTCGAAAAGTCAGTTTTCGAAAACTCTGACCCAGCAATCTGACTCAGCGTTTTCGAAAAGTCAGCGTTTTCGAAAAGTCTGACTTTTCGAAAACTCTGACCCAGCAATCTGACTCAGCGTTTTCAAAAAGTCAGACTTTTCGCAAAGTCAGAGTCAGACTTTTCGCAAAGTCAGAGTCAGACTTTTCGCAAAGTCAGAGTCAGTTTTCGCAAAGTCAGAGTCAGTTTTCGCAAAGTCAGAGTCAGTTTTCGCAAAGTCAGAGTCAGTTTTCGCAAAGTCAGAGTCAGTTTTCGCAAAGTCAGAGTCAGTTTTCGCAAAGTCAGAGTCAGTTTTCGCAAAGTCAGAGTCAGTTTTCGCAAAGTCAGAGTCAGTTTTCGCAAAGTCAGAGTCAGTTTTCGCAAAGTCAGAGTCAGTTTTCGCAAAGTCAGAGTCAGTTTTCGCAAAGTCAGAGTCAGTTTTCGCAAAGTCAGAGTCAGTTTTCGCAAAGTCAGAGTCAGTTTTCGCAAAGTCAGAGTCAGTTTTCGCAAAGTCAGACTTTTCGCAAAGTCAGAGTCAGTTTTCGAAAACGCTGACTTTTTGAAAACGCTGACTTTTCGAAAACGCTGACTTTTCGAAAACGCTGACTTTTCGAAAAGTCAGAGTCAGATTGCAGGGTCTGACTTTTCTAAAAGTCATTTTTCGAAAAGTTAGTTTTCGAAAAGTCCGAGTTTTCGAAAACTCTGACCCAGCAATCTGACTCAGTGTTTTCGAAAAGTCAGCGTTTTCGAAAAGTACGTTTTCGAAAAGTCTGACCCAGCAATCTGACCCAGCAATCTGACTCAGCGTTTTCGAAAAGTCAACGTTTTCGAAAAGTCAGCGTTTTCGAAAACTCTGACCCAGCAATCTGACCCAGCAATCTGACTCAGCGTTTTCGAAAAGTCAGCGTTTTCGAAAACTCTGACCCAGCAATCTGACCCAGCAATCTGACTCAGCGTATTCGAAAAGTCAGCGTTTTCGAAAAGTCAGCGTTTTCGAAAACTCTGACCCAGCAATCTGACTCAGCGTTTTCGAAAAGTCAGCGTTTTCGAAAACTGACCCAGCAATCTGACTCAGCGTTTTCGAAAAGTCAGCGTTTTCGAAAAGTCAGCGTTTTCGAAAAGTCAGCGTTTTCGAAAAGTCAGCGTTTTCGAAAAGTCAGCGTTTTCGAAAAGTCAGCGTTTTCGAAAATTTCGGATTTTCAAATTTTTAATTTTCGCAATTTTTAATTTTCGAATTTTATTTTCGAATTTTCAAAAAAAAAAAATATCTTTCGAATTTTTCATTTTCGAAAATACTAAAATGAAAAATTTGAAAATGAAAAATTTGAAAATGAAAAATTTGAAAATGAAAAATTCGAAACATAAAAAAAATCGAAAATTTGAATATTCGAGTAATCGAGATTTCGAATATTCGAAATTTCGAAAATACAAAAATAAAAAATTTGACATTTCGAAAAATGAAAAAATTCGAAATTCGAAAATGAAAAATTGTTTAATTGTAAAATTCTAAAAATTCTAAAATAAAAATTTTCGTATTTCCGAATTTCCAATAATCCGAATTTCCGAAATACGAAAATTCTAAATTAACGAATTACCGAATTTTCGTTAAAAAACGAATTAGAAACTAAACGAATTGCACATGTCTGGTGTACAACATACACCCTAAAAAACGTAATGTGAGCACTCGGGTTGTAAGAAGTACGCCCCGCTCCTCTCCTCCTGCTCAGGTCCTTTGGCCAGAAGTACCACCAATGACAAAATGGCAGCGAGGACTTCCTCTATATCACTTGTGTAATATGGCATCTGCAGTGTCAAAAAGAATTCTGATGTAGCAACTTTATTGTTTGTCATTCAATAAATGGTGTCTATGTATCATCCTTTACATTGGCTTAGACCCTCAGTGTACCCACATCCCTACTAGTCCCACAAACATCTCTTTATATAAACACATGGGACTTTTCCCATAAAGACATGGCAAAGGTACACAGTTTTCAATTCAATTTATTATTTATTTTTTATCATTAAAAATAAGCAGTAACAATGTTACATGGCTACAGATTTCACAATTCACCACGTTTGAGCAAATATTGCATATCTCTTTCCTACAAGTGTAAGAACTGTCTAAGCATTTCATGAACAATGTTCTCTTCTTGAACAATATCAGTTTATGTTACATATATGGACTGAGCACCTTATACGTTAAAACATTACATTTGGATTACAGAGTGCCGGCCCAGACAGCTGAATAGAAGTCACATAGGAAACTATTCAATGTCTACTATATAGTCTAATGCAGAGGTCTCCGAACTGTGGCCCCCGGGCTGGATGTGGCCCTTTATGTGCCTTTATCCGGCCATTGGGGGACTGTTTCTCCCACTGATGCCAATGATGGAGTACTATTCCTCACTATTCTGACTCAACTACAAGGCCATAAACGTTATCTCCAGCATCATGTAGAGCTTACACAACCTGGTGTTCTCTTTATCCCTTGCATCAACTCAGACAGCTTAACTCAATGAATAACTCACTGTTAGAGAGACAGACGATGAATCCTTTTGAATGATGGCTATTCATAGGTAGAAAGATGTTGCAGTTGTAAGCCACATGGAAAGATGTTTCAGCATGGTAGGTATACAGGGCTAATGAGAGAGAGACAGGAAGTGGAGGGGAATATAAGGAACTACGGTGAGAGAGTTCAGCTAGACAGAAGGGAGCAGAGCTTAAAGACACAGAGCAATATTAAATCACATAGTGTAACACAACACTCACACCAGAGATGGGGGAACTAATTCTCCCACTGACACCAATGATGAAGCCCTATTACTCTCACTGACACCAATGGTGTAATTTTTTTACTCCTCACTGACCACCAAGCTTATGGCATTGTTTACTCCAACCAATGCCAGGGCATTTTCTACTCCCGCTGGCCACAGTCCAGCCCCCCTAAGGTTTGAAGGGCAGTAAACTGGCCCTTTGTTTTGAAAGTTTGGAGACCCCTGGTCTAATGGATCTTGATCTGTTTAACGTAATAGGACCCTGGTATCGTTATTCATCTTCTTTGGGTCCGTTTCTTATACATTGCCATAGATCTGTAACTGGGTCTGTGGGCCTTAGCTGTATCTAGTCTTAACTAGAGGGCTATAAAGAAGGGGGTTCAGAGAACCTCCAATATCAATTAAAGCAGCAGCCATCAGCAAAAAGGGCACCTCTCATTGATATTAAGTACTGTCCCTTGTGCTGATTTTTATCAATCTTTATCAATCACTTCCTAGTTCCAGGTTTAGGGCACGCACAGGCACACCCCTCAGCCGGCTTCCGTTGTGACTATACACAGTGGGAGCCTGTCAGCAAGTCCCAGACAATTATTCATGTCCAGGATCGGCTGAGTGCAATCACAGCCGAGAGCACCGTGTTGAAATTCAAAGGAAAAAAAGTACCGCTTCAAGACCTGCGACCTATGCAGTGAAATTCAACACAGTGCTCTGTACACAGGGAGTGATCTGTCAGTTTCTCATCCCTGCAAACCAGGGATGAGAAACTTAGAGATCATTAGTAAAAAGCAACAAACTTTAGACACAGTGTAAACATTGTTAGGCACATATTTAACCCCTTGATCGCCCTGTTAACCCCTTCCTAGCCAGTGTCATTAGTACAATGACAGCGTATAGTATTATCATTGATCATTGAATTTGTCACTGGTGATGTCAGTGGCAGTTAGTCCGTTCCCCCAGCATCAGTTCATGTCAGATTGTCTGCCGCAATATCGCAGTCCCATTATAAGTGGTTGATCGCTGCCATTAGTAGTATAAAAAAAAATATTCCGGTATATATTCCATAGTTTGTAGGCGCTATAACTTTAACACAAACCAATCAATATACACTTATTGGGATTTTTTTTGTTATCAAAAACATGCTACAAAATACATTTTGGCCAACATTTATGAAAAAAAATGTTTTAAAAAAAAAAAAATATTGGATATGTTTTATAGCAAATGAATTGTTTTTCCTTTATTTTGCAAAAAAAAATAAAAAAAACAAGTGGTGATCAAATACTACCATATACTGTGAAAAAAATTATATAAACTTCATTTGGAAACAGTGTTGCATGACCAATCAGCAGTTAAAGTAGTGCAGTGCCGAATAGCTAAAAAATGGCCTGGTCACGAAGGAGATAAAATCTTCTGGAGCTGAAGTGGTTAAGCTGGCCAAACACATATTTCACCATCTTGAAATATAACCTCTGAAGGTAGAAATAAAAAACACTTAGAGGGGGCGTACCATCATCCAGAATATAGATAAATAGAAAAAGAGCCAGGGGGCCATTGTTGGACTATGTTACCAGTACCGCGATAGTCCAACAATGGCCCACCCCCTACCCTCCCCCCTTGGCTCTTTGGTTTGGGGACCTCAGAAGCAATTTCTATATACATATTTCACCATCCACATAAGCAAGGTGGATGGAGGAAATCCCCTTTCTCTGACATTGTATTCTGACAGCTGCACCCACTGCTGCAAGAATAAACGGATCAGCGGCTGCAGCTCGTTGACTACAGCCACTGATCAAGAGAAGTTTTCCAACATGCCCCTTCGACAGTAGTAGATCAAACAATTGACTTCTGTTGAGCAGGAATGGCCAAAAACCGATTGGAATACGGCCAGTCCCTGCTGAACCAGACAAATTTCCATCAATGAATGGACAGCTTTTAGACTTAAGCCCTGTTGTTTTGGTAAGCCGCTTAAGGCTGGGTTCACACTATTGTGAATTGGATGCAGGTTTAGCCCGTAGGGTTTAAAACATAGTTGGCACACCCTTTGCAACTAGAACAGCTTCAACTCTTCTTGGAAGGCTGTCCACAAGGTTTAGAAGTGTGTCTATGGGAATGTTTGACTATTCTTCCACAAGTGCATTTGTGAGGTCAGGCACTGATATTGGATGAGAGGGCCTGGCTTGCAATCTCTTCTCCAATTCATCCCACAGGTGTTTTATCGGGTTGAGGTCAGGACTCTGTGCAGGCCAGTCAAGTTCCTCCACCCCAAACTCGCTGCCCATGTCTTTATGGACCTTGCTTTGTGCACTGGGGTGCAGTCATGTTTGAACAGGAAGAGACCATCCCCACACTGTTTCCACAAAGTTGGGAGCATGAAATTGTCCAAAATGTCTTGGTGTGCTGATGCCTTAAGAGTTTCGTTCACTGGAACTAAGGAGCCAAGCCCAACCCCTGAAAAACAACCCCCCACCATAATCCCCCCTCCACCAAATGATTTGGATCAGTACGCAAAGCAAGGTCCATAAAGACATGGATGAGTGAGTTTTGGAGTGGAGGAACTTGACTGGCCTGCACCTAAACCCAATAGAACACCTTTGGGATGAATTGGAGTGGAGACTGCAAGCCAAGCCCTCTCATCCAACATCACTGGAAAAATGGTCAAACATTCCCATAGCTCCTATACCTTGTGGACAGCCTTTCCAGAAGAGTTGAAGCTGTTATAGCTCCAAAGGGTGGACCGACTCAATATTGAACCTGACAGACTAATGCCCCGTACACACAACCGGGTTTTCTGACGGGAAAACTGCGAGGAGAGCTTTTGGCCGGGAATCCCGGCCGTGTGTACGCTCCCTCACAGTTTTTCCGACCCGAAAACTGCCAAACCCGCCGGAAAAAAAAAAGAAAAGAAAAAGAGAACAGCTCTCTTTTTTTCCCGCCGGCATTCCTGACTGACTTTTTCCCGTCAGAAAAACCCAACCTTGTGTAGCAGAAAACTGGCATTTTTGGCCGTTTTCCTGTGGGGGAAAAACTCAGATGGAACATAAACACGGTCGGGATTCCAGAGGAAAAGCTCTCATCTGAGTTTTCCTGACAGGAAAACCGATCGTCTGTACGGGGGGAAAAGTAGAGAGCAGGTTCTCGGTTTTCCCCTCGGGATTTCCGACAGACCTTTTCCCATCGGGAATCCCGGTCATGTGTACTAGGCATCAGACTGGGATGCCATTAATGTTCATGTGCGTGTAAAGGCAGGTGTCACAATACTTTTGACAATATAGTGTATACAGCTGTGCTTCCTGATCACCGGTGCAGCCTTAGGAGCGGTGGCACCCCAGGTGGCGCCTCTCTCGATGTGGTGGCATCAGACGATAGGGACTCAATTACAGTAAATTCTCCTTTCTGGGTGGAGTGAAGCATGGTTTAATACTCTCTGGCAGTTGCATATTGCTTAGATCCCATAAGGAGCAATCTTCCCACAGTGCAGCTGCAACATGATAACTTGTCTGAAAGAGTCCACTAAAAGGCACAATAGTCTCTCCTGTTCTAAATAATCATGTCTGGTAACATGAATAGCTCAACTGAAAATCCAAGCTCTTCTTACAAGGATTTGAGAGTAGGCCACTGTCATCCTGTCTCACCCAAACAAGAGAAAAATACTGATGGAGTGGCTCTTTATTTCCCCTCCTGATTTCTTAGAAGAAATTCCCAGTCTCATAATGTCAGTCATCTTGTTGAGACATGCGTTGCAAGGTAACATGGCGTTGGATGCATCAGACCTCCCATCTCCCCTCTAAGAACACCAGATACTCGTTTCCGTAGGTGTTTGGATAGCATGGGGTTGGTGGGATGGACCTCTATGACATGTAGTGTGTAGGTGTCAGCGCTGGACGATGTAAAGCCGCATTCCTCACATACGTAGATCTTGGAGCGGCGCTGGCGGTAGGCATAACTCTGTAGCACCCCGTGGATCTTGCGCAGATGAGATTCCAGCGAGCAGCGCTGAGTAAAAGACTTCTCACAGGCTGGACACTTGTATGGTCTGATACCTGTATAGGTGAAGAAGCTGTCAGTTTCGAATACAAGAAATGTAGAAGTTCAGGCAGCCTGTGCATCATATCCCACCATCAATAGCTTACCTGTGTGAGTCCTCATGTGACGTTTCAGATCAAATGTATCGTTAAACCCTTTAGAACAGCACGGGCAGCGGTGCCTCTTCTGCATGCTGTGACACTTCAGGTGACGGGTCAACATACGTTGCAGTGGAAAAGTCTTCCTGCAAGCCCGGCAAGAATACGGACCCTGGGGGAAAAGAAGAAGAATGATAGCACAGAAGAAAAAAAATAAAAACCAAATAGAAAAAGTTTTGCACATACAAGTTTTATATTTGTCATTTCAAGCAGCCAGCTGTATTAGGGCCCAGTGTACATGGGCATTTTGCATTTGAAATGCATCTACATTGACTTGCTTGGAAGCACAGCCCAAACTGATTTTAAACTGATTTTGATATTCAACACCGACTTTATGTAGCTTTCTGGCGAGTATGCAATACACATTGAAGTGTACGGCCAGACATGGTGTGCATCGGTTTTTAGGTTGTGTCCATTTAAAGCTTATGGGCCTTCAACATGCCTCCATGCAGTGCCGGGACAAGGTCATCCGGTGCCCAGGGCAAAGATGAAAAACTGCGCCCCCCGCTTTGAAAAGCTACAGCGCCTACAGACGATGGGATCTATACTAATGCATCAGTGAAACTGCATTAACCCCCTTCCTGCTGCATATTACCAATACCATTGCTAATTAAGCAAACTCCCCTCAGAGACTGCAGACATTATATAAGACAAGAGATGGTCAGAGACTAAGAACATGATACAAGAGATGGTCAGAGACTAAGAACATGATACAAGAGATGGTCAGAGACTAAGAACATGATACAAGAGATGGTTAGAGACTGAGGACATGCTGCAGGCGATGGTTAGAGACTGAGGACATCTTACTTATAGGATGGTCAGAAACTGTAGACATGATACAAGAGATCAATGCAGTCTCACCAGTGGCCATCAATGCCGCCTCATTGCGCCCATCTATGCCGCCTCACTGTGCCCATAACCGCAGCCTCACTGTGCCCATAACCGCAGCCTCACTGTGCCTATGAATGCAGACTCACCATTTCTACCCCAACCATAGCCTGCCCTGGATCACACAGCGAACATCTCCCACAGCTGGGTCTGTGTTCGGCAGCGCCGTAACAAGGTCCTGCCCCCCTAGGCCGGCTCGTGTGATAGGCAGAACACTGATTCAATCTGCTACCACATGAGCTGGTCTAGGTGGATGGGACCTTGTTACGGCGCCGCCAAACACACACAGACTCAGGTCCCTGACACACAGCACTCCTGGTCAGGACACCGGCGCTGTGTGTCAAAAACGAGGAGGAGGTGGGAGGAGAGCGCTGCAGCCACAGATCAAAGCGGCCCCAGGAAAGTTGGCCAGTAGCGTGGCCTTTACCGCGCCCCCCTTCCTCCAGTAAATGGTCCCACCCAGGGCATCCGACCCTTCTGCCCACCCCTTGTACCGGCCCTGTCTTCATGCACCAAACAACGCACATGACCCTCTATGTAACCTAACGCATGCACCCATAAACACCTGCAGTGCATGTAAAAAGTTGTACGTTTCTCATGCATGGATGTGCATTGAGTACACATTGAAAATTCATAAGCACATGAAGCAAAGCATGGTCTGCAATAGATGTCGAGGTATCAAGAAAGTCAGTACAACATGTTCTGCAATTCACATGGTAGATATGAACGGAACTGTAAAGTGGACTTTGCATTAAAAAAGCTGGATGAAACCCGCCCCTTTCTCCCCACTGACGCCATCAGCCTTGTGTGTCCCACAATGAACCTGGAACACCGGCTTCTCCCGCCTCCTCTCTCCAGCACATACGAGAATGGACCATATGCCACAGATGAGGACTACTGCACTTAGAGGTGCCCTTCTTTTCCTTTTTGTTCAATGGGCCCTTTTGTTCATTAGGGTGTGCACCCCAGAGCACAAACACACGTGTGTATATCAGCAAAGCAGTGGACGGTGTCAGTAGAGCAGAGATTGGTGTCAGTAGGGCAATGGATGGTGTCGTTTTTTTTATTATTATTTACAATTTGTTTAGGAGCCCCGTAGGGGGTCTTTTGTGAAATATCTAAACCAGTGATGGCGATCCTTGGCACCCCAGATGTTTTGGAACTATATTTCCCAAGATACTAATGCACTTTGCAGTGTAGTTGAGCATCATGGGAAATGTAGTTTCAAAACATCTGGGGTATTCAAGGTTCACCATAACGGGTCTAAACAGACCCCTGATGTCTCCCTTTTGAGACATAGAAAGGGACAGAGGGCATTGGTTCCCCAGCCCCTTTCCCTGCAGCCACAGCTACACTGGACAGTGAATGAATGATAAATGCTCTGGGCCATATTCTTGTACTTTATAGGCGGACAGCGCGTAAGCCATTTACACTACGCCGCCTCAACCTACAGGAGCAAGTGCTGTATTCCCCAAACACTTGCTCCGTAGTTTGGGGCGGCGTAGTGTAATTGGCCCGGTGTATCCCCGCGTATATCCAAGGGGGCGGCTTGTATTTAAATTAAGCGCGCCCCCGATTCAAACGAACTGCGCATGCGCCGGGCTTAAATTAGCCCAGTGCGCATGCTCCAGTTCTCGGCGTAAAACGTCAATGACGCCGACATGTGCGTCATTGACGTAAAGTCGTATTCAAGAACGACTTAGGGAAACGACGTACCCGACGGGAAAAGACGACGCGGACCCGACGCCATACTTAACATGGCGTACGTGGGACTGGCGTAAGGTTACCCCTCATATAGCAGGGGTAACCTTACGCTTACGCAAACGACGGTTACGCAACGCGAATTCGTTCGAGAATCGGCGTATCAGGCTCATTTGCATAAACAAATGAGTCCTGAACGTAAACGCCACCTAGCGGCCGGCTGGGCAATTACATTTAAGATCCGACAGTGTAAGCGACTTACACATGTCGGATCTTAAGCGTATCTATGCGAAAATGATTCTAAGAATCACTCGCATAGATATGCGGGCCAAAAAAGAGAGATACAACGGAGTATCCTGAGATACTCCGTCGTAACTATACTCAGAATATGGCCCTCTGTGTAAAAGGGCTTCCTGTTCTTCCAGAAACTTCAGCTAAAAATAATCGCTCACTGTGTTCATTCAAAAATGGAAGAGGCAAGGAAATAAAATATTTTACTGGCACCTTTCCCTATTCTCCATCCTAAAAAATCCCCTGTAGCAGCCAGTGGGAGAAGAGGGAAGCTGGCAGCACTGAAGGGGGAAATGGGGGCTCCAGGAAGCAGGTGGAATCGTCCCCGCAGGGGGCGATTAGGGTGTGCCCAGGCACACCTGGCACATCCTGTGTCCACGCCATGTCAGTGGGGTTCAGAATGCAATCAGTCATTTCAATTCTCACCTCAGCAGCTGTTGGAGCCTGTGTTCGACCTTCTGGTGAATAAGGCCAAAGTATGGAGTCTGTTGAAATAAAAGGTAAAAGGATAAATAAAAGAATAAAAAAAATACACATAGTAAAGGAAATTTATCAAGTAAATTATAAATCTGTCTCATGAACACCATCAGCAACTTAACTGCTAAAAAGCCACATTTCATATAGAACAGCTTTTAAATATAATTTCCATATTGTCACTGACAACCCCTTCCGATTCATTTAAATGACTGTGCCCTGTCCAATAAATCAAATAAATACAGCAGGCTCCCATTGTATTTATCTTACATTTGCATGGCCAAGCTAACCCGCGGAGGGGGGAGGGGGGCACACCCGTCAGAAATGGGAACAGTGGTAGGTGAGAGGCAGACACAGATTGTCAATCTAAGTAACATAAATAATTGTGTGAATACATTGAATAGGTGCCTCTTTTGTTAAACAGTCCCCCAGCTGCAGAGAACAAATAGAGCTGTGCATATATTGTACATGTGAATAGCTGGGATTTCAGCACATTTGGCTATAACTGATCCATGACTGTTCTGCAATGAATTCATAAAAGTTTTCTGAAAGACACATTGAAAAAACAGAAGCCGTTCACATTTATTCACCGCAGTTAGTGCAATAAATAAATAAATAAAATAATATATATATAAAATTAAGTCTTTATCAATATTCCCAAAGTTTTTTTTCTTCACCCTTGAACAACACAGATTTGAGGAATGCAACCCTTGCACTATATCACAAAACATTTAAATATAATAACATTGCTTTCCTCTCTTGACAGTCTGGAATAATACAGGTAAATTTGCCAGTGAAAAAAAAAACTCCCTAAATCAGTGGTTCTTAACCTTGTTGGAGGTACTGAACCTCACCAGTTTCATATGCGCATTCACCGAACCCTTCTTAATTGGAAAAATAAAATATGATTTTTTTCAAATTCAAAACATAGGTATATATTTATACATAGGTGCACAAAATGAACAAAACCATTAAATAACAAAGAACAAAACCATGATTAAAACATGATTTCCACACAAAAACAAAAACATAATAATGAATATTTACGTGGCTTTACCTTGGCAAGTGCCACTCATGTCATTTTCGCAACAAAGTCTGTTCCTTTTCTTCTTTTTTTTGCAGCACACTGGAGGCAATTGATGGGGCAAACTGGCAGCACACCGGCGACAGTTGATGGGCACACTGGCAGCAATTGATGGGAAAAACTGGCAGCACACTGGCGGCAAATGATGGCACAGTGGCTGCGTGTGATGGGCACAGTGACTGCGTTTGATGGGCACAGTGACGACAATTGATGGCACAGAGGCTGCATGTGATGGCATAGTGAGGCTGCAATTTATATATACAGGTGGTTCTAAAAAAATTAGCATATTGTGATAAAGTTCATTATTTTCTGTAATGTACTGATAAACATTAGACTTTCATATATTTTAGATTCATTACACACAACTGAAGTAGTTCAAGCCTTTTTATTGTTTTAATATTGATGATTTTGGCATACAGCTCATGAAAACCCCAAATTCCTATCTCAAAAAATTAGCATATCATGAAAAGGTTCTCTAAACGAGCTCTTAACCTAATCATCTGAATCAACTAATTAACTCTAAACACCTGCAAAAGATTCCTGAGGCTTTTAAAAACTCCCAGCCTGGTTCATTACTCCAAACCGCAATCATGGGTAAGACTGCCGACCTGACTGCTGTCCAGAAGGCCATCATTGACACCTTCAAGCAAGAGGGTAAGACACAGAAAGACATTTCTGAACGAATAGGCTGTTTCCAGAGTGCTGTATCAAGGCACCTCAGTGGGAAGGAAAAAGTGGCAGAAAACGCTGCACAACGAGAAGAGGTGACCGGACCCTGAGGAAGATTGTGGAGAAGGACCGATTCCAGACCTTGGGGGACCTGCGGAAGCAGTGGACTGAGTCTGGAGTAGAAACATCCAGAGCCACCGTGTACAGGCGTGTGCAGGAAATGGGCTACAGGTACCGCATTCCCCAGGTCAAGCCACTTTTGAACCAGAAATAGCGGCAGAAGCGCCTGGGCTACAGAGAAGCAACACTGGACTGTTGCTCAGTGGTCCAAAGTACTTTTTTTCGGATGAAAGCAAATTTTGCATGTCATTCGGTAATCAAGGTGCCAGAGTCTGGAGGAAGACTGGGGAGAGGGAAATGCCAAAATGCCTAAAGTCCAGTGTCAAGTACCCACAGTCAGTGATGGTCTGGGGTGCCATGTCAGCTGCTGGTGTTGGTCCACTGTGTTTTATCAAGGGCAGGGTGAATGCAGCTAGCTATCAGGAGATTTTGGAGCACTTCATGCTTCCATCTGCTGAAAAGCTTTATGGAGATGAAGATTTCATTTTTCAGCACGACCTGGCACCTGCTCACAGTGCCAAAACCACTGGTAAATGGTTTACTGACCATGGTATTACTGTGCTCAATTGGCCTGCCAACTCTCCTGACCTAAACCCCATAGAGAATCTGTGGGATATTGGGAAGAGAAAGTTGAGAGACGCAAGACCCAACACTCTGGATGAGCTTAAGGCCGCTACCGAAGCATCCTGGGCCTCCATAACACCTCAGCAGTGCCACAGGCTGATTGCCTCCATGCCACGCCGCATTGAAGCAGTCATTTCTGCAAAAGGATTCCTGACCAAGTATTGAGTGCATAACTGAGAATAATTATTTGAAGGTTGACTTTTTTTTTATTAAAAACACTTTTCTTTTATTGGTCGGATGAAATATGCTAATTTTTTGAGATAAGAATTTTGGGTTTTCATGAGCTGTATGCCAAAATCATCAATATTAAAACAATAAAAAGGCTTGAACTACTTCAGTTGTGTGTAATGAATCTAAAATATATGAAAGTCTAATGTTTATCAGTACATTACAGAAAATAATGAACTTTATCACAATATGCTAATTTTTTGAGAACCACCTGTATATATATACTGTATATATATTTATTTTTTTGCTAGTCAGAGAAGGCTCATTTAAAATAACAAAAACATTTTATCTGCCATTTTATATTAATAAAGTGCTGGTCACCTCACGTCAGTCAGCCTCCTCCCCTCCCCCCAATCCAGCCATTTAATTATATGCTCTTAACAGGTTCTACTTACTTTTAAACAAGTTCAGTAGTCTTTTTTAGCACACTGTCTGCTAGGTTCAAATTCCACTAGTCAGGCAGGCTCCTCGAGACTAGTCCTTGCCTCTCTAGCTCGTCACAGGCAACGCCGACACACAGCTCTCTGCGCAGCGCACCGAGTCCCCCCCCTTCAGGCCGTGAGTGGAGTGACGTAATGCCGCTGGAAGGGACCAAGAGACTCCTTCATAGGGGGAGTAAACAGGCTGCAGCAGACAGGAAAGGGAGCCGGGAGGTGATGGTCCCGGATGCAGGAGTGCACTCGGCACACAATTTGTACAGTGCCGCTGGCCGCACTGGCGGCTGCGCCCCCCCCTCCTATACGAAATGGTATCGCCCAGGGCACACGTCCGCCCTTGCCTTGTACCGGCGGTCCTGTGGGACCTCCGCCGAACCCCCGAGACTCACTCACTGAACCCCTGGAGTTCGATCGAACCCAGGTTAAAAACCACTGCCCTAAATAGTAAAATGATATAACCCATAATGGTTGGTCAGCCAGCCATTGTATTCAGGGCTGGTGCTACCACTAGGCAAACTAGGCAGTCGCCTAGCGCGCCCTGCTGCCTAGAGCACCCGGCCACTGGTGTTCCTACTCTTTTTCTCTCTGCAGAAAGCAATTCTCTCTGCAGAAAGCAACTAAGTCTCAGCATCAGTAGGCAACCGCCACTCCAATCGCACATAGTTTCAGAGGCGCAGCGATGGAGGAGGACTGTCTGTGTCCCGACTCCCGAATGAATGGAAGCAAGCAAACATTCATTAATGGGCACTGTTGCACAGAGCTAGAAGAAATACACAAGAACACAAAAAGATTTAAGTAAGAATACACAAGCCCATAAACATCAAGTAGGAATACAGTGCATCCTGAAAGTATTCACAGTGCTTCACCTTTTCCACATTTTGTTATGTTATAGCCTTATTTCAAAATTGATTAAATTAATTATTTCCCCTCAAAATTCTACAAACAATACCCCATAATGACAATGTGAAAGAAGTTTGTTTGAAATCTTTGCAAATGTATAAAAAAAATAAAAATTTCAGATATCTCCATAGATGTTCAATTGGGCTCAAGTCTGGGCCACTCAAGGACATTCACAGAGTTGTCCTGTAGTCACTCCTTTGTTATCTTGATTGTGTGCTTAGGGTCGTTGTCCTGTTGGAAGATGAACCTTTGCCCCAGTCTGAGGTCCAGAGCGCTCTGAAGCAGGTTTTCATCAAGGATGTCTCTACATTGCTGCATTCATCTTTCCCTCAATCCTGACTAGTCTCTCAGTTCCTGCCACTGAAAAACATCCCCACAGCATGATGCTGCCACCACCATGCTTCACTGTAGGGATGGTATTGGCCACGGCGTCTGGTTTTCTCCAGACCAGACGCATGCCATTCAGGCTAAAGAGTTCAATCTTTGTTTCATCAGACCAGAGAATTTTGTTTTTCATGGTCCAAGAGTCCTTCAGGTGCCTTTTGGCAAACTCCAGGTGGGCCGTCATGTGCCTTTTACTGAGGAGTGGCTTCCGTCTGGCCACTTTACCATACAGGCCTGATTGGTGGAGTGCTGCAGAGATGGTTGTTCTTCTGGAAGGTTCTCCTCACTCCACATAGAAATGCTGGAGCTCTGTCAGAGTAACCATGGGGTTCTTGGTCACCTCCCCTCAGGCCCTTCTCCCCGATCACTCAGTTTGGCTGGGTGGCCCGCTCTAGGAAGAATCCTGGTGGTTCCAAACTTCTTCCATGTATGAATGATGGAGGCCACTGTGCTCATTGGGACCTTCAATGCTGCAGAAATTTCTCTGTAACCTTCCCCAGATCTCTACCTCTATACAATCTTGTCCCAGAGATCTACAGCCAATTCCTTGAACTTCATGGCTTGGTTTGTCTCAAGGACTGAGTGGAAAAAGAATGCACCTGAGCTCAATTTTGTTCTATAACAAAGGCTACAAATACTTATGTACATGTGATTTTTTTTTTTTTATAAATTTGCAAAGATTTTAAACTTCTTTCACGTTGTCATATGGGGTATTGTTTTTAGAGTTGTAAGGAAAATAATGAATTTAATCCATTTTGGAATAAGGCTGTAAATAACAAAAAGTAGAAAAAGTGAAGTGCTGTCAATACTTTCCGGATGCACTGTACATGTCCACTTTAGACAATATTTGCTTATCCAGGAGTTCAGATTTAATTACGTATATTCATCTTACCTGGAATGTACAAGTCTCCTCGGTCTGCATCCACAAGATGCCCCCATCCAGTCACTCCCACAGCAGAGCGGTTTCTCCTTACCAAGAATGAGCGAGGCATAGCCCTGGTGTCAGTAATTATCAAGTGATGAAGTTGTGCAGAAACTTAATTCAACAAAAATTCATTAAATCCTAACTTTCCTTGTTCTCAATCTGGCCTGTGATAAACTTTAACAGATCTGTCAATTTACGATGATAAAAGAACTAGACAGATACATTCATCTGATGTAGATGCCAATCAACATTATGCAAATGACAACATGCATAAAGCCATGTACACCTACCCATAAGTCTAAGGCCCCATACACACTATTAGATTTTCTGCAGATGTTTGTCTTCAAATTTACCATAAACATGTAGTGCTAAGGGCCTGCCTGATTGCATACAAATTAAAACTCTTATGCTATGTACACACGGTTGGACTTTTGACCATGCAAAAGTCCGCCGTAAGTCCGTCGGGAAGATAGAGAATAGGTTCTCTATCCAAGGTCTGTTGGACTGCCGACCAAAAATGTCCGATGGAGGCTACACACGGCCAGTTTTTCCGAGGTAAAAAAGCCAGTCAGACTTTTTTTCCTCGGAAAGTCCGACCACGTGTACGAGGCATTAAGGTTTGACCTCATATTATTCGATTTTGGTAAATCTGAAGACAAAAAATCTGCAGAAAATCTAATAGTGTGTATGGGGTCTTAGTTTTTTTTTTTTTATTTGTAAACAGGGACAAGGCTGTGCAGGCCAACAGTGTATAATGGTACATGCAGTGCATAAAAAAGGATTAGTTACACAATAATGGTACATAGCATACACAAAACATTGCGAACCTCCTGCCAGGCACCCACCGTAGACCGCTAGCGCCAAGTGGCGCGTGTGTCCCTGGAGTGTGCCCAAAAGTTGCTGTCACAAGGGACTGCGGTGTTCCTCAAAGGGGACCCCGTCCCGTGTCTAGTTATAGCAAGACATCTGGTCCGCGCAACCGGTCCCCTCATTTTCCCTTTATATCCAAAGAGACCCCCAGGGTGGGGGTGTGGAGAATTCAGAGGAGAGAAAGACGGAACTAAAAAGATAGAGGAAAGAAAGAGTGGTCAAGGAGAGAGGAGGGGGGAGGGGGGGCAGAGGGATAAATCCCCCTACACGTAGGCTCCCCGAAGGGGGGGGTTCCCCTACTTGTGGCCCTACCCCCCCGTCATGGGGATGCTCTGGGGCAGTAGGGAACCCGCTGAGAAGTATACGTTCACACATCAGCCATGGGCTCTCTCAATGCTTGACCCTCAGCCGAGTATATGAAGATATTGCCAAGTATTGGAGAATGTTTCCTGTCTGTTATGCGCTGTGAGGACAAGGTCCTCCATGCGTTTTATCTCTTCCACCTTCGCGATCCACTGGGGAATGGTCAGCGGAAGTGTAGCCATCCAGTGAAGTGGAATGCAGGCCTTGGCTGCATCCAAAAGATGCCTAATCACGGATTTTTTGTATACTTTCTCCGGAATGTTAGATGCATGCAGGAGAAAGAACGCGGGGTCAGCTGGAATATCGGGGTCTGAATTTCTGGGCCACTTCACGAATCACTCGCCAGAAACAACTCAGGCTGGGGCAGGACCAAAAAATGTGCAGCAGCGTTCCCTTGTCGGCCCGGCAGCGCCAACAAAGGTCAGACGTCGCTGGGAAGAACTTGTGGAGCAGTACTGGGGTTCTGTACCATCTTGACAGAAGTTTGTAACTAGTTTCCTGGGTCTTGGCGCAAATGGAGGACCTATGCGCAAACCCCAGGATGCGCTGTCGTTTGGCTGTATCGAACTGACAATGTAATTCCTCCTCCCATTTAAGAATACCTAGAGGTACAAAATCCGCGTGCGGTATGTTTAAAAGACTGTAGGCCAGGGAAAGCGTGTGTGACATGGTACCTGAGGTGTTGCAGAGGTCCTCTAGTGTTGAGAGGTTGGGTGTTGGCGGCTGGGGGTGTCAGAGAACGAAGAAAGTGACCTAGTTGATGTGATCTCAGGAAGTCCAAACGAAACGGGCCTGCGGGATCAGAAAGCTCTGCAATAGTGTTCCATCGCCCTCCCAAGCTAAAGTGGGAGGCCTGGTAGAGGCCCGACTCGCTCAGCCTCCAAAAGGCCACATCCCATATCTTATAGTTTTTTTACTTCATGTTAAGTATAAGCAGATTTGTCAGCCTCAAGCATTGGCAAGGTATATTTCTCTGCAGATAGCCATCTATGGACACATTTATGACTTATACAGACAGCTGCTGAACAGAGGCATTTGACACTCAGTTCCAATGCCTACCAAGTGTCCCCCAAATGCATAGTCTGAAAAATCATGCTTAGCACACATGCCCATATTCACTCAGACACCTGGTCATTGCTTTTCAGAAGGAAGAAGGAGTAGAAGTTGAGAGGTTGCAGAATGGACCTGGCCCAGCTAACAGAAGTCCTGAAAGCTCTTCCACTATGCAGATCAGAACAGGATTTGTATGTTTGAAAAAGGAATAATAAAATAAGTATAAAATAAATTAAAATAAAAAAATATATAAGTATAAAATATACTGTATATGCTGCATGGATTACAAACTGGAAGGAACACCTCTTAGCTGTATGATGCTTGCTAAGTTTGTGTAGCCCTGAAAAGTCCAGCATATCTGAATATAACAGCTCCTATACTGGTAACTGTAGTTTGCTAGCAGCTAGTGAGTGCACTTCGTAGTGCAAAGTGGATTTGCCTTTAGTAAATAAAACCCACAGCATTGTAAATTTGAAGGATGACTCAAAAACATATATGGTTCCATAGCTTGTTTCTTAATTGGACAGAGGACAATCGTTGCAGAAAGTGAAAGGCTTGAGCAGAACTGTAATGCTCTATTCACACTTGTATGACTCCAAAGTCGTGCAAATTTGACACAACTTTGAATGGGTGCGACTCTGATGTGACTTGTTTTCCTTTTGCAAAGTCAGACCCACTGTTGCATGTTAAACATTCAGGTACGACTTTCATTCAACTTTTGAGGGTCAACATTGAGGTTTATGGCCCTCAAATTACATGATGGTTGGACCAAAGTAGTGCAAAAACTACTTTGAAGTTGCTATGACTTTTAGTCACATATATATATGAACGGCTATCACTGGAAAACATGGGAGTACGACTTGTCATGCTACTTTTGATGTCCAAAAGTTGTATGGGAAATTGCACAAGTGTGACTAGCGTGAAAGAGTATGTATGGGGTTCGTAGGGTAGATAACAGAAACCTTAGGAGCCCAGCTCCAAACACTTTAAAGTATGGAAATAAACACTGAGACCCTATAGAAAACCATTAGGGGAACTACTGACTTTCCATGTCAAAGACAATCTCACTATTAAAACGGTTATTACAAAACAGTTAATACTTCAGAATACTACAAAATACATATTTTTTTCACTGTATAAATATTTGTATAGATGGGATATATCATAATGCATGTACACTGTGCTGAATCCTCTGCAATGTTGGGCCCCATAGCAGTAAAAATATATAGCTGTAGTTTTTCTGCTGCTTAGGATATCCTGGCAAAGTGAAAATATATATTATATCCTAACTTTTGTCTGAAACCGCTAGTAAATCACACAGAGGGAGATTTACTAAAACTGGTGCAGCAGTGCATAGTAAACAATCAGGTTTTCGGTTGTCAAAGCTTAATTGAACAAACCAAAGTTAGACACTACTATGCAGAGCAGCAACAGATTTGGTGTGCACCCGTTTTAGTAAACCTCCCCCGCTGCCTCCAAACTTCTGCAGCACCCATCATTTTCTGAACGTTTTGCCTTTACTTAAAGGGTAAAATTACTGCAATTTTTTTAAGAATTGCAATATTTTCCAGAAAATTTTATAAATGTAAAACATATACAGCTTTCTAGCATGTTGATATATACCTGCTGTTTATACAACAGGACTTCTTTAAAACACTGATACCATTTTATTATCTATACATACAGTAGACTATAACAAATTAATATAAGTAATATATTTATGGCACCTGGGAGTAATCTATAAGCAGTATAACTTACCTGGCTGAGTGGAATCAGTGTAGAGAGGCTCTTAAGAATAGAGACTATATACAGGGTGATGACAAAGTATGCAGGGTCCTTTATTTGTTCCGAATAATTTGAATGTCCCAACATTTTGCATATGAAGCTGAGCTCCTCTTCTCACATACATAGAGAAAACGGCTCTTCCTCCCCATGCAAAACTAGCAGACGGACATACAAGAGGGTGAGAGGGGCATTGTGATGGCACAGTTCATTCTAAAAAGCTGTTACTTTTACTATATTGATAAGTCCCCCCTCCCCCCCATGACTGTACCCATTTTTTTTTTTAAATTGAGAATGAGGGACATTAGCTGGCTGTGTACATACAGTTTTTGCATGTATTGTGTTCAACTCAATGCTGGAATTAACGGGATGTCATTAGTTGCTGCTCTGGATTCATTTGACTGTCCCGTTGCCCCTGTGACTTATTTGATTAACAAATGTCGTTAGCTGAGATTTGCAGTGTGTTAACCTGTTATGGCTAGAAGCCTGTTATGCTGGCTATATACGTGAACCCTTTTTACAAATCCAACAGATTTGCGTATTATTGGCTGTCTTGAATAGAAATAAAAGGAGAGGCAACAAAAGCCAGTTGTGCCGGGTAAAGAAAGCCAAAGCTGAAAAAGGTCCTCTGCAATTCCATAAAATCCTAATGGAAAATAATATTTAGACTAGAAATTAGATTAGAGGACCTCAGTCAGTCAGTCAGTGTCAGAGGTGGAGTAGGGTGCTTCGGACCTTCCGTTACGAGCCTGCTCCCACCCAGACCTGACAGTCAGCTACTAGGCAGACTACCATTACCTGTCCTGCACAGGGAACAGCTACTAGGAACTACTAGGAACCAGGAATCCAGGAATCCAGCTCTCTTCTCTCCTCGTGGACTCCTTCATTCGCCGCAGGTAAGACCCTGCCTCTCAGGGCCTACCATCCAGGGGAACCACTGACGGCCGTCCTTCTCAGGGCAGCCGTCCCTCAGACCCCTCACTGCGGCTCTCTATTCCCCTCTTGGGCTCGGCATCCCCACTCGCACGGCCACCCACGATTGTGGTGGCCCCTAGACACCCCACCTGGGTGTATTTTCGGCGCTTCTCGGCGTTTTTTACACGCCCGCGCCAGCCTGCTACTTTCCGCGGCCGCCGCGCCTCAGGAAAGTCCGCGGCTTCAGCCGCGGCCTACCGGCGCTCCGTCCGTTTTCTCCCTGCGCCTGCCACCAATAGTGCGGGTCTTTCTGATTATCGCCCCTGCACCCCCAGAGGTCCCCTCCACCCCCCTGCTAAGCAACCAGATCGGTGGAATCATTTTCTTACCAACCTGGTTGCCCCCCCCAGCCTGGGTCCTGTATCTTTGCCTGGCGGCCATCTTGGTGCACCCCAGCAACAGTGACACCCAGCATCCCCCCCCCCCCCCTCTTTTTCCCCTCATTAAGTTCAGCTGTCTTTGATCCAGGGCTTGAGCCGATCGCCTTTGGGATCAGGAAGGAATTTTTTTCCCTGCCGCAGCACATTGGCCAGCTTGCCCAGGGTTTTTTTTTGCCTTCCTCTGGACCAAGGATTGCTGAGAGCGAGGATTCTGCGAATCCTCTCTCACCGATCACCCCCACCCCCGCCCACGGTGACTGGCAACAATGGTTAAATTGCGATACTCTGCGGAAACCATTTGGGGTCTGAGACAATTCGCAACAATATTACCTGCCGTCACCAAAAAAGCCTTAAAATCAGATCAACTTTTCAACCATTCAACACAGCTCAAGCACATATCATGTGCGTTGCTTAACACTAGATCAGCAGTTAAACACCGATCAGAAATCCATGATTTCTTACTACAAAACGATCTAGACTGCCTCTTCATTACAGAAAGTTGGCTGTCAGACGATTGCAACACCATTCTTGGAGAACTGGTACCAGCAAATTATCATATCCTAACGGAAAATAGAATAGGGCAAAGAGGAGGAGGCCTGGCGGTGATTCATAAGTCTCATATTGCAATCACTAAACCGGTCCTTCAAAATCCTCTACCTTTTATGGAAACCCTCACGCTTCAACTTCAAGCTCACTCTCAGGAGACCGTTCACATTCTCCTCTGCTATAGGCCCCCTGGGCCAAAATCGCATTTGATTTCAGCATTAACGGAGTTCATATCCACTTACTCCCTTAACAGCAATCATCTTTTGCTGCTCGGGGATTTCAATTTGTGGGCCAACTCCTCACAGGATCCCATCGCGGATGCCTGCATCGACCACCTGGAAGGGTTAGGTCTTCAGCAACTTATATGCGGACCCACGCATGCTTCAGGTCACACTCTCGACCTAATTTTCAGACAAAATCTGAAAATAAACATTCTGGGTATTGAACCTTTGCCATGGACAGACCACCATGCAATTAGCTTCATAATTCCCAGAATTCCACTAGTCATGAAAGTACCCATGCCGGTGACAATACACTGGGCTAGATCTCAGAGGAAGCTCCACTCGGAACTCTTCAGATCTACCCTGGGAAACCGAATTGGGGCTATTCCTCCTCAGCTAGCAGCCTCAGATACATTGGATGCCATAAATGCAGCTCTGTTACAGTCAGCCGACTTAGCAGCACCAAAGCGCAAAGTCCGCAGCCGGGCAAAAAAGTCCAGCTGGTTCAATAACCAGCTGTCGCTATTGAAGCAAGAGCGCAGAAGGGCGGAAGCCGCCTGGATAAGAAGTCCTTCAGAAGACCGCCTCAACTTCTACAAAGCAGTAACTACACGATATCACAAGGAAATTTTCAAAGCCAAGAAACTTCACTTTTCCACGGTGATTAACAGCGCAATGAATCGCCCACGTGAACTCTTCAAGATGGTCACCCAGACCATGAATCCGGGATGTCTTGAAGTCCCCACTTCAGACACCCAAGAGTTCTGCAATGAACTATCGGATTTCTTCATCAACAAAATTGAAAAAATTCGGGTAAGTATTCGGCAAAACAATACTCCACTCAGCCCCCTCTTCAATCAAAACACCGACGGAACGCCTCTACAATCAACTAAGTTCACTTTGGAACCCATCTCCATTGATACCACAAAAAAATTCATTGGTGCGCTGCGCAACAGCACAGCACCCAATGACATCATTCCCACCAAGCTACTGAAGGAATGTGCCGACATCCTGGCGCCTCCGATCACACAGCTTATAAATCAGTCATTTAAGGAAGGCATAGTGCCTTCCCTGCTGAAAGAGGGCACAATCCTGCCGATCTTGAAAAAACCTAATTTGGATCCTATGGACCCAACTCACCGCCGTCCCATAACAGGTCTAAATGCTCTGTCCAAGATAATGGAGAAAGTGGTGGTAAATCAGCTGCAACAGCATCTGGATACCCACAACCTACTCGATCCATTTCAATCCGGGTTCCGTCCCGGACACGGGACAGAAACGGCCTTACTGAAAATATGGGATGATGCGCTCGAGGCCGCAGACGAAGGAGAATCGTGTCTCCTGGTTCTGCTGGACCTAAGCGCAGCCTTTGACACAGTAGACCATAAATTGCTACTGAGACGACTAACAGAAGTCGCCGGAGTCTCAGAAGATGCCTTACCATGGTTCTCCTCTTTTCTCGGAAACCGTTCACAAACAGTGAAACTGGGATCTTTCACGTCAGAAAAACGCGCGGTGCCATGTGGGGTCCCCCAAGGATCCCCCCTATCACCGGTGCTGTTCAATATCTATCTTCGTCCTCTCTTTGATATTATCAGTAGCCAAGAACTACTCTATCACTCTTATGCAGACGACACGCAGTTGTACTTTCGCATCTGCCAAAAAAAGGATCATCATCTCAGATTAGAGAAATGTCTCTCTTCAATAGAAAACTGGATGACTAAGAGTTATCTCAAACTCAATAGCGCTAAAACAGAACTCTTTATGTTCAATGCCAGTCGGAAGAGTCAACCGACAACAAACTGGACACCTTCGCCCATCCTGGGTCAGACCATCTCCCCTAGCTCCAAAGTCAGAAGTCTAGGAGTCACGTTTGACACCTTCATGACAATGGACGCACAAATAGGGTCAGTAGTCAGCGGGACGCACCATTTGATGCGCCTTCTACGCAGACTTATTCCATTTATTCCCAAAGAAGACATAGCAGTCGTGGTGGGAACAATCGTGAATTCCAGACTGGACTATGCAAATGCCCTTTACCTCGGGCTCCCCAAGTACCAAATCGCTCGTCTTCAAGTCGTACAGAATACGGCCGCTAGACTTGTGACTGGGAAAAAATCTTGGGAATCAATCTCACCTTCGCTGAGATCCCTTCACTGGTTGCCAGTGAAAGACAGAATTGCATTCAAAGCACTCTGCCTGACACATAAGTGCATCCATGGGAAGGCTCCTAGATATCTATGCGACAAGATCAAACCGCACAATTGCAACCGCATTCTGCGATCCACCGACCAAAATCTGGTCAAGGTTCCTAAAACCAAATACAAGTCCAAAGGAGAAAGAAGGTTTGCTTTTCAGGGCCCCAGGCTTTGGAATGCTTTACCAACCAGCATTCGGTTGGAGCAAAACCACCTGTCTTTCAGAAGGCAGATCAAAACCCTGCTTTTCTGATAGGCATGAGACACTAACAACAAGCGCCCAGAGGCGATTCAGTTCGCATGTGCCGTGCTATATAAATTTTTCATTCATTCAGGGTAACAGGTGTTGAGATTTTTTTTTTTTTTTCAAATTTAAGTTTGACACCCAGAAAGGGCAGAGCCCATTTACATCATCAACTTTGTACAAATATGATCAAATCCAGACATATAAAACTTATTATATATGCAACAATAAAACAATGTGTTGAGGTATCAGCGTCTCATAGAAGGAGCGATTAAAAGGTATATCCCTTATAGGTGTCTTTTTTGTTAGACATAGATCGGGAGAAGGGAACACCGATGACATCCTTATTCCACAAACATAAGGTGAAGGAAAAATAGATATCTCAAGAAAGAATAGAGAAAATAAAGTGTGTGGGGGGGATGCTGGGGGAGGAGGAGGAGAGGTTCCAAAAAGCGAAGAGCTCTAATAAAAATATTTAACCGTAAGCGTTTTGTGAATGACATTTATGAGCCAAAATAGGGCCTTACCTTCTTCAGAGAGCAAACAGATTCCAGAGCCTTCAAGTCTTGAAGTACTTTTCCTGCTTATGCTGTGCCGTGAGTATCAGATCTTCCATTTTATTTATATCTTCTACTTTGTGTAACCAGTTTGCAATAGTTGGAAGTGTTTGTTTTTTCCAAAGTAAAGGAATACAGGACTTGGCGGCATTTAATAAGTGTCATACAAATGATTTTTTTATATTGCCTTGCGGAGATCGTGGAGACGTGTAGCAGAAAGAATGCAGGGAGTTTGCTAGATAACAGTATCAAAACTCCTTTAGATTTAGCAACTGTATTAGTAGAATGATAGGACAGAGGATAGAATCTGTTTTTGAGGATAGGGAGTTTGTCATCTCTGAAGTGGGTCTCTTGGACCAACGCTACATGAGCGTGTAAGCATTTTAGATCATTTAAAAGCATCCAATGTTTTTCTGGTATATTAAGACCCTTTGCATTAAGCAAAATAATGTTAATAGGATCCATTGCCATTGGAGCAGAGGAAAGGGAGGGGAATTGAAGAGTAGAGAGAGAGAGACAAATATAGGACTAACAAAAAGGGACAGTAGGTGCTTAGGCAAAATAAAATTTGCAATAACACACACCTACAGTAGTCAGGAAAACGTGTGCAGGCCGATTTGGGAGAGAGGTGAGATTGATCCCAAGGGGAGCAGACCCAACCCCACCCATCCACCCCAACAAAAACAAAACATCACAAAAAACATAAATTTATATGACAGGTAGTGCAAAATGTAATTATAGTGGGCCAGATTCACGTACTTGCGCTGCGGCATAACGTATGTCATTTACGTTACACCGCCGCAAGTTTTAAGCGTAAGTGCTTGATTCACAAAGCACTTGCCTGTAAACTTGCGGCGGCGTAACGTAAATTCGTCCGGCGCAAGCCCGCCTAATTCAAATGGGGCGTGTACCATTTAAATTAGGCGCTTCCCGCACCAAACGTTCTGCGCATGCTTCGTTAGGAAATTTCCCGCCGTGCTTTGCGCAAAATTACGGTGCCCCGACGTGTGTTTTTTGAACGGCGACGTGCGTTACGTCCTTTCGTATTCCCGGACGTCTTACGCAAAAAAATAAAAAATTGAAATTTGACGCGGGAACGACGGCCATACTTTAACATGGGCTGTCCAATATTACACCACCTAAATAGCAATAGCAACTTTACGACGGGAAAAGCCGACTAGCGACGACGTAAGAGAATGCGACGAACGCGTGTACCTTCGTGGATCGCCGTATTCAGCTAATTTGCATACCCGACGCAGAAAACGACGCAAACTCCACCCAGCGGTCGCCAAAGTATTGCATCCTAAGATCCGAAGGCGTACGCCTGTCGGATCTTAGCCAAATGCCGTTGTATCTTTGTTTGTGAATTACAAATAAAGATACGACGCGGCAAATTTGAAAGTACGCCGGAGTATCAGCAGATACTCCGGCGTACTTTTTCTGTGAATCTGGCCCAGTATACTTATTAACCGTGTCTCATCGCCTCAGGAATCTCTTCACCACAGGGCAGAGAGGAGGCTCCCCGGTCCCGAAAAACAGGGTTACTGGCGGTGAGAAACCGGTCAGAACAGCAGAAATATACATATAAATCTCCCCACATGGTTTTCATAGCGAGGCCAGCTGACCCATAGTAAGAGCTAGAATGTGAGCATGACATATTACTCTGAGCATATCACTCAGAGGGCGTCACAGAGTTGCATACAAATATCTCCCCAGGGTCCCCTGCACCCCACCCCCCCATAAGCCTACACTTGGTAACCCCAGATGCGGGAGCAGCAAGCAAGGGGATACATACAGAGTCCCATGGTGGCGGGTGTACACACAAAGCCTCAGGTGGCAAGGACCCCGGGTATAGCGATAGGTGCAGCCAACTCCAGAACTGTAGACAGTGCGGTCGGGATCGATATAACACCTTTGGGTATTCTATATTCCCCCCCCCCCAGAGACATCAGGGGAGGAAGAATAGGAAAAAGAGCACCGTGTCCATCCCAAGGACCCCATCAGAAACGTGAACCAGTCCACGGGAATGACTATTATGGCTGCATATTGTGCACTCGGCACCCCTAGGTAATGAAAAACAGAAGAGTAGGGCAAAACATAAAAACAAGAGATCAAAAATATAATATGCTTAACTGCAGATGAAAATAACTTGCCCACCGCTAAAAAACATTAGGCCACTAAGACCTTCACCTCTCTGTATGGGATGTCCTCATAACCGTCCCCGGATTATAGTCAGTTTCAGCAAGGGAGTGCGTAGTTAGACACTCTGCTATTATGCAAGCCTAACACTTGAGCACCTTCATGCAGAAGATAAAACATTAAAGGAACAAAACCCTTCAATAGGTAAGCTGCTGTCATGGATAGTAATGCCAGGGACACTCAAGCTGACAGAAAGGAAGGGGGAAATGTATGGGTATGTAGTTCGGATAACTATCCTTCAATCACGGGGATACAGCAAGGTTGGCAGGCAAGTATGGCACCCAAGGGCAAAGCAAGAGGGGGAGAACGTGAAGGCTGATAAATTGCTCCGCTCATGATTTGCGTGTCCCCTCTGGGGAAGAGACTCGAGAGCATCTCCGGTTGCTCTATGGTCTAGAAGGGGGAGGGGGTTTCTCCCCCTGCTGTGGCCATGGTGAAGCGTAAGGAACTGCAGCCAATTCGAGACAGGTATCGGCATAGTTTCCACAAAGGTAAAGAGGGACGGAAGACTACGGAGAGTGAAAAATTGTTGGGCTTTACAGAAGGTAGTGGATAGGGGGAAGCACCACCTGTAGGTAAAACCCAAACTGCAGGCCAGCTCAAGGACCGGGCGGAGCAGCGCTTAGCGCTGCAATGTTGCCCTGGATAGATTGGGTAGGATTTTTAATTGATGCTCTGTCAAAATCAATGTCCCCATCCTCCTATGTCTTTCTCAGGATAACTTCTTTATGCTGAAAATGGTGTAACCTACAGATGGCATCTTGGGGCCTTGCAGTATCGGGGGAGCGGAGGCCCAGGGCTCTGTGGATTCGGTCGAGGTTTATAGGAAGTGGGTCACCAGATTTTCGCTAAATATTGTGAGTGCTGTCTGTGAGGTCCTTTGCTCCAGTCGCTCTGGTCTTCCATGTGCAATTGTAAATTCACTGCCACAGTGTCATGCGAGTTCTGTTGCGATTTCACAGCCGATACCTTTCATTCCAGGGCTGCCAGTCGACTCTCCCATCTCCAAGCGATCTGATAAAGAACATAGGTCTCATTTGACTGATTGCATCTCCTCACGATGCAATATTTCTAGGCGGCCAATAAGGATTTTCTATATCAGCCCTGGTCAGGAGGGCCTGAAGAAGAGACCGCAGTTCAGTGTCCGCTCACAGTTGATGGGAAGAGCCGGGTAAGTCAGACTAGGCATCGGAGGCAGTTAAAGCGGCCGGTGAGGCAGGAGGATTTCGTACCAGCAATGCCTTGTGCTATGAGTCAGAGATCTGCCATTCTGGACGCGGCGGAGGCCATCTACGAACTTTGGAAAAACTTCTGAATCTCCCCCCAAGGTTGGGCTGTTTGGGGCTTTTTTGTCGCTCTTGCCTTTCTGCTTCTTTGCAGAATACACACTGGTATTTAAACAAGCAAAATAAGCTGGGGTACAGTGCCTTGCAAAAGTATTCACCCCTCTTGGCTTTTGACCTATTTTGTTACAATACAGCCTTTAGTTCAATTTTTTTTAATCTGAATTATATGTGATGGATCAAAACACAATAGTCTAAGATGGTGAAGAAAAATTTGAATATATACATAAAATAATTGGCATGTGTGTATGTATTCACCCCCTTTGTTACAAAGCCCATAAAAAGCTCTGGTGCAACCAATTCAGAAGCCACATAATTTGTCAAATGATGTCCACCTGTGTGTCACATGATCTGTCATTACATATACACACCTTTTTGAAAGGCCCCAGATGCTGCAACACCTAAGCAGGAGGCAACACTAACCAAACACTGCCATGAAGACCAAGAAACTCTCCAAACAAGTAAGGGACAATGTTGCTGAGAAGTAAAAGTCAGGATTAGGTTATAAAAAAAAAAAAATATCCAAATCTTTGATAATCTCCAGGAGCACCATAAAATCTATCATAACCAAATGAAAAGAACATGGCACAACAGCAAACCTGTCAAGAGATGGCCACACACCAAAACTCAGACCGGGCAAGGAGGGCATTAATCAGAGAGGCAGCACAGAGTTCTAAGGTAACTCTGGAGGAGCTGCAGAGTTCCACAGGAGTATCTGTACATAGGACGACAATAAGCCTTAGGCCTTGTACACACGATAGGTTAACCAGAGGACAACAGTCTGAAAGACCGTTGTCATAAGTTAACCAATTAAGCTGACTGATGGTCTGGCACGCCTACACACCATAGGTTAAATAACCAAATCATGTCAGAATGCGGTGACGTAAAACACAACAACATGCTGAAAAAACGAAGTTCAATGCTTCCAAACATGCGTCGACTTGATTCTGAGAATGCGCGGGTTTTTAACCGATGGTCATGCCTACTATCGGTTAGGAATCCATAGGTTAAATTTAAAACAAGTTGGCTTTTTTTTAACCTATGGATAAATAACCTATGGGGCCCACACACAATCGGTTTTGACCGATGAAAACGGTCCATCAAATCGTTGTCCTCTGGTTAACCTATGGTGTGTACGAGGCCTTACGCTCCATAGGAGCTGGGCTTTATGGCAGAGTGGCCAGAAAAAAAGTCATTACTTTCAGCAAAAAAATGTTTTGCAAGGAGGAATCCCAGTGGCAAGATATGGCAAGCTCATAGAGACTTATCCAAAGCAACTTGGAGCTGTGATAGCCGCAAAAGTTGGCTCTACAAAGCGGATCTTCACTGTCAAAATAAAAATTTGCCCTAAATCCATGCACCTCCCCTTAAATAGAGCAGTTTTTTTTTTTTTTTTTTAACAAACAATGTGCAGTCCCACCCCCGCGCCCCCCCCCCCTACACACATTACTTACCTAGGTGAATGGCATACACAGTGCTCGCTTTGCATGTCACAGATCCCAGGAGACTTGGCCTCTCATTCACAAAAGGGGGAGGTGGGTGTGCTTAGCACCTCATCGGAAGGCACACTGGCTGAACCCAGGCCTCTTGACAACATCACAAACATGGCCAGGGCAGGAATGAGTGGTGGCAGAAAATAAGAGGATCTCAAAAGAATAAGGCTGGATCCTCTGGGTGGGTGGTGTACACAACACCACCTGGTAACCAAGGGCAAAAATGACTAACCACTTCAGCCCCAGAGGATTTGGCTGCCCAACGACCGGGCCATTTATTGCGATACGGCACTTTCGCTTTAACTGACAATTACAGTCGTGCAACGTTCCACCCAAACAAAATTGACTAATTTTTTCCCACAAATAAAGATTTCTTTTGGTGGTATTTGACCACCTCTGCAGTTTTTGTTTTTTGCACTTTAAACACAAAATCTTTCACAAAGGTAAATATTCCAATTTAATAAAAAAAAATATATATATAATTTTTTTTACTAGTAATGCCAGTGATCTGATATTTTTTGCGGTACTGCGATGGACAGGTCAGACATTTACAGAGTGATCAGTGCTATAAAAATGCACCGATTACTATGTAAACGTCACTGGCAGGGAAGGGGTTAACACTAGGGGGCGATCAAGGGGTTAACCGCGTTCCCTATTTTGAGTTCTAACTGTGGGGGATGGGGAATGACTATAGGAGATGACAGATTGTGTTATCTACTTTGTAGAAACCACCTTGCTCCTGCACGCGATCGCCGGCCAAGCACATCAGGCGCGCGCCCTCTGGTGGCTCTCCTGGGCGAAATCACACACACACACACACACACTATATATATATATATACACATACATACATACATACATATATACACACACAGGATTTCGCCCAGGAGAGCCATTTTGCCACAGTATATCTGCGTGAGCCAGTCGGAAACCGGTTAAAAAGAAATATACCTCACACCCTGACTTTTCAGCAGGTTTACCAACAATGACATCAAAGTCCTTCCAGTGGGATTTTTGAAAATTTGTGATCTGAAATCATGGAAGAATGTGCTCCTATGCAGTACTGAAATATACGCTTGCAAAATGTGGGATTCTCAGCATCCTCAGGAGCCAAAGAAAAGACCAAGTGAAAACACGGCAGCTTATGTAAGGGTTCAAATTTAACAGGCAATAAGGAAGCAACATTTTTCCTCCTCGGTGTCTGTTTCCGCCCTGTAAATGCCGCAAAACAGTGCAGCCCTACTTAAATGTGGTCGTATTTGACAGTGGTATTTCCCACAGAGTACAAAATGGTGTTTCATTTTGCCATGGCACAAAGCATTGCAGAATGTGAACAACCCTGTGCAGCTGCATGCCTTTTTAGGTAGGCAGTTGGGTGGTAGTAAAACCATGGCTCAACCGCTTTTTACCACCCCCTGGACCATGCAATTACAAGCCCTTAGAGCAGGGATCTCCAAACTACAGCCTTCCAGCTGTTGCAGAGCTACATGTCCCATGAGGCATTGTAAGACTGACATTCACAGATATGACTAGGCATGCCGGGAATTTTAGTTCCTGAACTGGAGGGCCATAGTTTGGAGACCCCTGCCTTAGAGCATTATCTGCCAGAATGTGAAGCCATTTTTATTTTTAAAGGGACACTAAAAGGTTCCCTTTAACCACTTAAGACCCGGACCAATATACAGGTAAAGGACCAGGCCCCTTTTTGCAATTTGGCACTGCGTCGCTTTAATTGACAATTGCGCGGTCGTGCGACTTGGCTCCTAAACAAAATTGGCATCTTTTTCCCACAAATAGAGCTTTCTTTTGGTGGTATTTGATCACCTCTGCGGTTTATTTTTTGCGCTATAAACAAAAATAGAGCGACAATTTTTAAAAAATGCAATATTTTTTACTTTTTGCTATAATATCCCAAAACTATATAAAAACGTTTTTCCCCCTCAGTTTAGGCTGATACGTATTCTACCTATTTTTGGTAAAAAAAAAATAAAAAAATCGCAATAAGCGCTCATCGATTGGTTTGCGCAAAATTCATAGCGTTTACAAAATAGGGGATAGTTTTATTGCATTTTTATTAATTTTTTTTTTAATACTAATTGCGGAGATCAGCGATTTTTTTCGTGACTGCGACATTATGGCGGACACTTCGGACAATTTTGACACATTTTTGGGACCATTGTAATTTTCACAGCAAAAAGTTCTATTAAAATGCATGGGGTTTACTGTGAAAATGACAATTGCAGTTTGGGAGTTAACCACAGGGGGCGCTGAAGGGGTTAAGTGTGACCTCATATGTGTTTCTAACTGTAGGGGGACTGGGCTGGACGTGTGATGTCATTGATCGTCTTTCCCTATATCAGAGAACAGACGAATCAATGACAGTGCCACTGTGAAGAACGGGGAAGGTGTGTTTATATACACACACACACACACACACACACACACACACACACACCTCTCCCCATTCTTCAGCTCCAGGGACTGATCGCGGGACTCGGAGCTTTGGACCGGGTCGCGAGCGCACAGGTGCGTGATTGTGCCCAGCCGTGCCATTCTGGCAACGTATATCGGCGTTAGGCGGTCCTTAAGTGGTTAAAAACAAAAAAAACACATCTTATACTTACCTCCATTGTGCAGCTCGTTTTGCACAGTGGCCCGCCCCAATCCTGGTCTTCTGGGGTGCTTTGTTGGCCGTCTCGGCACCTCCCTGCATCAGCCAGCCCCCTTCATGAGAAGCGCTCTCCCAAGGGGGTTAGCTTGCAGGCATGCTCCCGTGATACAGGATCCTGCATCACACAGCCCCACCCCCGGGGCACCGCGTCATTGCATGCGATAAACAATAGGGATGAGCTGCAGCGTGTTCACACAGTCCACGTGCAGAGCCCGCCAGGAAGTCTACACGGCGCTGTGCTAATCACAGGCAGGGAGACATTGTCCTGATGCTCGGCTGCAGAGATCGGGAAATGTATCCCTGCCTGTGGTTAGCGCCGAACCGTGCAGATTTCCTGGCGGGCTCTGCACGTGGACTGTGCGAACCTAATTGACAATGGCTGCGCTGCTATCAATCTAGCCAATCGACGGCCAGACTCCAAAGAGAAGAGGACGCCGGAAGTGCACAGCAGATTCTGGCTCAGGTAAGTAAAATGGGGGGCCGTCATTGACCGTTTTTTTTTCACCTAAATGCATAGGATGCATTTAGGTGAAAAAACCTAACCTTTACAACCCCCTTTAAAACGCTTCATTTTTTAGGCATTTACTATGCAATATTACTGGGCTCTGGGTTAAATCCTAGCTTTGCAAGGTCCACTATTGAAGGCCCTTTTGCATAGATCCACTATATGTCAACTTGTAGGCAAAAAACCTCAGGCATGGCATAAGGTAGCTCGCGCATCAACAGCACATTTTTGCACTGCCCAATGTGTTACAAAGCCTGTACAGTCAACTAAAGTTGAAAATTTAAATTTTTTGATTTTACTACATTGGAACTTACATTCACTTATCTGTAGAATGCCATCTAAAATGTAATAATTCAACAAGCATTTGTTTTGTTTAAGCTTCCCCACCATTGCCAAGCTTTGGATTTGAAATTCCATAAAACCTTTGAAGGAATGAGCACATTTGCTAATCTAAAATGCATACAACATATCAGTTTTGAATGAACCCTAAAAAACGGGATCCTATTTTTCCAGGAATTGAAAGAACTCTCCTGAAAACATGAAATATCAAGCAACATTTCATATAGGTTTGGAAACCCAACTCTACTATGGAAGCCTTAGGCTGCTGTTGTGGAGGCATTGAATAGAGCCACCATTAATTCAGTGCTGCAAGACCATTCATGTGTCTGTAACAGGACCAATGTTGTAAACATCCAGATCTAAAGGCCAACCACTTTTGTGCACAAGTCTGTATACTCGGTGTGAAAAGCAGAGCAGTAGATAGGAGCAAGGAATAGGAGGCAGTAGAAAATGGAATGAGTGTGGAGAGAACAGAAGACAAAAGCATGAATGGAGAAGTGCAGTGCCTTTAAAAAGAGACACCAAGCTCATTCTTTTTACATCAATTTTTCCATAATATCAAATATACAATGGCTCTTATTTTGCCATTTAAATATTCTTAAGGCCCGTACACACCATCAGATTTTCCGGCAATTGTTTGATGCCAGGGTTTTTATTGGATAATCCAACCGTTTGTACGCTCCATCAGACAACTGTTGTCGGAATTTCGAATCGCAGGCTCGATTTGAGAGATGAAACAAAATGGAGAGAACAGACACATTCTAGTTATTTAAACATACTGCAAGTTTTTTCTCTTGTATAAAGTGAGTTTAGTGGCCCTTTAAGAAATGGGACACTAAATTAGCCAGGGCATGTAAAACCTGGCAACCAGTATCCTGGCAAGTTACTGTTTGTCCATGTAAAAAAAAAAAAAAGACACTTGCCAAATTAAAACAAACTGTACATTTATTTAACAGTAAAAACACATAGAAAGAAAGAAAACAAATCTTCAGGGAGGGAGATCACTCAGTCCAGCGATGACCACAGTGCGGAGCGGTGCAGACATAATACAATCTCATGGCATCCTAAGAGATTTAAAGTTCAGTGTAAGTATTAAACCAAAAAACACTTTATATTGCAACAGTTATTCCAAGAAGTTTTTTCCTGATTAATAATCATGTACATTACATACAGTGAGGGGGAAAAAGTATTTGATCCCCTGCTGATTTTGTACGTTTGCCCACTGACAAAGAAATTAGTCTATAATTTTAATGGTAGATTTTAAACAGTGAAACAGAACAAAAATATTCAGAAACATTTAAAAAAATGTCATAAATTGATTTTAATTTTAATGAGTGAAATAAGTATTTCACGCCTTCACAAAACATGACTTAGTACTTGGTGGCAAAACCCTTGTTGGCAATCAGAGGTCAGACGTTTCTTGTAGTTGGCCACCAAGTTTGCACACATCTCAGGGGGAATTTAGTTTCCTCTCTTTGCAGATCCTCTCCAAGTCATTAGGATTTTGAAGCTGACGTTTGGCAACTCAAACCTTCAGCTCTCCACATTTTCTATGGAATTAAGGTCTAGAGACAGGCTAGGCCACTCCAGGACCTTAATGTGCTTCTTGAGCCACTCCTTTGTTGCCTTGGCTGTGTGTTTTTATGGTGGAATACCCATCCACAACTCATTTTTAATACCCTGGCTGAGGGAAGGAAGTTCTCACCCAAGATTTGATGTTACATGGCCCCGCCCATCGTCCCTTTGATGCAGTGAAGTTGACCTGTCCCATAGCAGAAAAACACCCCCAAAGCATAATGTTTTCATCGCCACGTTTGATGGTGGGGATGGTGTTCTTGTGGCCACAGGCAGCATTACTTCTCCAAACACGGTGCATTGAGTTGATGCCAAAAAGCTTGCTTTTGGTCTCATCTGACCACAACACCTTTTCCCAGTACTCTGAATCATTCAGAGGTTTATTAGCAAACTTCAGACGGGCCTGTACCTGCGCTTTCTTGAGCAGGGGGACCTTGTGGGCACTGCAGGATTTCAGGCCTTCATGGCATAGGGTTACCAATTGTTTTCTTGGGGACTACGGTCCCAGCTGCCTTAAGATCATTGGTAGGATTCTCCCATGTAGTTCTGGGCTGACTCCTCACCGTTCTCATGATCATTGAAACTTCACAAGGTGAAATGTGGCATGGAGCCCCAGACCGAGGGAAATTTACAGTTATTTTTGTTTCTTCCATGTGTGAATAATCGCACCAACTGTTGTCACACTCTTCCCAAGCTGCTTGGCGATGGTCTTGTAGCCATTTCAGCCTTGTTTAGGTCTACAATCGTGTCCCTGACACCCTTGGACAGCTCTTTGGTCTTGGCCATGGTGGAGAGATTGGAATCTGGTTGCTTGCTTCTGTGGACAGGTGTCCTTTTTGTACAGGCAACAAGCAGACATTAGGAGCACTCCCTTTAAGAGAGTGCTCTTAATATCAGCTAGTTACCTGTATAGAAGACACCTGGGAGCCAAGAAATCTTGCCGATTGATAGGGGATCAAATACTTATTTCACTCATTAAATTTCAAATCAATTTATAACTTAATTGCATTTTCTGGATATTTTTGTTGTTCACTGTTAAAATAGACTTGTTTCTTTGTCAGTGGGCAAACATGCTAAATCTGCAGGGGATTACCACCCCCCCTCCCCCTTTCCAAAGGAAACGCTAGGCAATATAGTTTTACAGACATATATAAAGACGCACATTTCTGAACGATTAGCAGAAAAGATGGCTAAAATAGGGATTTTGCTTTCACAATATTTACTAACGTACTAGGGCTGTTTTACTAAGGAAGCAGAGCTTTTTAAATGTGAAGTTTTAAATGTAACTCATCCAACCACGAACAATGTGCAAACAATCCTTTACAGCCCCTCCTTTTTAAAGTTTCACTTGCCTATGACTGAGTATTTAAAGTAAAAACCGCTTCACCTAATTTACTAATGATTAGGGCAAACACATGCATGATAGCTTTGTGAAGTGAGCTGTATAGGTGGCCTTGTAGCCCAATTTTTCCTAACGAGACATTTTACACAAAGTAATAAGCTACACTAGCAACGTAATGGATACCGGTTAGCACCGTCTGTAAAAAAGGCCCCACATTAAAAATGTTGTAATTTTATGTAATTTATGGGCATTATTGCAGCAAAGGGCCAAGTTGTGCGAGATATGTGAATATACAATCAGAAACATAACAGCTACACCAGAATATATGATTTCATTATCCCTGGGCCAGATTCTTGTAGATGCCGATACAATACCTGAACAAAGAGGACACCAACTTTATGTGAAGAAAGTTTATCAAGGTCTTGTCAGAAAGTACAGTGATCCCCCAGAGAAGTAATACATGTGCCAACTAAAACATAAGTAAACTTCACAAAAAAAATAAAAACTAGGCTTTAGTCAAAATGAGCTTCTTAATAAGTTGTGTGTGATGTGGGTATCAACCGTGTACAGATAAAAATTATGGTATTGAAAGACACAGGGCAAGATATGGTACCTCAGCTTTTAAACTGTGAGACTGGAAGAATACGGCTTCTTTATGTCCACATCTGTAAAAGAGACATAACATTACACACTATACTGGATGAAAGGCAGACAGGAGAGGTGAGCTCTGAGTAAGATCACTTACTTTGAACAGGGATGATCCTCTGTACGGGGCAGTGTGGGGTCCTGAGATACATCAGCGATGATCTGAGTCAGTTCACTGGAAAAAATTCAAAAACATATGCTGCATTATAACTAGGAGATGTATGATCACAACGATGGAAACTGGGGATGACAGGAGCAATATGTGCAGGAGAGGAATTCAGAGAGTATGAGGTGGTCAGTGTCTGCAGTGCAGCGATGTGAGAGCATTGCAAGAGTTCTGCGGTTTGTTTCTAAAACCTTTATCATTGCTCCAGAGAAAAACACGAGAACCCCTTGCAAAACATACCTGCTTTACACATTACACTGGCAGGATGGTGGTCCTGTGTAAACTGCAGGGCAGTCCGAACCTTTCTGCAGCAAAGATTCAGAAAAAGGTGGATGGGGATGCAGGTTAGGCAAGGGACAGTGTGGGGCCAAATTGGAGATTGTTGTGGTGGCATTTTTGGCATGACATGCAAGTGTAGCAGAGGGGCAAGTGCTGGGGAGTGTAGACTAATACAAAAAATCTCCTGCGCTCTGGTGTTTTCGCTAAAGGGTGATGTAGTCCAATCCTAGGGCAAGGTCTAGAGCAGAGATATGCAATTAGCGGACCTCTAGCTGTTGCAGAACTACAAGTCCCATGAGGCATTGCAAGACTGACAGCCACAAGTATGACACCCAGAGGCAGAGGCATGATGGGACCTGTAGTTTTGCAACATCTGGAGGTCCGCTAATTGCATATCCCTGGTCTAGAGTCTTGCAGCCCTCAGAACCATGGGAAGTCACGTGACTAAAAAAGAAAGAAAAGGGGGGAGGGCGCACCGACCTAGTGCATTACCATAAAAGGTTTTATTGAATAAAATAAAAACTGGCCAATTGAAGGTCACCTGACTTTGGTAGGAACCAAGAGACCAGACTTTTTTACAAGTGTGTACTCAAGCTCTCTTTGCGAGTAGGACTTTGCCTTTATTTTATTCAATAAAACCTTTTATGGTAATGCACTAGGTCTGTGCGCCCTCCCCCCTTTTCTTTCGAGTGTAGACTGTTGCCTTAATTGGGGAATAGAGGGCAAGGAGCGAGATCTAATAAATAAAATGTTTACATTATATGTTGAATACAGGACGTTTTTTGTTGCAAACACCTTGTGACACTGCACCAAGACACCTTTGCAAAAGGTAGTACTAGTCCCCAACTCAAATCTAGATTTCACAATCTAGGCAATATACAGTATATAAAGCAATAACTAAACAGAGTAGGTATACCTTGAAGATAGTCCCAAGTGCTGCTAAAATGTGACTGCCACCACCTATCCCATTGCAGTCATCTCAAATTAAAAGATGCATGAAATCATCACTTTTGTATTGCAGTGCTTGACATACTTTCATGCTATGTATTTTATGAATAACTGACACTAATATACTTCCACCTTCAACACTTTCAGGAGTGTCAGACTTGCACAATTAGTCTGCACTGCTCTTTTCCTCCTCCTGGCCCCGATATTACCAGCTTGTTACTGCTGCCTGTTAAGCTTGGAACACTAATGATAGTGGTGCATGATTAGATTCATCAGTAGAATCTCTACTCACCACTGGCATTGCACATGCTCTGTATGCATGTCCTAAACAGAGCTCAAAGTGGTCTTACTCAGTGTGACAGGCAGCAGCAGATTGCAGTCTCCAGTGTGCACACTCCTAGACACAAAAGTGAGCCAAGAGGTTCTGCTTGGGTCAAGCACAAAAATGCCAGAATACAGACTGGAGTCAATAAATGGAGAGGCTTTGGCCTCCATGTTTACCAACTTCAATACTTCACCACCTTCCTGCCCAGACCAATTTGAACAAGGAGATACTCTTTACGCCTAGAGGAAAAGAGATTTCATCTACAAATACAGAAAATGTGGAATAGACTCCCTCCAGAGGTGGTTCTGGCCAGCTCAGTAGATTGCTGAAAGGTCTGGATACTTTCCTAAATGTACATATAACTGTGTACCAACATTTATAGCTAAAGTTGATCCAGGGAAAATCTTATTGCCTCTCTGGGATCAAGGAGGAGCAAATTGGATCATGCTTTGCTTTTTCGCCTTCCTCTGGAAGAACTGTGGGTATAGGATTGGTATATGGGATTGAACAATTCTTTTATTTATTTTTATGGTTGAACTAGATGGACTTTTGTCATAGTTGTGTAGTTAGTCAAGTTGAAAGAAGACACTTGTGCAGTCATGCAACACTGTACCCATATGGCATTTTTCCCCACACAAATATAGCTTTCTTTTGGCAGCATTTAATCACCACTGGGGTTGATTTTTGCCAACAGAAAAAGACTGAAAAAAATAAAAACACAAGTTTTCTTTGTTCTCCAATTTGGTAAATAGGTAATTTTTCTCCTTCACTGGTGTGTACTGGTGAGGCTGCACTAATGATCAGTGCCCCAATTATCTGTGTAAATATCCAGTCACACTTGGCAGGTACTGCCTCAACCCTCACGCTGTGACAGCACGCAAGGAAAGGAAAGAAGATAACCAGCAAGTTTGTCAACATGTGATCAGCTGTGATTGAACACAGCTGATCACATGGTAAAGATCCGCTGTGCTTCACCCTTTTACGCCCTAGGGCAGGGATATGCAATTAGCGGACCTCCAGCTGTTGCAAAACTACAAGTCCCATCACGCCTCTGTTGGAGTCTTGCTATGCCTCATGGGACTTGTAGTTCTGAAACAGCTGGAGGTCCGCTAATTGCATATCCCTGCCCTAGGGGGTGCACCACAAGCGAAAGAGCCGTGCTGTAGTCATCTTTTGGCTATATCCCAGGTATGAAGTTGTTAAACACAACATTTTTATGTTTGAATAAAGGTGATTAAAGCAGAACCTATAATAACTTCTTTCCAGTTGACTGTAGACAGATTATACATGGAGCACAACAGAGTAATATAAAACAATAAAGAGGATACTCACTCTACTTCATGTGTGATTTTATTGACATAAATGCAGCAGTTATCAGCCTCCTGCTGGTAGTCACAGTTTCGACACTGCAAAGGGAAGAAAATGATGAGAAGCAGTTGTGTTTTGGAGGAGAAAGAAATAATTTTTTAGGTAGAAAAGATACAAATATGTAAAAGGACCATGTTGTATTAACCAAGCCAGAGAAAAAACCTGGTTAGATAATTGTCCCCAAATTAAACACAAATCCCATCTCCATTTCGTAAAATGGGCAAATTACATTGACTTTGAAAAAGGTTCCTGCACTACTTTGGCCCGACTTCAGCCCATTCAATATCACTGAAGTCTGATCAATGTCAGATCTTAAAGCCCCATACACACACCATTATATTTTCGCCAGATTTTTGTCTTCAGATTTACCAAAACCATGTAGTGCAAGGGCCTGCCTGATTGCATGCAAATTGAAACTCCTAAGGATTGACCTCATATTATATGGTTTTGGTAAATCTGAAGACAAAAATCTGCAGAAAATCTAATAGTGTGTATAGGGTCTTCATGATCTGACTTTGGCGCCTTGTGCTCTGAGGATGTCGAAGAGGAACCCCATGCCCAAAAAAAGCAGGGGCGTACACCTGTGTTGACATTGATGAACAGTTTATCCTTTGTGTACTTCTTGCATATATTCTTGCCAAATATTTCAAACAATAAAAACAGATGCAACAAAATGCACATGTCAAGAAATATGGGAGTTTCCATTGTTTGCCTTTTAAAGTGGTAGGTGCCTGGCTGGGCATGGCTTTATATTTCCAAGTCACCCATCTGTAACATGGTGAAAATGAAAGGTGGAGAAAAGTCGAAATTCCCAATCTCTTTACTTTTTCCAGGACAGCAACTCAGCATTGAAGCCAAAACAAATGATAGCCAGGCAATCTGCAGTTTCAGAAAGGAGAGAACAAACAGAAACCAACACTTACTCTTGGGATCCAGACCAGTAATGAAGAGCGCAACATGTCTCCTTTTGAAAATACCAGTAGACTGCCCTTAATGTGCCTCCTCTGCCTTTAATGCCAAAAGCCATGGCCCCCAGAAAAAGCATGCAGACAGCCAAGAACTTGTGTAATTTTTAGTGTTAATCTGACATGTGCATAATGTGCATGCACCCAGAGAAGTGCTAAAGTAGAACTAAAGGCAAAACGTTTTCTTCACTTTGACAAAAGTTTTTAACGCATCGTTTTTTTAGTTTTGACATTTGTGTTACATTGGGGAATATTTCCCTTCACTTCATGTCTCATAGCCAAAACAGGAAGTGAGGAAATTCCTCCAAAGTGAAGAAATCCCTGGTTGTCACCAGGGTCTCCAGAACTGGTGTCCCTATTGGAAGATTTCCCGCTATTCCTGTTCTGGTGACAACCTTAAGTTGTTCTTTCACTCTCAGGGATAATGGTGATCAGGACACAGAGGGTGGATTCTCCCTAAGGCTCGATTCACACCTATGCATGTTTCTTTTGAGCGTTTTTGCAGTGTTTTGCGGTGCTTGCAATTTTACTGCGTTTTGCGTTTTTTATGAAAAAAAAAAATTTTAGCTGCAATTTTTTTTTTTTTACATTTCCTTTAACAACCAGCTATAAACAGGTTAAAAAAAACACAAATCGTGGTACTTGTTTTTTGGATGCGGGTCCATTGAATTCTATTACATGCAAAACGCTGCTTTTTGCAGGAAAAAAGGTCCCTTTCCAAAGGCGCAGAGGCACAAAAATTCATTGATGTGAACATGTTTCATAGGAACCTATGTTAAAAAATTTCCCTGCATTTCTGCAAAATGCACCAAAAAATGCATTAGTGTGAATCGAGCCTAACAGGGACACAAACAGTAAATACTTAACAGGCATTTAAACCCCTCTCTACCCCTTCTAAAAATTTAAATGCACAAGTTTTGCCTTTAGTTATACTTTATGCATACCTTTCGATAGGCCCATCATGTTGTTTGGACCGATTGACAAGAATTTGTGGAAGGGGTTAGTCACTCTCTCTCAAGAAGTGTCCAAGTTCACCAATAGAAATGGGTTGCAATTCTATTCAGGCACAAGTAAAAAAAGTCATGGAGGCGCATCTAGGTCCCTGCACTTTATGGATAATATATGTGGACCTTTATGGATAACATACACTACATGTTAACCACTTGCTTACTGGGCACATATACCCCCCTCCTGCCCAGGTTAAATTTCAGCTTCCGACACTGCGTCGCTTTAACTGACAATTGCGCAGTTGTGCGACGTGGCTCCCAAACAAAATTGATGTCCTTTTTTCCCCACAAGTAGAGCTTTCTTTTGGTGGTATTTGCCCATCTCTGCGGTTTTTATATTTTGCGCTATAAACAAAAAAAAAGCAACAATTTTGAAAAAAAATTCAATATTTTTTACTTGTTGCTATAAAAGCCAAATTTTATTAAAAAAAAAAAACATTTTTTTCTCCTCAGTCTAGGCCGATACGTATTCTACATATTTTTGGTAAAAAAAATAAAAAAAAATCGCAATAAGCGACTGGTTTGCGCAAACGTTATAGCGCCTACAAAACAGGGGAAAGAATTATTTTTTACTAGCAACGGTGGCGATCTTCCATTTTTTATTGGGACTGCGATATTATGGTGGACACATCGGACACATTTTTGGCACCATTCACATTTATACTGCGATTGGTGCTATAAAAATGCACTAATTACGGTATAAATGTGACTGGCAGGTAAGGGGTTAACACTAGGGGGTGAGGAAGGGGTTAAATGTGTACCCTGCATAGTGTTTCTAACTGTTGGGGAAGAGGACTGACTGGGGGAGGTGACCGATCTGTGTCCCCATGTACAAGTGACACAGATCGGTCTCCTCTCTCCCTGACAGGACGTGGATCTGTGTGTTTACACACACAGATCCACTTCCTTGTCTGTGTAACTGCCGATCGCGGGTGCTTGGCGGACATCGCAGGCCGCCAGGCACGCCCATCGGCATCTCAGTGATACGTCGGCACTCCCCAGTGGCCGGAGGCCTTATATAGACGGCCTCCCGGCAATTGGCATCCACACTGCGGCCGTACAAAGTCGTACGGCCGGTAGGAAGTGGTTAATGACAGGTGTTCATAACCTAATTGCCAGTGGTCTCATCACATGAACACCACACTTGTTTCCCCCCCTTGAGGGATAATCTGGCTAAACATCTGAAAAAGTGTCTTACCGCATAAAGCAGGATACGATTTTCTTTGTCTTCTTTAGGATACAACATGTTGTTGCTAGAAAAAAAATAAAATAAAAAATAAATAAAACAGAAATGGTTTATTTTAGGGAACACAAAGGCATATATAAGCAGTGAATAGGAATTCAAAACATTCATTTCCGGTAAATCTTGCTGATGTATGCATTTTAAACGACACTGATTCACCACCAGAGAATGTTTACTGAAAGACACACTTTTAATAGGAAATGTATTTTTAGCATTCAGTTCAAGCCCTACAGTTCTGCTATAAACACTTGCAGAACTCCTGAGAAAATGCGCCATTACTTTGACGTTAATACCAGAGTTATGATGGCATAACATCAAATTTCATTCCCTCAGGCGCCAGTCTCATAAAAGCGGTCCAAACTGCAGATTTGTCACTTTAAGAAGTGACCCCCCCTTACGCCACTTTCCAGTGGTTTTCTGGCTTATCTGGTGCTAGCTGGGCACAGAAATGAGTAAAGGAAAGATGGCCTCCAGTCATCTCCACACCCCTAGGACCGGAGCGACGTCATGACATCATGGTTACAGCCAGATGTAAACAAAACCATTTTTTTTTTTTAAAGCCAAAGATCGCTGCTCTATGCGTCCCATAAGCCACAGAGCCGTGGATCGGCGCCACACCCCACATTCTCCTCATTGGTTCACTGGCTGGGAGTGACAACAGCAGCAGCCAAAGGGCTCCCACTGCGGTCTCAGCCAATAAGGAGGGAGAGCCCTGGGATAGCCAAGGTTATTGTGAAAATCACTGGATCAGAAGGGCGGCAAGGAATGGGGGGCAGCGCTGAACAGGTGTTTTACCTTTATGCATAGAATGTATGAAAGTAAAAACCCTTCAGCCTTTAAAACCACTTTAATATTTTCCTACTGTACCCAAAACTCAGTGGCGGATGGGGGTTGGCGCCCGCACCGCCCTCTATGGATGGGCCACCACTGCCAAAACTACAAGGAAGTTTTACTTTTACACACATTATCTGGATTGCCACTATCCAGCTCCTGCATACAGCGTATACTCCGAGTACACCACGTACATGAAGCACTAGAACCATTATTTTATAGACATATATTAAAGCAGTGTGTGAGGGGGGAATGCTGGGATATGTAGTGCCCCATCCACAGAGCCCGCGCTGCTCACCATTCCTGACAGAAACGGATCCCTACGAAGCCCTGCTGGTACGTTCCGTCCGGCTCCATCCCTTGCTCCGGAAATGATTCTGAAAACATGATTACCCGGAAGTCACGTGTCACACACAGAGGAGAGTGAACCCGAGGCCTTGCAGACTGGTTGGTGATATAGGAAAAGAGGCGGGGAAATGGGCGGGGCAGACAGAACTAGAGTGTTCAGCTCTGCCGCATCCTATGTCACCATGGTGATCACTACAGCGGAGTATGCGCGATCACAGCGCTCCCCGGCTGGCAGTAATTTTAGAACAGTCTTGCTGCTAACTTCACCTGGAATTAAATTATGAACCGTTTGCGGGGATTTTCTTCCCACAGGAGTCTATTTATGAATGTTTGCACCCTAGATTCATACATTTCTTTAATTCAGTAATCCGCAAACTGCAATACAAAGGCTAATCACCCGTAACCACCCCTTGGAGTAATATACTTATCACTAACCCCGACTATAGGGCACTATCCAGTGACACCAGTGACTGGGCACTATTCCTTTCAGTGACACCAGTGATCGGGCACAATTCCTTTCAATGACATCAGTGACCAGGCACTATTCCTTCCAGTCAGTGACACCAGTGATTGGGCACTATTCCTTCCAAAGACACCAGTGATTGGGCACTATTCCTTCCAAAGACACCAGTGATCGGACACTATTCCTTTCAGTCAGTGACACCAGTGACCGTGCACTATTCTTTCCAATGACACCAGTGATCGGGCACTATTCCTTTCAGTCAGTGACACCAGTGATTGGGCACTATTCCTTCCAGTCAGTGACTCCAGTGATCGGGCACTATTCCTTCCAGTCAGTGACACCAGTGACCGTGCACTATTCTTTCCAATGACACCAGTGATCGGGCACTATTCCTTTCAGTCAGTGACACCAGTGATTGGGCACTATTCCTTCCAGTTAGTGACTCCAGTGATCGGGCACTATTCCTTCCAGTCAGTGACACCAGTGATCGGGCACTATTCTTTCCAATGACACCAGTGATTGGGCACTATTCCTTCTAAAGACACCAGTGATCGGGCACTATTCCTTCCAAAGACACATGTGATTGGGCACTATTACTTCCAAAGACACCGGTGATAGGACACTATTCCTTTCAGTCAGTGACACCAGTGATTGGGCACTATTCCTTCCAGTCAGTGACACCAATGATCGGGCACTATTTCCCTCACTGACGATAAAGCGCCATTCTTTCATCTGACATAGACAATGGGGTACTATTCCTTCCACTGACACCAAAGGTAGGGCTCTATTCCCCTCACATCCCCCAATAATGAGACACTATTCCTTTCACTGATCACAATGATAGGACACTATTTCTCCCACTGATCCCAACGATGGGGTACTGTTCTTCTCAATCACACCAATGAAGAGGCACCATTCTTCCCATTGACCTTAGTCAGTGGACCTGGGTTACTGTTCCTGCCACTGACCCAAACAATTGGGTACTATTTCTTTCACTGACACTAATGAAGGGGCTCTATTCCTTCCACTGATCCCAACAATGAGGAACAATTCTATCCACTGACCCAAACGGTGGGATACTGTTCCTTCCACTGACCCCAGCGGTAGGGCTCTATTCCTCCCCCAACCTCAACAATGGGGCATATTGCTCCTATTAACCCCAACAATGGGAGACTGTTTCTCTGAATGACACCAATGGTGGGGCATAATTCTACCCACTGGCCCCCAATGATAGTGCACTATTCCTCCCAGTGACCTCAATGATGGTGCGCTATTCCTCCCAGTGATCTCAATGATGGTGCGCTATTCCTCCCAGTGACCTCATTGATGAGGCACTATTCCCCCCAGTGACCTCAATGATGGTGCACTATTCCTCCCAGTGATCTCAATGATAAGGCACTATTCCTCCCAGTTACCTCAATGATGAGGCACTATTCCTCCAAGTGACCACAATGATGAAGCACTATTCCTCCGAGTGACCTCAACGATGAGGCACTATTCCTCCCATTAATCCAAACAACGGCGTATGGTTCCTCTCAATGACACCAATGATGAGGTGCCATTCCATCCATTAATCCCAATGATAGGGCACTATTCCTCCCAGTGACCTTAATGGTGAGGCACTATTCCTCCCATTTAACTGAACTATGGGGTACTATTCTTGCCACTGACCCCCAACAATAGGGTAGTATTCCTTTCACTCACACAAAGGGTGAGGCACTATTCCTTTCAATGACATTAATGATGGGGCACAAATTCTCCCACTGACCCCAACGGCAGGGCTGTATTACTCCTACTGATCCCAACAATGAGGAGCAATTCTTTCCACTGACCCCAACAATAAGGCACTATTCCTTTCACTCACACAAACGGTGAGGCACAATTCCTTCCACTGACACCAATGATGGGGCACTACTGCTCCCACTAACCCCAAACAGTAGGCTTCAACAACAAAGAACTATTCCTTCCACCAACTTCAATGATGAGGCACTATTCCTTCCTCTGACCTAATGATAGGGCACTATTCTTTCCAATAATGGGGTGCCATTCCTTCCACTGACCTCAACTATAAAGCCTTGTGCACACGGGCCAGAATCTCGTCAGGAAAAAAAACATTGTTTTTCCTGACGAGATTTTTGGCAAGAATCTCCTGCCGCCTGAGTGTACAGACTCTCCTTTCAAAAGAACCACGGTTCTCTTGAAAGGCAAGAACGCGGTGACGTCATTGCGTACGACGAGCATGCGCTCGTCACATCCGATGCTGTCGCGCCATCTTGCTGCACCCTACCTATGCCTAGGAAGCTACCGCGCATGCGTCAAAGTAATTTTGCGCATGTGCGGGTTTCCACAGCGACAGGTATGTATACAGACGCTCGGGCTTCTCATCTGGAAACAGGCCGACAAGAATCTCGACGAGAAAATAGAGAGCAGGATCTCTATTTTTTTCGACGAGATTCTGGGCAGATTTCCAGACGAGAAACCTTAAAGCCTCGTACACACGCTCGGTATACTCGGCAAGAAAGCTCTGCCAGCAATTTTCTTGCTGAGAAAACCGAGCGTGTGTACGAGGCTTTAGGCACTATTCCTCCCAACTACTCCAACCATGAGACAACATTTCTTACACTGAACGCTGACGGGGGACTTTTCCTTGAAACTTAGGTGAAAAGAAATCTGTGAGTCTTGTCAGTCTTACTTCTTGGTGTGTCCTCCTCCACTGCTGACAGGTTCATTCCTTGCTGCCACAACCTTCACTTTTCTTTTTCTGATTTCAGTGCCATTGAGTGGCCAGTGCACAATGCACCTCCCAGTCCCACTCATCCACACCAAAGTTACATTATCTCGTCACTCTGCTCTAAGGATCATTTAGGGCTTATGCCCTGTACACACAAGCTGTTTTCCCATCGGGAAAAAAAAAACAATGGTTTTCCCAACGGAATTCCTCTCAAGCCTGCCTTGCATACACACGGTCGCACAAAAGTTCAGTGAAATTTTGACTGCCAAGAATGCGGTGATGTAAAAGACTATGACGAGCCAAGAAAATTAAGTTCAATGCTTATGAGCATGCATCAAATTGTTTCCGAGCATACGTAGGAATTTTGCGCGTCAGGATTTGTACACACGATCAGAAATTCCGAACAGTTTTTTTCCTGATGGGTAAAAAAAGATATCTGCTCTCTTTTTTTTCCCGGCAGTTTTCCTGTTGGAAAAAGTCCGATGGAGCATACACACGGTCGGGATTCCCGGCTAAAAGCTCTCATCTGACTTTTTCCGACGGGAAAACCGGTCGTGTGTACGGGGCATTACTGTAGGTGGTAGCTCAGAAAAACTGTATTTGTTTAGAAATCACAGTGTGGAGTTCAGTTGTTAAAGCGGAGGTTCACCCTAAAAACAGGTATATACCATTCCATCCAGCCGACATGTACAGTATGCTGTTTTTTTTCTTCTTTTCGCTGTACATACCGCCGTATAGCTATTTTCCCCCCCAGCTTCCGGGTAGTGGATCCCGCGGGAGTGGGCATTCCGATTCAGAGACTAAGTGATTGACGTGATGACAAAAGCTTCCACCCGGCGCATAATGTGCGTCACCAGTTTCCGAAAGAAGCCAAACGTCGGTGCGCAGGCGCCGTATAGCGCCGACTCGCAGTTGGGCTTCTTTCGGAAACTGCTTCTTTTGGAAGCTTTTGTCAATCACTTAGTCTCTGAATAGGAACGCCCACTCCCGCGAGATCCACTACCCAGAAGACGGGGGGGGGGGGGGAATAGCTATACGGAATGGTATATACATGTTTTTAGGGTGAACCTCCGCTTTAAATTCCAATTTAGATAAACCAAAATTCTGTCAAGTAATGTGTTTGTGCAACTTCAGATCCTGAGGGTTAGGTATTCCTCTTTAGTCGGCAGTGGTGTGTAACGTGTCCACATCTTACTGAAAGTGAAATGCTGCGGTCATTAAGCGCAACATTTGTGTTGCTTACTTGAAAAGCTTTTTTTCTGAAGCTGATATAGGAAGGCTTCTAATGCCGCGTACACACGATTGGAAATTCCAACAGCAAAAGTCCGATGTGAGCTTTTGAACGGAAATTCCAACCATGTGTATGCTTCATCAGACTTTTGCTGTCGGAATTTCCGCCAACAAAAGATTGAGAGCTGGTTCGCAACATTTTCCAATGGAAAAAACTCCTACCGGAAAATATAATCGTCTGCAGCAATTCCAACGCGCAAAATTCCGACACATGCTCGGAAACAATTTGACGCATTCTTGGAAGCATTGAACTTAATTTTCTCGGCTCATCGTAGTTTTGAACGTCACGCGTTCTTGACGGACGAAAGTTCATAGAACTTGTGTGACCGTGTGTGCAAACCAAGCTTGAGCAGAATTCCATCGGAAAAAACATCCAGGGTTTTTCCACGGAAAATCCGATCGTGTGTATGTGGCATAAGCTTGTAATGCTGATCATTTGGTCTCAATAAGTCCAAAGTCAATGTACCAGAACAAATATGCAGATCAAGGAAACCCATACAGACTTAGAACTTCTGGGGCCAGATTCACGTATCTGGGCGCATCTTTGTGTGGGCATAGCTTATCCTATTTATGCTACGCCGCCGCAACTTAGACAGGCAAGTGCAGTATTCACAAAGCACTTGCTCCGTAAGTTGCGGCGGTGTAGCGTAAATGGGCCGGCGTAAGCCCGGGTAATTCAAAGTAGGCTGGTAGGGGGCGTGTTGTATGGAAATGAATCGTGACCCCACGTAAATGACGCGCCTAACGAACGGCTCATGCGCAGTATCACGTTGAATTTTCTCCCTAAGTTACGCCGGCTCAATGTTTAGTCGACGTGAACGTAACCTACAACCCATCCCCATTCACGGACGACTTACGCAAACAACGTAAAATACGACGATGTTCCGACGTCCATACCTTAACATGACTTACCCCTGCTTTATGAGGGGTAAAGTTACGCCGGTCTTACGTGAACAGCGTATATTAATACGCCGGGCGCAAGTACGTTCGTGAATCGGCGTATCTAACTCATTTGTATATTCAACGCGGAAATATACGGAAGCGCCCCTAGCGGCCAGTGTAAATATGCACCCCAAGATACAACGGCGTAAGAGACTTACGTCAGTCGTATCTTGGCAACAGTGAGGCGTATCTGATTCTATGAATCAGGCGCATAGATGCGACGCCTCACATTCAGACTTACGACGGCGTATCAGGAGATACGCCGTCGTAAGTCCTTTGTGAATCTGGGCCCTGATCTACATACTTGGTTTGGGTCAGCAACATACAAAGTATTGGAGCCAGAGGGTCAGAAAAACAGCCAGGTAGGTAGCTCAGCAATGGCAGTTTCCATATTTGTCTCAATCTTCTTGAGAAATTAAAAGGCATACTATAGTCATTACTGAAAATGAAAAGCATAAGGGGCACATAACTTACTCTCTCAAGGTTTCAGTTTTTCGTTCTAGTCTAGTGTATTAGTCCATTGAAAGTGGACCCCGGCCAAAGATGTTTTTTTAAAGCTTGGATAGAGTGGGAACAGTGAGGACCTCCATTATGTTTTAATTGAAGCTGTGCCCCCCGCTGGGTAAATTTCTACCTACTTCGTATAATGAAGACACAGCAAGATGTGATGGATATGTTCACAAAATGAAGGGAAATCCCACCTTTTGCCCTGGTTCACACTGGGCTGCGGGAATGAAGCCGATTTCACTCCCGCCGGCAGTCCCGATTTCGGCCGCGATTTAAGAGATATCTGTGCAGGTTTCTGCACAGATAAGATGTCTATGTAAATCGTGGCCCGAAATCGCAAAAAGTAGTACAGGAACTACTTTTTGAAATCGATGCGGCGTCGCACCGATTAGGACAGTGTCATTGCCGGCAAATGACGCCGATTTGAGATGCGATTTCACATGTGAATCGTACCCAGTGTGAACCTGGGCTCAGAGACTATTCTTGTTCTGGTGACAACTCAAAAAACTAAGTTGAGTTTAGTGAATTTTTTCAGGTTCAGTAACACTAGTTACCTCTTACGAAATCTATCCTGCTGATTGCGCCTTAAATACACTACCATACACAGTTTACCAGGAATCATCCAAGATTTGAACCGTTAATGGGCAGGCTGGATGTACCAAGTTGATCGATCAACTTGGGTACAACCAGCCTGCCAGATTCTCTTACAATTATCTGTAGCGGCTGCTATAGCTGCTAGCGATAATCACTGTCTTCCCCCACACCACACGCCCCTCTCCCCTACCAGGAGCACATAATTGCTCAGCCAGAAGGATTCCCCTGTCAGCACTGTCCGTGTTGATGGGGGAATCGTGCGAATTTCGAACTGTGTATGGCTTGCCTAAGTGTAAAAATGACAGGGCCTCTTTCCAAGCATGATTAGCTATGACCTAAATAAGGATTATTTACCTGAGCCTGAGATGTTTGCGCTGCTGTACAGTGACATCATTGCTGGGAACAGGGCCCCCATCTGGAATTATGGGGCCCCTTACAGAACTTCAGGCATCGGCCCCCCGGGGGGGGGGGGGGGTGGTGCTGCTGCCTCAAAATTGAGATGTGGGGGGCCGTAAATTGAGAAGCGGGGGGGGGGGGGATGCCGCCGCAACGGGCGCCGTCGGGTGCTGGAAAAAAAAAAAAGGGACTCTTGGGCCCTTTATATATATAGTTTCTTTTTATTAAAAGACAAAACAAAAAACAAAGATTATGGGCGGTGGTGGTTGGTTGCCATGCGGGGCCCTGGGAACCTCCCTAATGACGGCCCTGGCTGGGAATATGCAGCTTCTATTGTGCAGGAGATCAACCCGTCTGCCCAGCAGTGCTATTGTGCAGGAGATCAACCCCTCTGCCCAGCAGTGCTATTATTAAAGTGTTACTAAACCCACAACAGTAAAATCAGTCTGTATATGCAGTAAATCATGCTTGTTATATTGCCTGTGAAACCTAAGGGGTTAGTCTTCTGCATTATGTAAAAAGGCTGTTTGATTCTGTCTCCTCTGATCCTCCCCTCCTCCTTCCACTGTCCCCAATATACTTCCTGATAATACAGAGCCAGGGAACAGGCTGCACATGCTCAGTTTGCTGTGTTTTTTCTTAGAAGGGTGCATGTGATCAGCACAGGGCTAATTAGCATTATCCATATAGAGGGTCAGGGGTCCTGCATTCTGAGAGGACAGTCAGTGCATAATTAAAACTCCTCCTACAAGATTTAACCAGACACTCATAGAAGTCACAAGACTTCTATATATACTGCTGATAAGAAAAGGTATTTAGCAGTTTATATTTACTAAATAAATGCATTTCCATGTTCTGTGTATTGTGGGAGACCAGTATAGTGAATGCAGGGTCCTGGGATTAGTAACACTTTAAGATCCGGAGCCAAGTGCTGGAACATGCATACCAGTGCTCAACCCAGAAGAATGGCTCCAATAATGGACCCCAGAATTATATTTAACTTGTGGGACCGTCCCACCGGATCAGGTAGAGTTGGAGTGTATGCAATTGCCTCCTTAGAATCCCCACAGTACAGGTTCAGTCTAGTTCTTGACTGGAGAATAATGAAGGTAAAAACACGTAAGATGTTAAAATATATTTTTCATATGTTCAAGAAAAAAAACACAACCCTCAAGATTTTTATAAAAATGGCAAACACTCAAATCATCTCAAGTTAAAGCTAAAATGAAGATGCTACACTTTATACAAAAATCATCCATCATCTTGTACTCTTTGTAATGCATCTTTCAATCGATCCATGATGTCAATTGGACCCGAGTAATTATTGGTTTCCAAGTCTCCTAACATCTTCCTATATTGAAGTGGTAAATCATTCTGCTTTGCTCCCATGCACAAGACCTGCCAGAAAGAAAGAACATATATGCCATTTTAATACCCCTGTTGCAAACATCATCTACCTAAACTTGTCACTGTTATAGTACAGGGAGGGGGAAGGTAATATTAGCGGGAAAGAGCAACTTATGCCTCGTACACAGGACCAGTTTTCCCATCGGGAAAACTGACATGACAGCTTTTTGCTGGGAAAACTGGCCATGTGTATGCTCCATGGCAACTTTCCCGACAGGAAAACCGCCGGAAATCCCAGCGGGAAAAATTAGAACATGTTCTCTTTTTTCCTGTCACGATTCCCAGCAGTTTTCCTATGGGAAACATTGCGGTGGAGCATACACACAGCCGGATTTCCCGGCCAAATCTCTCATGGCAGTTTTCCAGCCAGGAAAACCGGCCATGTGTAGTGGGGAAAAAGCTGCAGAGCCGGTTCTAGTCTTTCCCCTCCGGTTTCCCGGCAGTAGAAAGTCCGCCGGGAAACCCGTACGTGTGTACGGGGCATTACAAAGAAAACTTGAACAGGCAAAGTCACCTTAAAATGTTATATAGGTTGTCCATTCACACTTTGTCAGACCTAGATAGTGATAAGTTGGAGGCGGACATTACAGAAGAAGAGATTGAGTTAGCCATCAGGGGGTTTCCTCCACATAAAGCTCCTGGGCCCGATGGGTTTACTATTGAGTAATATAGACAACATATTATCCTACTGGCTCCCAGGCTCCGATGACTTTTCCATTCACCATTTAGAAAATCGGGTACTCCCCCCCCCCCTCTTCACTGGAAGCTCATGTAATCTTACTTCCTAAACCTGGCAAGGACCCGTTAGAATGTTCGTCATGTAGATGATTGCCCTCCTAAATCAAGATCTGAAAATCTTAACAAAATTGTTGGTGAATAGATTGTCCTGGGTCATCATCACGTTAGTAGACATTGGACACGGGATTTATGCTTGTGAAGTCTACTGACACTAATTTACAAAGACTGTTTACACATTTACAAGCTGAACATGAGCAGTCTGGGAGCAGGGTCGTGCTTTCTCTAGATATGGAGAAGGCATTTGACTCTGTAGATTGGACATTCATAGCTGCTGTGCTGGGTAAAATGGGATTTGGGCCTAAGTTCTTGACGTGGATTACTCTATTATATAGTAATCCAGCGGCTGAGCTGCGTATTATAGCTACAACGTCAGATTTTTTTCCGGTAGACAGGAATGACCGCTATCTCCCTCCCTATTTGCTTTGTTAATCAAGCCTCTGGCGATAGCCCTGTGGGTCTCTCGGGAGGTTCGGGCACTTGAGATTGGAGGCATTCGTGAATGCACTGCTCTCTATGCACATGACATGTCTTGCTAAAGAAGTTGAGAGGAAAGGTGGTGGACTGACCAAGCATGTCTCCAGACCTAAACCCTATTGAGCATCTTTGGTGCATCCTCAAATAGAAGGTGGAGGAGCGCAAGGTCTCCAACATCCACCAGCTCTGTGATGTCGTCTTGGTGGAGTGAAAGAGGACTCCAGTGGCAACCTGTGAAGCTCTGGTGAACACAATGCCCAAAAGGGTTAAGGAAATTAATTGTTGCCACACAAAATATTGACACTTTGGGCCCAATTTGGACATTTTTACTTAGGGGTGTACTCACTTTTGTTGCCAGTGGTTTAGACATTAATAACTGTGTTGAGTTATTTTGAGGAGACAGCAAATTTACACTGTTTTTTTTCCCGACGGAATACCTTCCAAGCCTGCCTTGCATACACACGGTCACACAAAAGTCCTGTGAACTCTTGGCTGCCATCAACGCGGTGACGTTAAAGACTATGACGAGCCGAAAAAGTGAAGTTCTATGCTTCCGAGCATGCGTCAAATTGTTTCCAAGCACGTGCGTTTTTTTACCGTCGGAAAAGCATAGAGACGAACGGTTTTCCCCGCTAGGATTTTTTCCATCTGGCAGTTTTCCTGTGGGGAAAAAGTCAGATTGAGCATACACACAGTCGGGATTCCCGACGAAAAGCTCTCATCGCAGTTTTTCCGACAGGGAAAACCGCTCGTGTGTACGGGGCATCATACAAGCTGTACACTCATTACTTTACATTGTAGCAAAGTGTCATTGCTTTAGCGTTGTCATATGAAAAGATATAATTAAATATTTACAAAAATGTAAGGGGAGTACTCACTTTTGTGAGATACTTTATGTATTTTAAGCCTCAATAAATTACCTGCTTGTACTGAGGAGATGTCAGTCCATACACACACTGATTCATCTGATAACATCGGCAAACAAGCTCTCCGTCTGCTGTCTGGACATTGATCTCTATTGGTTTATACACACCCCCATCAACCCCCTCCTGGCTATAAGAAACAAGAAAACAGTGTTTATTACCACAACTTCAAGCAATAATGATGCTAAAAAAAAAAAAAAAAAAAAAAAAATAGCTCCACTCTATATACTGTGCAATATTTCAAAAATAAAAACAAATACTGAACCATGGTTAAACAGTGCTGTGTTAAGGCCCTTTCACACGGGCGGATCAGTATTGATCCGCTCTGTGTGTCCGCAAAAGCTCAGCGGGGATCCTCCGTAAAATCCCGGCTGAGCTGACAGGGCGGTCCCCGCACACTGTGCAGAGACCACCCTGTCTTTCCTCCTCTCTCCCCTATGGGGGAATCGGATGAACACGGACCGTGTGTCCGTGTTCATCCGATCCGGCAGACGGAAGAAAAATAGGATTTTCTTCCATCCGCAAATGCGGATCTTTGCGGAGGCGGACGATTACAGGTGTCAGCGGATGGTCATCCGCTGACACCTGTAATCACATAGGGACCAATGTATGTCCCGTTTTCATCCGCAACAGACGGATGAAAATGCGGACATACGGTCTGCACGTGTGAAAGGGCCCTTAGGGAATTGCTTCCCCAACACTGCCCCGCCTCTCAGCCAATCAGGGGCACCGGGTCTGGTTACCGGTCACCTGATTGGCTGAAGCGACATTGAGGGAGCGTGGAGAAGATGGCTGACCCGAGGAAGGCAAGTACTGGGCTGAGGGGAAACAGGCTGCATTTGGGGGCGTAAACTAGCTGCATTTGAGGGGGACAAACTGGCTGCATTTGATGTTTTTTTTTTCAGTTTGTTTGCGCCCCCCAAAAATTTTGAGCACCAGCCGCCACTGCCTTTCCACTTCAACAAAGCTTTAGATTTAGAAGATTCGTTTTTGCTACGCAGTAGAAGATTAAAATGCCTTTTTGGGCTTTGGTAGTACGTGATAGAAAGCGCCACACCCTAGGGCAGTGATGGCGAACCTTGGCACCCCAGATGTTTTAGAAATACATTTCCCATGATGCTCATGCACTCTGCAGTGTAGTGGAGCATCATGGGAAACATAGTTCCAAAACATCTGGGGTACCAAGGTTCGCCATCACTACCCTAGGGTGTAGGCGCACTTCTGGTATGGGAGAGGACAATAATGGTTAATACGAAGTACAGGCTCTCCTCACCTAATGACCAGGTTCTGTTCCAACGAATTGGTTGTTAAATGAGGAGCCACAAGTAATCATCATCATTATTATTATTATTATAATAAGCATTCTTAACTACTGTACTGAGAAAAAAAAAAGGTCTAAAACACAAAACTCCATCTCAATAACGTTGTTTTAATTCGTACAAGTATAGAACACAACCAAAAATTCTGTACTGTACAATACAATGTTGTACAGCGTGTCGTTCGGGTGGGGAGAACTGGTTGTAAGTCCGAGCGGTCGTTAAACAGGTAAGTTGTTACAACGAGGATTATCTGTAATGTAAAGTATGTTGTGGGCGGTAAATTAAATCTGCTTACTTTGGTACGAATTTTGATGCGACTTTGATCCACATGTAAAGTCAGATTAAAAATCACCCCAAGAGTTGCATCAAAGTCACACTCCAAAGTCGCACTGGAAGTCATGCGACTTGAGACGCGATAAAGTGAATGGAGCCTTTAGCACAGCATGACACAATTTGCATAAAATTACCTCGTTCACTTACATGTCTAAAGAGTCCAAGCTGGAGATATTCAGCTTCCATACAACTCCCCAGACCTCATCTCCTTGGCTCTCCACCACTGTAGCTGCTCCTCCATGCCACCTTGTGTTCCGATTGCCTTTGTGGGATCCAAATGCAAGCCTGAAGTCCTATTATTAATAGAATATGGAAATTAGTTATGAATACTCCCCACTGGACATCCGCATGCACAAAAATTACAACAAATTCCATAATGTTCTAAAAGACTTTTGCAGTGTTTTCAGAGAAAGTTACTTAAGGGAACTCACAGGTATGACAACCACCTGACGTGCTTATTTTTGACGGCTTAAAACTATGGCTGGTACATGACTCAGTTTGGCCAGCCAGTATTAGAGTGATCAATTGTTTGACCAGGTATCTTCAAACTGTCGTTCGGGCTTTAGGGGGGCTGGACTGTGGCCAGTCTGAGTAGAAAATGCTCCGGCATCAGTGGGAGTAAACAATGCCCCATCATTGGTTTTAGTGGGAGGAATAATGACCCATTGTTCGTATTCAAGGGAGGAATAGTGCCCCATCATTGATGTCTGTGGAAGCAATGGTGCCTCATCATTGGCATCACTGGGGTGAATGATGCCCCATCATTGGCATCAGTGGGGTGAATGATGCCCCATCATTGGCATCAGTGGGGGCGAATGATGCCCCATCAGAGGAATTAGTGGGGTAAATGTTGCCCTATCATTGTTATATGTGGAAGGTATGGTACCCCATTATTGGTGACAGTGGGATGAATGGTGCCCCATCATTGTGTCTGTGGGAGGAATAGTGCCCCATCACTGGTGTCAGTGTTAGGAATGGTGCCCCAAGGACCAAATAAAGGCAAGCATAGTGCCAGGCTGCAGTTTGGAGACCACTGGTTTAGAAAACCTATCCTGATTGTTTAGTCCTTTAATAAACTGATGTTATTCTCTGCTTGTCTCCATTCACATAAATCAGAGGTCTCCAAATTGTGGCCCAGGGGTCACATACGGCCCTTTGCTTGCTCTTATACAGCCCTTGGGGCATTATTTCATCCACTGATACCAAAAATGGGCAAGTAATTCCCCCCCCCCCCCCCACTTTCAACAGTGAAGAGTTACAAATCCTCCCAATGACACCAACGATGGGGAACAATTTCTTTCAATGACCCAACAATGGGGCCCAGTGATACCAACAATGGGACACAAATCCTCCCACTGAGATCAAAGATGGGGCATCGTTTTTTCCCCACTGATGTCGGGACATTTTCTACTCCCAATGGCCAAACTCCGGCCCCCTTAAAGTCAAAAGTACATTAAACTGGCCCTTTGTTTAGTAAGTTTGGAGACCCCCGACATTAAATGATGGTAGCCTTCAGCAGACAACTTGCAATAATCTAGAAGTAGTTAGACACATTCAACTAGACGTGTTCTGTAATGTTGAAGAGGTTTCACAAGTTATGCAAGCAGCTTCTCCTTTTCATGAACTTCTTCAGGTTAAAACTGAAGAAGCCATTTGGATAAGCTGTGAAATCCCTTCAACATTACAGAACAAGTCCAGTTAATTGTGACCATTTTCTAGCTATACAATGACCTGAGTAAATAAGAATTTTCACAGATATATTGCATTAAAGATAGCTGGTGAAAAAAGTCCATGGGCAGCTTAAGAGTCTGTGAGCCCTAATGCCGCGTACACACGATCGGAAATTCCGACAAGAAATCCGTGGATTTTTTTCCGACGGAATGTTGATAAAACTTGTGTTGTATACACACGGTCACACAAAATTCCAACCGTCAAGAACGCAGTGACATAAAACACTACAACGAGCCGAGAAAAATGAAGTTCAATGATTCTGAGCATGCGTCTGAATGATTCCGAGAATGCATGTTTTTTTTGCGCTTCGGAATTGCATACAGACGTATGTAATTTCCAACAAGAACTTTTCAAAAGCAAAATGACAGATCCTGGTACATATTATTATGATCTTGTGAGAATAGGAAGAAATTTCCAACGCCAGTTATCCACACACCCAATTCCAGCCTTATGCCGTGTACACACGATCGGATGGTTTGGATGGTTTTTCCACTCAAGCTTGGCTTGCATACACGCGGTCACACAAAAGTTCTCTAAACTTTTGACCGTCAAGTATGCAGTGGCGTACAACACTACGACAAGCCGAGAAAATTAAGTTCAATGCTTCCGGGCATGCGTCGAATTTGTTTCCAAGCATGCGTCAGAATTTTGCACGTCAAAATTGCTACAGACGATCGGATTTTCCGATAGGATTTAAGAACCAGCTCTCAATCTTTTGTTGGCGGAAATTCCGACAGCAAAAGTCCGATGGAGCCTACACACGGTCGGAATTCCCATTCAAAAGCTCACATCGGACTTTTGCTGTCGGAATTTCCGATGGTGTGTACGCGGCATTAGAAATAATAATAATAAAATAAAAAAAAGGCTAACCTAGTTACATAGCTACTGGTTAACTTGTCTAGTTAAAGTCTGTTAATTATCACTGAGATAACATCTCCTTCATTTGTTATAGATCATTGTTAACCATCATTGCATTTACTGCCAACGTGAAATATCAAAGAATATCCAAACTAAAAACAAGAGTTTTATATATTGAAGCTAAACAGTCCCTAGAGCAGTGGTTCTTAACCTGGGTTCGATCGAACCCCAGGGGTTCGGTGAGTGAGTCTCGGGGGTTCGGCGGTACAAGGTAGGGGCGGACGGGTGCCCTGGGCGATACCATTTAGTATAGGAGGGGGGCGCAGCCGCAGGTGAAGCTCTGCCACGGCCGCCAGCGGCACTGTACAAATTGTGTGCCGAGTGCACTCCTGCATCCGGGACCGTCACCTCCCGGCTCCCTTTCCTGTCTGCTGCAGCCTGTTTACTCCCCCTATGAAGGAGTCTCTTGGTCCCTTCCAGCGGCGTGACGTCACTCCACTCACGGCCGGAAGGGGGGGACTCGGAGCGCTGCGCAGAGAGCTGTGTGTTGGCGCTGCCTGTGACGAGCTAGAGAGGCAAGGACTAGTCTCGAGGAGCCTGCCTGACTAGTGGAATTCGAACCTAGCAGTGTGCTAAAAAAAAGACTACTGAACGTGTTTAAAAGTAAGTAGAACCTGTTAAGAGCATATAATTAAATAGCTGGATTGGGGGGGAGGGGAGGAGGCTGACTGAGGTGAGGTGACCAGCACTTTATTAATATAAAATGGCAGACAAAAAAAATGTTTTTGTGTTATTTTAAATGAGCCTTCTCTGACTAGCAAAAAAAAAAAATATATAATAATAATATATATATATATATATATGTAGCGCTGACATTCTTGTATATTGATGTGTGTTTGCATACTTTAATACAACGTCTATGGACATTGCTATGTTTAAGTATTTGGAGCCATCTAGTGACCAAATACTGGTAATGCAGAGAGATGTTTTGTTTAGTATTTTGGTTGCCTTGGAGACGAGGAGAGACCCAAATACTGGTAATGCAGAGAGATGTTTTGGGTTGAGGATTTTGGTTGCCTTGGAGACGAGGGGAGACAGGAGTGTAAACAAAAGCCTTCTGGATGCGGATGCCGAGCTGCTGGGGAGCGAAAGGCTGAGCTCGGAGAGCTAGAGGACAGTGGCCGGATTGCAGAGACCGAGAGACACTCATCCGAGCATCAGAGAACCGGATCCATCCAGCGGAGCTAAACAGAGCTGACGGAGAAGCAAGTTGCAGTCACAGGACCCTGAACAAAAGTTACTACCCGGAGCTCCGATCCAGTGGGTGAGCGGGTCACGACCCACAGTTTGCTAAGTTTACACACAGTTAGACTCATATACAGGCCTCACTGAGATTTATAGTTCCACAGAGGAGCAGAGGAACTGAAACTGAGAAAGCTTGAGGCCTATTTAATTTGACATTTTAAGCGATTTTAAAATAGTTGTTGCAGTTACACCAGGAGCATTTTCACTTCAATTTGACTCATCAAAACTGTGGATTACAAATCACTTTAGCTAGCGAAGAAAAGAAGATCCAAGACCAAGTACTTTAAGTGAGATCTCACGCATAGCTAATAAAGTAGGGGGAGCTCCCAGGTATAAAATGTTTATGTATACTGTTTTCAAATAGCTTATGTTTAAATCAATTGTGCTGTCGTCTTACGTTGGGATGACAGCACAATTACTGTAATCACTTATTTTGATAAAAATATATCTCTGGTTAAGTATCCAGTTGTTGTGGCGTACTGTTTTTCTCACTCCAAATGCAGTCAGTGGATCCTGGGGTTATAATACAGGTATTTTGTATTGTCTTACATTGTATTGTATTGCATTGCATCACAGCTGTGCCAAGGGGATTGAGTCAAGTTAGTGGGGTTTATTAGTAGAGTGCAGGCCCAAATTAAACCAGCAGCTCCTTCGGGGGTCAGTGCTACACGTGGGGGCTCGTCCGGGATTCCTGTCACTCTACAAGCAAGCCCGCCCCTTCACACTATCATGGACCCCATCAAAGTAGTCCAATGGTGCGAAGCAGAAGGGACACGCTCAGAAGCGAGCGTGGTCATTGAACTTCCAGGGAGCAACTGGGGAAAGAAACAAATTAAAGAGGTGGTACAAGCATTGTCCCCGGACAGAAAGGCTTACGTGGTCGCAGTGAAACCCGATCCTGGGACCGACTGCACCTATGCACTGATAGAGTGGGAACGGGATGTCCCTGAAAACTTCCACGGTGCCAGTATAAAATTGTCCGAAAAGACAGAGTTCCATCTGACACACCCCAGCAAACATGAAGGGCGCTCTCCCAGTCAAAAGCAGTTAGAACCTTTAGAAAGGAAAGCAGAGGCTGCTGTTAAATCACTGGCAGAACGACAGCTGGCTGATCTGAAGCGACAGTACTGTAACATACAGGAGAGGTTTCAGGAGACCTCCAGTATGATAGCTGAACGCATTAATGGGTTACGTGTCGTTTTGGAGGACCAGAAAGATGGCCAGATAACGCCCAACACTGGGAAGGTACTGAAGAAACGCACCCAGGGCCGCTTGCAGGAAGTAACCATCCGGAAGGATTTCCACATTGACGGCCAGATAGGAGAAAGAGGGCAGAAGGACAAACTGTCCTACACCAGCCTCCTACACCAAATAGAGTTGGGGCTACAGAAAGGATATCTGGAATTGGAAATTAGAGAGGCTGTAATCCATGCCATCAGCCCAGGTTCAAGTGTTAGGGGCATGTTGGAGAGGAAGAGTGGATTGACCTTGAACCAGCTAAAGAGGATACTGAAAAGCTATTATGAGGAGGAAGATGCCACTGAGCTGTTTTATCGACTGATAAATATGACACAGGATAATAGAGAGACTCCTCAGAACTTCCTATTTCGGGCCATTGAGCTCAAGGACCGCCTGCTGTTCACATCAAAGGAAGAAGGAAATGGAGAGCATTTTGGAGCCGAGCTAGTTAAGAGGAAATTTAGGAGATCTGTGACTACGGGATTGAGGAGTGACTATATCAAGCTACAACTGAAGCAGTATTTGGAAGATCCCTCAACTCCGGATGAGGTCCTCATTGAGAAAGTGAATGAAGCGGATAAAATGGAGATTGAGAGGGACCAAAAACAGGGGAAACTTCAACCTCCTAGCACCACAAGTGCTAAAATACAGCAGATAGGTGTCCCCTCAGACACTCAGGAACTTAATGTATTGGCAACAAGCGTTGAACAGGGATCATGGCTTTCACCTATTCACCACCTACCCGTAGGTCAGACTGAACTGGAGAAGCTGTTCCAAACCCAGAAAGAAATACTGGAGATGATGACCATGTTGATGATTCGTCTGGTGAAACCCCAGACAGAAGAAGTCCTGCCACTCAAGGCTCCAGAGACTCCTACCATTAACCATCCTATGAAACAAACACAGAGAGTCTGCTTCAAATGTGGAGGAGTAGGACATCTCAGGCGAGTGTGCCCAAGCCCAGTAACTGAAACAAAATCCAAACAACTGGGGGAAAAACTTCAGAGGGCCCCAGTGAAGGAGTCAACTGGGCGCCCGGTTGCAATAGCGAACTCCACACCGACTCATATACCCCTGACCACTGAGGTCACCAACAAGCCAGGATGGAAAAGAGAGAGACCTCTAAAACCAAAGGCGAAGGTACAAGCCACCAGGCAGGTCAAAGGTACTGCAATCAGTGGATTTCCCCCCAAGCTAGTGGGACCCTCCCCAATTGTTCCCATCCAAGTAGAGGAGATTTATACGAAAGCCCTGCTGGACACTGGAGCCCAAGTAACCTTACTCTACAGGGATTTCTATGACAGACATCTCAAGCACCTGCCGTTACAGAAATTGGAGGAACTAGAGATATGGGGATTAGGCACCCAGAACTTCCCATATGATGGTTACCTGCCGGTCAGACTCACCTTCGACCCAAGTACAGCAGGAGAGGCTGAGACTTTCGACACCTTGGCCATAGTGTGCCCTCGTCCCCCAGGGGCTGACAAAAATTCCCTCATCATTGGGACGAACACTGACTTGGTGAGGAGGCTACTTGCACCGCTTGTGCTGCAGAAGGGGACCCTCCCCACTAAAATACATCCAATGTTGGCCCAGACATACCGAGACCTTAGACAGGAGGAAGAGGCTCCTGAAGAGGGAGTGGGAAAAATCTGGCTCCTGGATAGGGAAAAGAGGTTAGTCCAGCCAGGTGAAGTAGTCTGCCTGAGAGCCTCCGTCAAGTTAAGCTGGAAAAAACCAGGTCCTTTCATTGTCCTTGAAAATACAAGCCAGGAAGAAAAAAAGGGGTTAGAACTTATCCCTGAAGTATTGCCCACCAGGGCATTAAAGAGGACTCACGGCAAAGTTCCAGTCAGTGTCCGCAACACAGCAGCTGTGCCAGTGAGGGTGCCAGCCAGACTACAGTTAGGACAGGTCAGCCCAGCAACTCCAGTCGCAGCATGTGGTTCGACGGAAGGACCAGCAGCAGAAATCCCTGTAGAAGAATTCTGCCCAAAGAATACGCCTCTTACTCCTGCATGGAGAGAAAGAGCTAAAGCCCAACTTCTGAGATGGAGGGCAGCTTTCTCAAAAAGTGAATTTGATGTGGGTTTGGCAAAGAGTGCCACCCACCGAATTCGACTGGAGGAAGACAAGCCGTTTCGTGAAAGGGTTAGGCGAATCCCATTGGGAGATCTGGAAGATTTGAGGGAACAACTGGCTGAACTCAAGAGGACTGGCATTATCCGGGAGTCCAGGAGTCCTTATGCCTCCCCAATAGTGGTGGTCAGGAAGAAGAACGGGTCCCTACGCCTATGTATCGATTACAGGACCCTGAACCGGAGGACCATTCCTGACCAGTACACCACACCTCGGATAGAGGATGCTTTGCAGAGCCTGTCGGGAGCGAAGTGGTTCAGTGTGCTGGACTTAAAGAGTGGGTATTATCAGATCCCCATGTGCCCTGAAGACAAAGAGAAGACCGCTTTTATCACCCCAGTCGGATTCTTTGAGTTCAACCGGATGCCGCAAGGCCTGTCTGGGGCCCCAGCAACGTTCCAGAGGTTGATGGAAAAAACAGTGGGTGACATGAACCTACTTGAAGTACTAGTTTACCTGGATGATGTCATCGTATTTGGAAGAACGTTGGAAGAGCACGAAGAACGCCTGGAGAAGGTCCTGAAGAGACTTCATGATGAAGGTCTGAAGCTCTCTATGGAAAAATGCCAGTTCTACCAGCCCTCAGTGAATTACCTGGGACACATTGTGTCTGAAGAGGGAGTGGCAACCGATCCCAAGAAGTTAGAAGCTGTCACTTCTTGGCCAAGGCCCACCAACGTGACTGAACTCAGGTCATTCTTAGGTTTCTGTTCGTACTACAGAAGGTTCGTGGAGGGGTTCGCTAAAATAGCCCACCCACTCACTGAGCTCCTGAAGAAACAGGAAGAAGTTAGTGTAAGCCCAGATCAGTCAAGGAATCCAAAAGAAGGGCCCAGAAGGAAGAAAGAGTCCATCCAGGACCAGTGGACTCCAGGATGTGAGGAAGCCTTCAGACAATTGAAGTGGAGCCTTACCACTGCTCCGGTTTTGGCATATGCAGACCCTGCCAAACCATACGAGTTGCATGTGGATGCCAGCCATGACGGACTGGGAGGAGTGCTCTATCAAGAGCATGAAGGGCATCTGCAGCCGATCGCCTATGTGAGCAGAAGTTTGATTCCTGCCGAAAGAAACTATCCGACTCACAAGCTTGAATTTCTGGCTCTGAAGTGGGCAGTGGTAGACAAGTTGAAGGATTACCTTTATGGGGCTGAATTCGTGGTAAAGACGGACAACAACCCCCTCACATACCTGCTCACCACTGCAAAGCTGGACGCCACCGGTCACAGGTGGCTAGCTGCTCTCTCGGCATTTACCTTCAGCCTGAAGTACAGACCAGGGGTTGGTAATCGAGATGCGGATGCTCTATCAAGAAGGCCTCATGACCCCCGAAATCCATCAGAAGACTGGACTCAACTTACTCCAGAGGGGGTAAGAGCCCTTTGTGAAGGGACAAGTCTACATGGTAGAGGTGGGGCCAGAGCTGAAGAAGTGGGAGTATCCTCAGCGGGAGTACCCAGGTGCTATTGCAACGTCTCCCAGGTTGTACAAGAGGGTCTCCCCAAGCTATCCAGAAAGGATCTCAGGAGAGATCAGGAGGAAGATCCACTGTGTGGGCTGGTGCTGAAGGCATTGGAACATCAACAGTCTGATGTGCTGCAGAAGAGCCCCAAGAAGGAAGCCCAGCTGATACTGAAAGAATGGGATCGGTTGCAGTTGCAACAAGGGGTGGTCTACCGAAGGGGCCCCTCTGATGATCCAGAAGCAAAGTGGCAGCTGCTCCTGCCGGAAAAGCACAGAGAGAGGGTACTGATTGCTTTACACGATCATCATGGTCATTTGGGAGCAGAGAGGACTTTCCAACTAGTAAGGGACAGGTTCTACTGGCCTCACATGAGGAAAGAAGTGGAGAGTTACTGTCATTCCTGCCTCAGGTGTATACAACGAAAGACATTGCCCCAGAGGGCTGCCCCAATGGGCCATTTGGAGAGCCAGGGACCAATGGACCTGGTCTGCATAGACTTTCTTTGTTTGGAATCCGATCTGAGTGGGCAGGGGGACATCTTGGTGGTAACAGATCACTTTACCCGTTATGCCCAAGCATTTCCTACTAGAGACCAGCAAGCAACCACAGTAGCAAAGACTCTCGTGGAAAAGTTCTTCGTCCATTATGGCTTACCTCAACGGATACATTCGGACCAAGGAAGGGACTTTGAGAGCAAATTAATAAAAAGACTGTTGGATCTACTAGGCATACAAAAGTCCAGGACTACTCCTTATCACCCACAAGGGGACCCTCAACCGGAAAGGTTCAACAGGACTCTCCTGAATATGTTGGGGACGTTGACTGCGGAACAGAAACCCCATTGGAGTAAACACATTACTGCACTGGTTCATGCCTACAACAGTACCAAAAGTGACGCCACTGGGTATTCACCTTACAGATTGATGTTCGGCCGTGAAGCCCGATTACCAGTCGACCTGGCTTTTGGTTCCTCCTTGGATCACACATCAGAGACCTCCCATAGAGGGTATGTGGATAGGCTGCGGAGGAGCCTGAAGATAGCTTACGAGCAGGCTCAAGCCACCTCGAACTCCAGAGTCAACAGGAACAAGAAAAACTTTGACCTGAAAGTAAGAGTTCAGGATCTTCAACCAGGTGACCGGGTTTTGCTGAGGAATCTAGGCATCCCAGGCAAGCATAAGTTGGCTGATCGTTGGAGATCACAGCCTTATGTTGTGTGTAGGAAGCTTCCAGGGCTCCCAGTGTATGAAATCAAGCCAGAAGGAAACACTGGGCCAATAAAAACCTGGCATCGGAATCACCTTTTACCTCTCACTGAGGCAGTCAGGATAAGCACAGAGGAGGAATTCCCATCCACATCCACCGATGTGTGTAGGCCAATAACCAGATCTCAGCCTGCACCCTCTACAGATGAAGATGAGGAAGTGGAGATGAGTTGGCTGTGGCCTCCGGAAACTTCAGAAACAGATGCTGATATCTCTTCAGAAGTAGAGGAGGATAATAAAGGAACTCTCAGGGCAGAGGCCCCAGAATTTGTGCCGGCAACTCATCTTGCAGAAGAGCCCAGTACTCTTATTTACTCTCCATTTTTAGTCACTGAGAGGAGGGATGACGACATTTGTCAAAAAGGAATGGATACCCCGAAAGTGCAAAGAGCAAAGAGAGACATTCGCCCACCACGCAGACTGACTTATGATACATTGGGCGAATGCTCTGAAGCATCTCAGTTTGTCAGCAAAAGAAACCTTGAACTGTCTGGTCCCTCTACTTTTGATTCAGTAAGGGACAACCCCACCTCACCCCTTGGCACATCTGTACCAGACACAGTAGTATCAGCTGTGAGTGCACAGGATAGCTCCCCATCATATGACAATTGGTGGGAAGCTCCTCTGTCTGTATTGTATAACCGTATAGAGGCTAAAATGCAGAATAGAGTTAGCAATTTGAACCTCTTTGGAGGACCAAAGAGATAAAGTAGGGGGAGTATGTAGCGCTGACATTCTTGTATATTGATGTGTGTTTGCATACTTTAATACAACGTCTATGGACATTGCTATGTTTAAGTATTTGGAGCCATCTAGTGACCAAATACTGGTAATGCAGAGAGATGTTTTGTTTAGTATTTTGGTTGCCTTGGAGACGAGGAGAGACCCAAATACTGGTAATGCAGAGAGATGTTTTGGGTTGAGGATTTTGGTTGCCTTGGAGACGAGGGGAGACAGGAGTGTAAACAAAAGCCTTCTGGATGCGGATGCCGAGCTGCTGGGGAGCGAAAGGCTGAGCTCGGAGAGCTAGAGGACAGTGGCCGGATTGCAGAGACCGAGAGACACTCATCCGAGCATCAGAGAACCGGATCCATCCAGCGGAGCTAAACAGAGCTGACGGAGAAGCAAGTTGCAGTCACAGGACCCTGAACAAAAGTTACTACCCGGAGCTCCGATCCAGTGGGTGAGCGGGTCACGACCCACAGTTTGCTAAGTTTACACACAGTTAGACTCATATACAGGCCTCACTGAGATTTATAGTTCCACAGAGGAGCAGAGGAACTGAAACTGAGAAAGCTTGAGGCCTATTTAATTTGACATTTTAAGCGATTTTAAAATAGTTGTTGCAGTTACACCAGGAGCATTTTCACTTCAATTTGACTCATCAAAACTGTGGATTACAAATCACTTTAGCTAGCGAAGAAAAGAAGATCCAAGACCAAGTACTTTAAGTGAGATCTCACGCATAGCTAATAAAGTAGGGGGAGCTCCCAGGTATAAAATGTTTATGTATACTGTTTTCAAATAGCTTATGTTTAAATCAATTGTGCTGTCGTCTTACGTTGGGATGACAGCACAATTACTGTAATCACTTATTTTGATAAAAATATATCTCTGGTTAAGTATCCAGTTGTTGTGGCGTACTGTTTTTCTCACTCCAAATGCAGTCAGTGGATCCTGGGGTTATAATACAGGTATTTTGTATTGTCTTACATTGTATTGTATTGCATTGCATCACAGCTGTGCCAAGGGGATTGAGTCAAGTTAGTGGGGTTTATTAGTAGAGTGCAGGCCCAAATTAAACCAGCAGCTCCTTCGGGGGTCAGTGCTACACATATATATATATATATATATATACATATATATATATATATATATATATATATATATATATATATATATATATACAGAGCTTTTTTTCTCAGAAAATAGGTGCAGGAACTCAACCACGACCCCGTTCAGATTTCACAAACAGTAGAAGGGTCTTAAAGGGGCATTAAATACCAGGATTGCATTACTTACAGAGTGCAGAGTTCAGGGGGGGTTACACACAGAGTGCAGAGCTGTCACTTGTAAACACAGAAACCAGACTTCTGTGTTTACAAGTGATTGTGGTGAGCAGGCACCAAAGGGTCTAAGCCAAAGGTGGTGGAACTGAGTTCCCCCAAGTTCCCCCAGAAAAAAAGCCCTGTATATATATATATATATATATATATATATATATATATACACAGGGCTCAAAATTTCAAGTCCTGAGCTACTAGCCAGGCCTCAAGAGTTACTCGCCACCAGTTGCCCCACCTAATTCATACACTGCCCTGCGCCTAATTGCACCCGTAAACACGCCCTCGTAGATTATCTCATGGAATGACAATGTTTTATGCAGAATCAAGTTACAAAATTATATATTACCAACAACAACTTTAACAAAATGGGACAGGGCACTGGGGGCAGACCAGAGGGACAGGGCACTGGGGTCAGACCAGAGGGACAGGGCACTAGAACTGGGTCTCTTCCCAATTCTCTTGCTGTCTCCTCTGCAACTCCCATCCATCCTCTCTCTCTCTCCCATTCATCTCATCATCAGGAGCCTGTGTGTGCGGCTCCACGCTTGCATGTCCCCACTCCTCCCTTTTATTCAGGCTGGCAGAGAGGAGAGGAGGTGCAGCACAGCGGGAGGGAGTACAATCCAGCGCTGAGATCCACACAACTGCACAGCCATTGACACCATAGCACAGCGTACACTGACAGCGCACAGCACACATTGAGACCAGTCTGTTCACAGTGCTCAGGCTAAACTGTTGGACACCTACATAGAGCACAAGGAGAAGAAAACTGCACAAACTAGAAGGCTGCCGCTCTCATGTCAGGGCAACTTTCAGTAAGCGCTGCACCGGAGTGGTAATTTTTGCAGTCCTCCACCTCACTCCTTACTTTCTGCTCTCCAGCTACATTGGTCGGGGTCCGGGGGAGGGGGGCAGGCTCAGAGAGGTCATACTGTTAGGTCCCATGGCTTAATGAGAATTGTAAGGAGAGCACCTGTGTACTGCCCTGCCTGTGCGCGGCTCACCAGACTACTTTTCCCGAGCATGCACCTTTCCTCTTCGGCCGCCAATCTCATCGGGACTCTAAGTGTAGGCACAGATTGGAGGAAGATTGGTCATGCAGCCCTGTCATCACTCGCCCCCAGCTTAAATCCACTCGCCAAATGCTAGTAGGCGAGTGGAAATTTTGAGGGCTGTATATATATATATATATATATATATATATATATATATATATATTTTTTTTGGGTGAACCCCCGCTTTAACTGATATAATAAACAACGGTTATTTTCCTTCCAAACTGTCTTTAGTAAACCAAATTATTTTGCCCACTTCTCCCATTCAACCGACATGAAGATAGAAAGATTTGCTTGTAGTCCTGTCCTGGGGTGGCAACTATGGATTCCTCCTTAGACACAGTAGAGAAAGTGAATGTAGCCACCCAGGGACAGGGAACTGTATTATACACTATGGGCCAGATTCACAAATGAGATACGACGGCGTATCTTCTGATATGCCGTCGTATCTCTGTTTCTATCTATGCGACTGATTCACAGAATCAGTTACGCATAGATAGCCATAAGATCCGACAGGTGTAATTGTTTTACACTGTCGGATCTTAAGATGCAATACCGCGGCCACCGCTGGGGGGAGTTTGCGTCGTAAACCAGCGTCGGGTATGCAAATTAGGAGTTACGGCGATCGCTACGTCGCCGCTAGTCTAGTTTCCTGTCGCAAAGTTAGTCGTTGTTTTGGGTGCCTTAACTTTACACAGCCCATGTTAAAGTATGGCCGTCGTTCCCGCGTCGAAATTTAAAAAATAACGTCGTTTGCGTAAGCCGTCCGGGAATACGGAACTACGCTACGAGCGTCGCCGTTCAAAAAAATGACGTCACTTCGCGCAAAGCACGGCGGGAGTTCGGAAACGGAGCATGCGCGGTAGGTCCGGCACGTGCCTAATTTAAATGGCACACGCCCATTTGAATTGGCCCGCCTTGCGCCGGAGGCCGCCGGCGTAGGTTTTCATCGCAAGTGCTTGGTGAATCAGGCACTTGCGATGAAAAATTGCGGCCCGAGTTCCAGGTGCGTCATCCACCTTTAGGGTGCGCGCATCCGCGGGTCCCATCCTCGTGGCCAGTCGGGTCGAGGCTGTGCACCTCGCAGAGCCTTTCGTTGATGAATAAGGGGACCCCAGCGGCTTGCTGGGTTCCAGATCCTAAGCTGGAGGCTGAACGGTGGGGGATTGGCTCGGGAGAACCTGAGTGCAGAGGTTGTCTGTGAGGCCTGGACGATCCACCGGGGATCCGATCACCGCGCTACGTGACAGGTATTTTTCTCTTGCTGTCAGTGGGTGATCCAGTAGAACAAAACTTACTTACAAGGGTGGCGACGTTTAAATTATCTGAGCCGAGAGCAGGCTTGCTCTCTATGTTTTTTTTGATATCCAAGGCCTGTCGCTACAAGTCCTTCCTACGCATCAACCTTTTTCCTATACTGTGTGTCCTGTTGATGTTGGCCTTGTTGGCGCTGGAATAAAGCATTAAAAAAAAACCCTCACGCTACCTGCTGGACACTTGTTCTTTTATCCACACTCACAAGCATCGCCATTAGACAGAAGAATTTGGTAACTTAATACGCCGGTCCCAAATTAACCAGCGGCTCCTGCGGGGGTAGCGCTACATACGCTTGGATTGTGAATTTGGTAATTTCCTTTATAAAAGGTTGGTTGTATATGTGACCCTATCCTGTTGTCTTTGGATAATAGATAAGAAAACTGCTGGCCCACATTGAAAAAATGTCATCGATGTGTTCCACCCTTAGGCCTGATTCACACTTATGCATTTTTTGTGCGTTTTGCACTACAGTCCATTTAACATGGTTTCCTATGGAACACGTTCTGTGGTGCAAATCTGCAATATGAAAAAAGCAATACAAAAGCAGAGGTGTGAATCAGGCCTTAATGGCCCATGCACACCAGAAACTGTGCATTTGTGTCACCCTACAATACACAGACATCTGTCTCTGGAATAATTCTCCTATAATAATACACTGTGCTATAGAGGAGGAATAATGAGATTCCCCTGTGATCCCTGTGCTGTGTATCCTGTGACTGGTCACCAATTAGCTGCTGGCTCATTGTACATCAGTCTTTCCTAGAAACCACCACCTGCACACAATGCAATCCAGCACAACCATACACACTGAGCTACATAGACTGTACTAGCAGCACTCCATGCTGGGCTCCCCCAGATCACATGTGATGGTCTCCCATACCACCTACATGTCATGGGCTCTCATACTACCTACATGTCATGGTCTCCCATACTACCTACATGTCATGGGATCCCATACCAACCTACCTACATGTCATGGGCTCCCATACTACCTACATGTCATGGGCTCCCATACCTACCTACATGTCATGGGCTCCCATACCTACCTACATGTCATGGGCTCCCATACCTACCTACATGTCATGGGCTCCCATACCTACCTACATGTCATGGGCTCCCATACTAACCTACATGTCATGGGCTCCCATACTAACCTACATGTCATGGGCTCCCATACTAACCTACATGTCATGGGCTCCCATACTAACCTACATGTCATGGGCTCCCATACTAACCTACATGTCATGGGCTCCCATACCTACATGTCATGGGCTCCCATACCTACATGTCATGGGCTCCCATACCTACCTACATGTCATGGGCTCCCATACCTACCTACATGTCATGGGCTCCCATACCTACCTACATGTCATGGGCTCCCATACCTACCTACATGTCATGGGCTCCCATACTAACCTACATGTCATGGGCTCCCATACTAACCTACATGTCATGGGCTCCCATACTAACCTACATGTCATGGGCTCCCATACTAACCTACATGTCATGGGCTCCCATACCAACCTACATGTCATGGGCTCCCATACCTACCTACATGTCATGGGCTCCCATACCTACCTACATGTCATGGGCTCCCATACCTACCTACATGTCATGGGCTCCCATACCTACATGTCATGGGCTCCCATACCTACCTACATGTCATGGGCTCCCATACCTACATGTCATGGGCTCCCATACCTACCTACATGTCATGGGCTCCCATACCTACCTACATGTCATGGGCTCCCATACCTACATGTCATGGGCTCCCATACCTACCTACATGTCATGGGCTCCCATACCTACATGTCATGGGCTCCCATACCTACCTACATGTCATGGTCTCCCATCCCTACCTACATGTCATGGTCTCCCATCCCTACCTACATGTCATGGGCTCCCATACCTACCTACATGTCATGGGCTCCCATACCTACATGTCATGGGCTCCCATACCTACATGTCATGGGCTCCCACACCTACCTACACGTCATGGGCTCCCATACCTACCTACATGTCATGGGCTCCCATACCTACATGTCATGGGCTCCCATACCTACATGTCATGGGCTCCCATACCTACATGTCATGGGCTCCCATACCTACCTACATGTCATGGGCTCCCATACCTACCTACATGTCATGGGCTCCCATACCTACCTACATGTCATGGGCTCCCATACCTACATGTCATGGGCTCCCATACCTACCTACATGTCATGGGCTCCCATACCTACATGTCATGGGCTCCCATACCTACCTACATGTCATGGGCTCCCATACCTACCTACATGTCATGGGCTCCCATACCTACATGTCATGGGCTCCCATACCTACCTACATGTCATGGGCTCCCATACCTACATGTCATGGGCTCCCATACCTACCTACATGTCATGGGCTCCCATACCTACATGTCATGGGCTCCCATACCTACCTACATGTCATTGGCTCCCATACCTACCTACATGTCATGGGCTCCCATACCTACATGTCATGGGCTCCCATACCTACCTACATGTCATGGTCTCCCATCCCTACCTACATGTCATGGGCTCCCATACCTACCTACATGTCATGGGCTCCCATACCTACCTACATGTCATGGGCTCCCATACCTACATGTCATGGGCTCCCATACCTACATGTCATGGGCTCCCATACCTACATGTCATGGGCTCCCATACCTACATGTCATGGGCTCCCACACCTACCTACACGTCATGGGCTCCCATACCTACCTACATGTCATGGGCTCCCATACCTACATGTCATGGGCTCCCATACCTACACGTCATGGGCTCCCATACCTACCTACATGTCATGGGCTCCCATACCTACCTACATGTCATGGGCTCCCATACCTACCTACACGTCATGGGCTCCCATACCTACCTACATGTCATGGGCTCCCATACCTACATGTGGCCCCATACAGGGCAGCCCATTGCATGATCCGTATTCAGAAGATCAGAGATCACCTTGAGCAGAGCCGTGCAGTGGAATGAAGCGGAGGGATTGTCCAGCAGGATCCTCTCTTTCAGTAGGTTGCTCCCATAGGCGAAGTAATAGAAGGAATCTTCTCCAGGCTGGAGACCGGCGGAGTCCTTCCTCTCCGTGTCCATCCTCCCTGTGTACATGTATGGAGAACTCCGGTTGTCAGCACGACACCATCTGTCATCATCACAGCCCTACTGTACTAATGTAGTACATGACACCTCCGGGATTCGCCCAGGGGCGTGTCCCTCTCTGCCGACCAACACTGCTCTACTGCGCATGCTTCCTACTCACACTGCACAGAGACAGACAGATGCAGCATGGTCAAAGTGCAGTGGACACAGCCTCTTCCCCACAACCTTTCATCAGTACCTGTGTATTATCCCTCTGATCACTAAGAGCATCATCCCTGTCCTTCAGTGTATTATCCCTCGGATTACTAGGGGTATCATCCTTGTCCTTCAGTGTATTATCCCTCATTTTACTAAGAGCATCATCCCTAATCTTTAGTGTATTGACCCTCTGATTACTAAGAGCATCATCCTTGTCCTTCAGTGTATTAACCCTCTGATCACTAGGAGCATCATCCCTGTCCTTCAGTGTATTATCCCTCTGCTTACTAAGAGCATCATCCCTAATCTTTAGTGTATTGACCCTCTGATTACTAAGAGCATCATCCTTGTCCTTCAGTGTATAAACCCTCTGATCACTAGGAGCATCATCTCTGTCCTTCAGTGTATTAACCCTCTAATCACTAGGTGCATCATCCATATCATTCGGTGTATTATCCCTCTGCTTACTAAGAGTATCATCCCTAATCCTTAGTGTATTGACCCTCTGATCACTAAGAGCATCACCCCTGCCCTTCAGTGTATTAACCCTCTGATCACTAGGTGCATCATCATCCATGCCCTTCAATGTATGAACCATCTGATCACTCAGGCCTTGTACACACGATCAGTCCAAACTGATGAAAATGGACTGAAGTCTGATGGTCTGATGGACTGATGGTCTGATGTGCCTACACACCATCAGTTCAAAAACCGATCGAGTCCAACGCGGTGACGTAAAACACAACGACGTGCTGAAAAAAACGAAGTTCAATGCTTCCAAGCATGCGTCGACTTGATTCTGAGCATGCACGGGTTTTGAAACGATGCTTTTGCTTACTAACCATCGGTTTTGACTGATCGGTCATCAGTCCGATTTTAAAGCAAGTTTTAAAACTTTGGTCTGAAGGACAAAAGTCTGATGGGCCATACACACGGTAGGTTTGGACTGATGAAACTGAACTTCAGTCCGTTTTCATCAGTTTGGACTGATCGTGTGTACAGGGCCTAAGAGCATCATCCCTCTCCTTCAGTGTATTAACCCTCTGATCACTAAGAGCATCATCCCTCTCCTTCAGTGTATTAACCCTCTGATCACTAGGTGCATCATCATCCATGCCCTTCAGTGTATTAACCCTCTAATCACTAAGAGCATCATCCCTCTCCTTCAGTGTATTAACCCTCTGATCACTAAGAGCATCATCCCTCTCCTTCAGTGTATTAACCCTCTGATAACTAGGTGCATCATCATCCATGCCCTTCAGTGTATTAACCCTCTGATCACTAAGAGCATCATCCCTCTCCTTCAGTGTATTAACCCTCTGATCACTAAGAGCATCATCCCTCTCCTTCAGTGTATTAACCCTCTGATCACTAGGTGCATCATCCCTCTCCTTCAGTGTATTAACCCTCTGATCACTAAGAGCATCATCCCTCTCCTTCAGTGTATTAACCCTCTGATCACTAGGTGCATCATCATCCATGCCCTTCAGTGTATTAACCCTCTGATCACTAGGAGCATCATCCCTGTCCTTTTGTGTACCAACCCTCTGATCAATAGTGTTGTTCACGAATATTCGCATTGCGAATATTCGTTACGAATATGGTATATTCGAATATTCGTGAATAACTCGAATTTCGCGGCCAAAATTCGCTATTCCAAATATTCGTATTTTTTCAAATTTATTTTTAAAACAGATCACATCCTAGTGATCTCCATCGACGTCTAAAAGCATTGCTGGTATGATTAGAGACCCTGGGCCGAGTAGCTAAGCTGAGGCGATCCTTTTATGTTGCCGAATATTCGCAATCGCGAATATTCGTATTACGAATATTCGCGAATACTTTCTCCACCCTTCTTTTGCATCAGAGCCAATCAGAGTTCTCCTACCACAGTTGTCATAGGAGAGAGTGGAGTGTTTCTGTGCGTTTTTCCAGTGTATCACATCTTCAAAGAATTTTCCATTATTTATTTATTTTTACTATTTATTTGGGAAGCGCGCATATACCACCGGTCAGTGGTGCCAAAGCGCTTTGTGACAAAATAGCCCGGATGTTCTGGCGTGGGGAGCATGTCCCGTGTCATCATTTGCATTTCACCTCTTTAATGAGAATAATAACTGTTTAACATAAAGACATTTAAGAGATGTCAACGTAAACGGTTTACTTGGCTTTTTTTTAACTCAACAGAATCAGGGGCCCCAGTGTGCGGTTGATCTTTACCTAACTCAATACAGGTCAGTCTAGAGGAGAGATCTGTATTTTCCAAATCTATGGTTATTCAATATTTATTAAACTAATCAATATACAAATTGGTCAAAGTAAACCCTCAAATCTATATAATAATGCATTTATTTTATTAATACCTTGTTGTTAGTTGCAGGGTCCATTACGTAAAACCACACTTTTTCCAAAGGGCAGGTGAAATTGAATGTTTCAAAATTTCGCAATCAATTTCGCATTCGCATTAGCGAAATTTCGCAATCAATTTCGCATTCGCATTAGCGAAATTTTGCAAAAAATTTTTTTTGGATAAAATATCACGAATATTCGATTTTAGCGAATATTTCACGAATATTCGTCTATATATTCGTGATATATCGCAAAATCGAATATGGCGTATTCCGCTCAACACTACTGATCAATAGGAGAATCATGAATGTCCTTCAGTGTATTATCCCTCTACTTACTAAGAGCATCATCCCTAATCTTTAGTGTATTAACCCTCTGATCACTAAGAGCATCACCCTTGTCCTTCAGTGTATTAACCCTCTGATCACTAGGAGCATCATCCCTGTCCTTCAGGAAGGATCACTATTGGAATGCAAGAAGGATCACTATGGCACATGGAAGAAAGGATCACTGTGATATATGGAATGCAAGAAGGATCACTATGGCACATGGAAGAAAGGATCACTGTGATATATGGAAGGCAGGAAGGATCACTATGACACATGGAAGGCAGGACTGATCACTATAGTACATGTAAGGCAGGAAGGATCACTATGACACATGGAAGGCAGGAAGCGTTACTATGGCATATGAGGCAGGAAGGATCACTATGACACATGAGAGGCCGGAAGAATCACTATGATACATGGAAGACAGGAAGGATTGCTATTACACATGGAAGGCAGGAAGAATCACTATTACACATGGAAGGCAAGAAGGATCACTATGGTACATGGAAGACAGAAAGGATCACTATTGTATATGGAAGGCAGGAAGGATCACTATGGTATATGGAAGGCAGGAAGCATCACTATGGCATATGGAAGGCACGAAGGATCACTATAACACATGGTAGGAAGAATCCCTCTGGTACATGGAAGACAGGAAGGATCACTATTGACTATGGAATGCAGGAATGATCACTATGGCACATGGAAGGTGGGAAGGATCACTATGGTATATGGAAGGCAGAAAGGATCACTGTGACATATGGAAAGCAGGAAGGACCACTATCGTACATGGAAGGCAGAAAGAAAGGATAACTATAGCACATGCAAGGCATGAAGGATTACTATGGTACATGGAAGGCAGGAAGGAGGGATCGCTACATTATGTGGAAGGGAGGATTGGATAGATGAAATGGGGAAAGAGAGGTGAGTTCAGTTGTTCACTCACCCAAAGGCTCAGTTGCATCGTGTGCACTGCTTTTAAATTCCAGGTTACACAAGCCCTTTACATACACAGCATTGGCTGCACGCCAGGGGTTGTGGTCGTGCACAGGGGAACATGGGGAGGAGGTTGAGCAGGCCTAGTCTCTCGCCTTGTGCAGGATAGACAGTTGGCAGGCGGGCGGGCAGGTAAGTGAACGAGTAGGGGAGGTGGGGGCTGTGCTGGCTGGGCACTGAGGGAGTCTCAGCCTTGACAGCTGCCGCGTGGCATGCACCTGCCAGGTAGACTAGTGGAGTCAAGGACCGGAACTTTTTCCCTAAGAAATGTAGCAGAATACATTTTGGCCTAAATTTATGAAGAAAGATTATTTATTTGCAATAGTTTATAACAGAAACTCAGAAACTAGGAATTTATTTTACTTTTCACCTAGTGATGATTAAAGGGGTTGTAAAGGATACTTTTTTTTTTAAATAACAAACATGTTATACTTACCTCCACTGTGCAGCTTGTTTTGCACAGAGTGGCCCTGAACCTGGTCTTCTGGGGTCCCTCACAGCTGTCTCAGCTCCTCCCCACAAGAACTAACCCCCTTCATAGGAGCTCTCTCCCATGGGGGTTAGTTCTTGCGGGCGCGCTCCCGTAATACAGCCGGCGGCTATAGCCGCTCACTGTATCACTTGGCCCAGCCCCCCGGGTCATTGGATGTTATTGACACCACCGCGAGCCAATGGCTGCGCTGCTATCAGTCCATCCACTCTAGCCAATCAACGGCCAGACTAAACGGAGAAGAGGACATCGGGGCGAGTGCAGCAGGTGAACAGGCTCAGGTAAGTAAAACGGGGGGGGGGGGGCTGTAACTGTCAGATGTTTTTTCTCCTTAATGCATAGGAGAAAAAACATAAACCTTTACAACCCCTTTAAGGATCCCCGCACACAATTCACGATAGCAGAATATTGTTACCGGCTCTCTATGGACCCGGTTCACATATCTCCGATGCGGCTCAGTGCACAGGAGCCCTGTGCGTCTTTTGGTCCGTTTCAGGTCCAAATTCAGCCCAAAATTCGGGCTGAAATCAGATCTGAAATGGTGAACGGGGGACGCAGGGGACCCCCTGCTGGGAGCCGCATCGGCATTAGATGTGAACCCAGCCTAAAGTGGAGTTCCACCCATTTAAAAGTCAGCAGCTACAAAAAGTGTAGCTGCTGACTTTTAATAGACACTTACCTGTCCCCCGCTCCTCTTCACGGCGCCGGCCTTGTAACTGTGAAGCCACAGCCGGGCACGCACTGCGCATGCGTGAGCTGCGATGCGCGATGTGAATGGGTGGGCAATCTTCTGAGACCTGTGACGTGTCCCAGAAGATTGCAGGGAGGGAGGAGAGGTGAACTTCTTTCCGGCGCCGCCCTGCCAGGGGAGGAAGTGGGAGCTGGGTGCCTGTCAAAACTGGGTACCTGCTCACCCCTCCAAAAAATTACATGCCAAATGTGGCATGTCAGAGGGTCACCATTGACAGTGAAAGTTCCATTTTTGAGTTGAGTTGAGAGGTATCTTGATATATGTAGAAGAATAAACATCAGCCTAAACTGATAAAGAAATTCGTTTTTTGGGGGGGGGGGGGGATATTTATCATAGCAAAAATTATAAAATATTTATTTTTTAGTCGTTTTTTTTTTGTAGCGCAGAACCCCCACTTTAAATCTAACCTGATCGGCCAGTGTGGAATGTTATTTATCCTTTGAATACGATGGTAATTTGATGGATCAGATTATAAGATTACATAGTGGAAACAGAGGTGGGATCGATAATTTATGATCATATATCGATTAACCACTTAAGGACCAGCCGCCGCAGTTGTACTGCGGCGGGTTGGCTCTCCTGGGCGTATCGCCATCATTGTACGTCAGTTCGTGCAGGCGCTGTTGTGGGCGGGTGCGCACGGCCGGCGCTGCGGGAGCATGCCCACGGGTCGAGCGGACTCGATGTTCAACGGCGGCCCACGATCGCCTAGTACAGAGGCAGAATGGGGATTGGCCTTTGTAAACAAGGCGGATCCCCATTCTGACGTATAACATGACAGAGATCTACTATTCACAGTGATCGGGAACAGCAATCTCTGTCATGTCCCAGACAGCCCAGTAAAGCCTCTTTCACATTGAGGCGTGGAGCCGCGGTGATGGTATAGCCGCGCTATTTGTAGCGTGGCTATACCATCGTATTTACCGCAATATTCGGACGCTAGTGGTGAGGTTTTAACCCCCGCTAGCGGCCGAAAAAGGGTTAATAAAAAAGGGTATTACTGCGCTTTCCCATTGATTTCAATGGGAAGACGCGGTATAGGAGCGGTGAACACACCGCTCCTATACCGCGGTAAAGATGCGGCTAGCAGGACTTTTGGAGCGCTCCTGCTAGCGCACCGCTTCAATGTGAAAGCCTTCGGGCTTTCACATTGAACACAACAGGGCAGGTTTTTTCATGCGGTATAGCAGCGCTATTTTTAGCGCTGTACCGCATGAAAACCGCCTCAATGTGAAAGGGGCCTTAGAACACACTTAAAGTGGTTGTAAACCCACTTTTTTCACTTTTACCTACAGGTAAGCCTATAATAAGGCTTACCTGTAGGTATAAAGAATATCTCCTAAACCTGTACGGCCTGATTGCAGCGGCGCATGCGCAGGGGGGAATCCACGGCGAAAGGACCGGCAGCCGCCGGACCTTGCCGAATTTAAATCTCCCGCGCGCACGCGCAGGAGTGACGTCATCGCCATTGCGTTGGTTTTTTTTTACCAAAAATATGTAGAAGAATAAACATCAGCCTAAACTGATGAAGAAATTCGTTTTTTTGGGGGGGGGATATTTATTATAGCAAAAATTATAAAATATTTATTTTTAGTCGTTTTTTTTGTAGCGCAAAAATTAAAAACTGCAGAGGTGATCCAATACCTCCAAAAGAAAGATCTATTTGTGGGGGAGAAAAGGATGTCAATTTTGTTTGGGTACAGCGTCGCATGACCGCGCAATTGTCAGTTAAGTGATGTAGTGTCGTATTGCAAAAAATGGCCTGGTCATTAAGGGGGGAAATCCTTCTGGTCCTTAAGTGGTTAAAATCCATGTCCCCATGTGTGGCATATTGAACACATGGGTTGGTGACTACAGATGCATTATTCCTACAATCCCAATTCAAAGCCAATAGAAGCTATAAATCATGTGGACTAATGGTAATGCGCCTCGGGATTGTGCGCAGGATTTGTCACACTATTGGCAGAATGAGTAGTGAGTGGAGAATCTGTATTGGTGGGAGGACCAACCAATCGTTTTTCTCTTCTATCACGTTTCCTTATTCTGCCTTCCTGTTACCAAGAGCCTTGACGAAGCCTATGCTCTTTTTTTTCATTGGTCGAAGACTAAGGGATATCCGGAAAGCGCTCCCTTGCTCCCTCCTTTCTGCCATCCGCCGCCATCATGGTAAGAAGTCTGTGCTTGTGCTCTGAAAGGCCGAGGCCGCCGTGTGCTCCCTGGAGGGAGGAAATGTGGGGGAATGAGCCCCGGAGAGCGGGCAGGGGCCGGGCTGTGTGTGGTGCGGTGTTGGAAGGCTCTAGGTGTGAATAGGAGGGGAGTAGTGAGGGGAGGCCGGGGCGGCATGGAGAGCGGAGCTCAGGCCTGAGGGAGCCCGGCGTGTGTGTTCATGTGCTGGCAGTGCGCGGGCCTCTCCTGTGTGTCTCACATGGCGAGGCCTACTCCTCCACACACATCTCTACCATTATATGCTCCTGTGAGTTCTGGCTTTTAGCTCCCCTATTGATTTTAATGGGCTGCCTAATCTCTCAGAATGTGCAAATGGTAGTGCAGGTACCTTTCCAGATCTCTCCCCACCAGATCACACGGTACTGCATGATATGGGGTTTGATGGCTGCATATGTTCTGTGAGATGTTTGGGGTGCACCAGTCTGCACCTCACAAGGGCGATATGTTTAAGTTGTTCCCACACCACATTCAGGTGTGATCAGGTCCTTAGTCCCGGGGGTCATGTGACCCCTGAGACACCCAATGGCTGTTGACAGCTTTGGCAAAGACAAGAGCACTAAGTCGCCCCTCCATTCTTTCCATGACATGGCCCCTTCTCAGCCTGGACCAGTGAGATGGATTTCTCTGATCATTTGCTGGTGAGTAGTATTCTGCCACATTCAGGGGCCAGAGGTGCCCATTAGGGTAAGTGGTGGGCGTACCTACCTTATCCTGCGGATCGCAGAGCATCCATGTAAAGCCCCACTCCAGGCATGTACAAAAAATATTCCCCTAGTAGAGAGGTTCCTATTAGTTTTTTGCAACATGTTACACCCCAAATACAAGCAACTTCTTGCTATGTAGTAGTGATTGTCGGCTTCCCTGGCAGTCCCTCAGGTATGTAGACTAACATTGTGACAAGCTGCACCAAGGTAACTGTAATAATCATCATACCTGGAGTTCAGTAAAGTTGTAAATTTTTTTTTTGCTTTATGAGAAAGTGTGCCCCCCTAATACTTACCGAGCCCCCTCTGCCATACGTGACTTCCCTCCTGATTGGCTGAGACACTGCAGCAGAACTTTTGGCTTGCATGGATGTCAATCAGACGGTACCAACTGGCAGCTTCTTGTCTGAATGGACACACAGCTGTAGCTTGGCTCAGGTGCCCCCATGGCAAGCTTCTTGCTGTGGGGGCACTTGACAGGAGGGAGGGGCCAGGAGCAGCAAAGACTTTAGGCTGGATTCACACCTATGCATTTTTTTTTTTTAGTGCATTTTGCAGATTTTCTCTACAGAACATGTTCCATAGGAATCCTTGTTAATGGACTGTAGTGTAAATCTGTAAAATGCAAGACGCACGAAAAATGCATAGGTGTGACTCCAGCCTTGCAATCACTTTTACTTACCTCGCCGTTCGAAAGTCCCGGGTGCGTGCTTGTCATTCTGTTTGGTTCCCAGGCCGGCCGTTGATTGGCTGGGCGCATTGATAGCAGCGCAGCCATTGGCTGGCGCTGCTGTCAATCACAGCAGATGACGCGGGGCCGAGTGATGCAGTCGGCGGCTATGGCCGCCGATGTACCACGGGAGCGCGCTCGCAAAAGCTTTCCACCATGCTCGCTCGCATGAAGGTAGAAAGCTTTTGCGAGGAGGAGCCGAGACGGCCGCCGAGGGACCCCAGAAGACACGGATCGGGGCCACTCTGTGCAAAACGAGCTGCACAGTGAAGGTAAGTATAACATGTTTGTTATTTAAAAAAAAAAAATCTGCCTTTAGTGTTTCTTTAAGATAAAAAGCCTTTTGTGTGCAGCAGACCCCCTAATACTTACCTGAGATCATCTTAATCCAGCGATGTTGTACTTATGGTCTCTCCCTCCTCATTGGCTGCTGTCTCAGCCAATGAGGAGGGAAAGTACCAGACATCCAGGTCTTTTGTGCAACATCGCTGGATGGAGATGGGGGCCCGGGTAAGTATGAAGGGAGCTGCTGCACAATGCATGATACAAAACCTGCCTTTACAACCCCTTTAAATTCTGCAGAGTTTTTAAAGTTTAAAAATAAAACACTTGTCTAGCAAGCCGGTCTGACTTTTATTCTCCCTCTTATTCTTTTTCAGGTGTTCAAACGCTATGTGCAAATTGGCCGTGTTGCCTATCTCTCTTTTGGTCCTCATGCTGGTAAACTTGTGGCAATTGTTGATATCATTGACCAAAATAGAGTAAGTATTAGAAATGCTTAGAACATAGTTTGTTGCTGAGATTTTTGCTATAAGTGTATGAAAGCGGTATTGATCCCAAAACTAAATGTATTATGTTGTAGCTTACCAACCAATGTATGTTGTGGCTTCATAGTGTTTTTTTTTTTTTTTTTTTTAAGCTCCCCCCCCCTCTGTTTTTTACCTGGTGATTTGTCCAGTAATACACCTAGTATTACTAGTAATTACACTTGGTGCCTTCACTCTGGATGAATGAGCACTGGGGGTGGAACTGTAGCATTGTCAGTCTGGAGTAGGGGAGTGCAATATGTACTAGCAGGTTTAAATACACTAACAAACAAGCCAAACTCCAGCTAATATTATAAAGGCGGTTTCTTTTTTAGTGTTTTACAAAAATGAAAGCTGGCCATTTTTAATAGGGGTTGTAAACCCTTGTTTTTTCACCTTAATGCATCCTATGCATTAAGGGGAAAACTTCTGGCAGTCCCCCCAGCCCTCCCGTTTTTTACTTGCTTGGGCCCCGTATGTTCCTCTGCATGGGGGTCCTGGCTCTTGATTGGATAGATTGATAGCAGCGCAGCCATTGGCTCCCGCTGCTGTCAATCAAATCCAAGTATGTGGGGCTGAGTTTGTCATTCGTGTCTATGGATGCCGAATGCTGGACTCAGGAGCGCAACAAAAACTAAGGCTTACAATCACTTTAAGCACCTTCCGCCAGTGTTGAATGGTTTGTTTTATCCCTGTAATTTGGAAAAACAGACTTGCTGGCCAGATTAGCAGATGAAAATAAAGCAAGGAGAGCCTAAAAATGAATACAGCCATCGCAAGAATTGGTACGCTGCAATATAATTTTGTTTTGGGTTTAATGTGACTGTTGGGTTAAGATAATGTAAATAAACCCAAACTAACTTGTGGGGCCCTGCAAAAGACGGTGTACTGCCTCCTCTAGTGGTGGCCTTGGTTGCCCATCTTTTTCTCTGTTCAGACAGCTTTCATCCGGGTCTCCAGCAACTTACACTTCCACGAGTGTTGGAAGCCTGTTTCCCAGTTGCACCTTAAAGCTGAATTCCCCCCAAAAGTGGAACTTCCACTTAATTGCTTCCCCCACCCCCACTCTGGTTTCACATTTGGCACCTTTCAGGGGGGAGGGGACCTGTGTTTGACAGGTTCCCTTCCGGGAGATGGGGTCACGGCTCCGTCCTCGCAGTTCAGCCTCCGCTCACGGGCCAATCGGAACTCAAAGCACAGTAGGGCCAAAAGGCTTCACTGCCAGGTTCCCTTACCTGGAATGGTGGTGGTAGCTGCTGACTTATTTATCATCTTCCCCCGGGTGTATCTCCGCTTTAAGATTCATTTTCTAAACACCCCCCCCTACATACTAAGCATTTTCAGTGGTGTGGTAAACAGTTAATTTTTTTTTTTTTTTTTTTGTCCATTCATGTGTAAATGCAAAACTATTGCTGCTTTCTGACCACTGTGGGAATTTTTTACCTGCTGTTATCTAATGCTTTTACTGGGAGTCCTTGGGTTATAAGAGCCACTGACCTAATAAATTTCACTTTGGGCTTGTTTACACTTGTAGTTGGGCAGTAAAAATAGCCAGTTAAGGCTCCCCCCCCCCCCTCCTCTCTTCTGACTCTCCTCAAGATGCAAAAGCAGCCAGACAGGCTTGAATAAATCCATTCTCAATGTCGGAGCAATAATGTCACAAGAGCATGCTGTATATAGCTTGTTTAAATTGTGTTTATCTCTATGTATCTACAGGCTCTTATCGATGGTCCCTGCAGTGGCGTAAGAAGGCAAGCCATGCCATTCAAGTGCATGCAGCTTACAGACTTTGTTCTGAAGTTCCCCCACAGGTAATTACATGTTAAAATACTAATGAAACTAAAACCACCCTGTAAAAAGAACATTGGCAAAACTAAACAATCTTGAAAAAAGATGCTTACCTTTTCTAGTAGGCAATGTCCTAAAACTTTACTGTATTGCAGATCCTCAGGTGCTACTGGTTAATGACACTTTGAATTCGTTAAATGCCTGGTCCCCCGCTGCATGATGTAGTTCCTATCATTCGTGGCTATGCAACTATATTGAGCAGTACTTTTAACAGGGAAGGCAATTGTATGGGCTTGCCAATCCTGCTATAGAAAGTTAGTGGTTGTAAAGGCAGAGGTTTTTTTTTTTTTTTACACCTAAAAGGCATAATGAGCTAGTATGCACTGCATACTAGCTCGTTATGAAATACCTTGGAACGAGGTGTGGAGAACTTGCTTGGTCCACGCCGAGAGATGTCATCTTGCCTCGCCGTGTCTTCCAGGTATCGCCGCTCCAGCGCTGTGATTGGCTGGAGCGGCGATGTCACTCCCACGCATGTGCGCGGGAGACTTCATTCTGGCAAGGTCCGGCGGCTGCCGGGCCTTTAGCCGCTGATCCCTGCTGCTCTCAGCGGCGCATTGCGAGGGGAATGTCTCCTAAACCGTTCAGGTTTAGGAGATATCCTTTATACCTACAGGTAAGCCTTATTATAGGCTTACCTGTAGGTAAAAGTGGTATTAAAGCGTTTACTACCACATTAATGCATTACACAAGTCGGATCCCAAGTCGCGGTAGTGTAAACTGGCACTTAGGGGAGATCTACTCTTATTTCTGTTTTGTTGACAAAGTGAAGGCAGATCGCCCCCCTAATGATAACATTTATGTGTTTTGTTAAACTAAATATTGGCAAGCTGTGCTGAAACTTAATTTTTTCAGTTAAATAGCAGTGAATCCTATATAGTCTAAAATTGTATTCTGGCATGCAGTATAACGCTTGCTTAACATTTGATTTAATTTTTTTCCTTTTCTAGTGCTCGTCAGAAATATGTCCGTAAAGCCTGGGAGAAGGAGAAGATCGAAGAGAAATGGACTGCTACTAACTGGGCAAAGAGGATTGACGCTAGAGATAGGGTAACTCATGTTTTTATAATTCACATTGGAAGGATAGATGTTTATCATTCCAGAGGTCTTGTGGAACAGTGTTTCAAGGGGCCCAGTTCACACCATGAATTGTACAGGAACAGGCAATGTGTTCTGTGCTCTTCAAATGTGATTCTGGTGCAGTGCATCTTTAGCCTATTCAGTTGAATTGGCAGAAATTGTGCTAGACCAGATCAGTCAGTCAGTGTCAGCGGTGGAGTAGGGCGCTTCGGACCTTCCGCATACGAGCCTGCTTCCACCCAGACCTGGCAGTCAGAGGCTAGGCAGCTGCTAGGCTAGACGCTCCAGGAAACAAGCTCCCTGGACCCAGGAACCAGCATCTCGCTCTCCACGAGGACTCCTCTCTTCCGCAGGTAAGACCCTGCCTCTCAGGGCCTGTCATCTTGGGGATCCACTGACGGCCGTCCTTATCAGGGCAGCCGTCACACAGACCCCACACTGCGGCTTTCTATACTATTTCTTGCCGGCATCTATCGCCCGCACGGCCACCCGCTTTGTGGTAGTCCCAAGTCACCCCCCCGGGTGTATTTCCGGCGTTTTTTGGTGCTCTTGCACCCCCGCGCCAGCCTGCTCCTTCTCGCGGCCGCCGCACCTTAGGAAAGTCCGCGGCCTACCGGCGCGCCGTCCTTTTCTCCCTACACTAAATTCCTAAGCACAGTTTGCTCTGGTTATTCACCCCCACAGGCCCCCTGTTCAACAAATTCATCGGTAAATATCATTTTTACCAAGCTGACAGTCCCCCCCCCCAGCCCGGGTCCTGTGCTTTGCCTGGCGGCCATTATTTTGGTATACCCCAGCAGCAGTGACACCCAGCATCCCCCCCCCCTTTTTTCCCCTCCATTAGCCGTCAGTCTTTTGAGCCGATCGCCTTCAGGGATCAGGAAGGAATTTTTTTCCCTGCTGCAGCACATTGGTCAGCTTGCCCAGGGTTTTTTTGCCTTCCTCTGGACCAAAAATAAAACCCTATTCCCCTGAGCTAGGATTCTCGAATCCTCTCTCACCCTACGCCCGCACTCCAGCCCTCGGTGACTGGCAACAATGGTTAAGTTGCGATACTCTGCAGAAACCATTTGGGGTCTGAGACAATTCGCAACTACATTACCTGCCGCCACCACAATAGCCTTAAAATCAGATCAACTTTTGAGGTTCGATCATCGATCGATCATCAAAAATTTCAATCATTCACCACAGCTCAAGCACATATCATGTGCTTTGCTTAACACTAGATCAGCAGTTAAACACCGATCAGAAATCCATGATTTCTTACTACAATACGATCTAGACTGCCTCTTTATTACGGAAAGTTGGCTGTCGGACGATTGCAACACCATTCTCGGAGAACTGGTGCCAGCAAACTATCGCATCTTAACGGAAAATAGAATAGGGCAAAGGGGAGGAGGCCTGGCGGTGATTCATAAGTCGCATATTGCAATCACTAAACCGGTCCTTCAAAATCCTCTACCTTTTATGGAAACCCTTACCCTTCAACTTCAAGCTCATTCTCAGGAGACCGTTCATATTCTCCTCTGCTATAGGCCCCCTGGGCCCAAATCGCAGTTGATATCAGCATTAACGGAGTTCATTTCCACCTACTCCCTTAGCAGCAATCATCTTTTGCTGCTCGGGGATTTCAACTTGTGGGCTAACTCCTCACAGGATCCCATCGCGGATGCCTGCATCAACCACCTGGAAGGATTAGGACTTCAACAACTTATACGCGGACCAACGCATGCTTCAGGTCACACACTCGACCTAATTTTCAGACAAAATCTGAAAATAAACATTTTGGGAAATGAACCTTTGCCATGGACAGACCACCATGCAATTAGCTTCATTATCCCCGGAACTCCATTAGTCAGGAAAGTACCCAAGCCAGGGACAATACACTGGGCTAGATCTCAGAGGAAGCTCCACTCGGAACTCTTCAGATCTACCCTGGGAAACCGAATTGGGGCTATTCCTCCTCAGCTAGCAGCCTCAGATACTTTGGATGCCATTAATGCAGCTCTGCTACAGTCAGCCGACTTAGCAGCACCAAAGCGCAAACTCCGCAGCCGGGCAAACAAGTCCAGCTGGTTCAATAACCAGCTGTCGCTATTGAAGCAAGAGCGCAGAAGGGCGGAAGCCGCCTGGAAAAGAAGTCCGTCAGAAGACCACCTCAACTTCTACAAAGCAGTTACAACGCGCTATCACAAGGAAATTTTCGAAGCCAAAAAACTTCACTTCTCCAGGGTGATTAACAGCGCAATAAATCGCCCACGCGAACTCTTCAGGATGGTCACCCAGACCATGAATCCGGGATGTCTAGAAGTCCCCACTTCAGACACCCAAGAGTTCTGCAATGAACTATCGGATTTCTTCATCAACAAAATTGAAAAAATTCGGGTAAGTATTCGGCAAAACAATACTCCACTCAGCCCCGTCTTCAATCAAAACAACGACGGAACGCCTCTACAATCAACTAAGTTCACTTTGGAACCCATCTCCATCGATACAATAAAAAAATTCATTGGTGTGCTGCGCAACAGCACAGCACCGAATGACATCATTCCCACCAAGCTACTGAAGGAATGTGCCGACATCCTGGCGCCTCCGATCACGCAGCTTATAAATCAGTCATTTAAGGAAGGCATAGTGCCTTCCCTGCTGAAAGAGGGCACAATCCTGCCGATCTTGAAAAAACCTAATTTGGATCCTATGGACCCAACTCACCGCCGTCCCATAACAGGTCTAAATGCTCTGTCCAAGATAATGGAGAAAGTGGTGGTAAATCAGCTGCAACAGCATCTGGACACCCACAACCTACTCGATCCATTTCAATCCGGGTTCCGTCCCGGTCACGGGACAGAAACGGCCTTACTGAAAATATGGGACGATGCGCTCGAGGCCGCAGACGAAGGAGAATCCTGTCTCCTGGTTCTGCTGGACCTAAGCGCAGCTTTTGACACAGTAGACCACAAATTGCTACTGAGACGACTAACAGAAGTCGCCGGAGTCTCAGAAGATGCCTTACCATGGTTCTCCTCTTTTCTTGGAAACCGATCACAAACAGTGAAACTGGGATCCTTCACATCAGAAAAACGCACGGTGCCATGTGGGGTCCCCCAAGGATCCCCCCTATCACCAGTGCTGTTTAATATCTATCTTCGTCCGCTCTTTGATATTATCAGTAGCCATGAACTACTTTATCACTCTTATGCAGACGACACGCAGTTGTACTTTCGCATCTGCCATAAAAAGGATCATCATCTCAGATTAGAGAAATGTCTCTCTTCAATAGAAAACTGGATGACTAAGAGTTATCTCAAACTCAATAGTGCTAAAACAGAACTCTTTATCTTCGATGCCAGTCGGAAGAAACCACTGACAACAAACTGGACACCGTCTCCCATCCTGGGACAAATCATCGCCCCTAGCTCCAAAGTCAAAAGCCTGGGAGTCACGTTTGACACCTTTATGACAATGGACGCACAAATAGGGTCAGTAGTCAGCGGGGCGCACCATTTGATGCGCCTACTATGCAGACTTATTCCATTTATCCCCAAAGAAGACGTAGCAGTCGTGGTGGGATCTATCGTGAATTCCAGACTGGACTATGCAAATGCCCTTTACCTCGGGCTACCCAAGTACCAAATCGCTCGTCTTCAAGTCGTACAGAATACGGCAGCTAGACTGGTGACTGGGAAAAAATCTTGGGAATCAATCTCACCTTCACTGAGATCCCTTCACTGGCTGCCAGTGAAAGACAGAATTGCATTCAAAGCACTCTGCCTGACACATAAGTGCATCCATGGGAAGGCTCCTAGATATCTATGCGACAAGATCAAACCGCACAATTGCAACCGCATTCTGCGATCCACCGACCAAAATCTGGTCAAGGTTCCTAAAACCAAATACAAGTCCAAAGGAGAAAGAAGGTTTGCTTTCCAGGGCCCCAGGCTTTGGAATGCTTTACCAACCAGCATTCGGTTGGAGCAAAACCACCTGTCTTTCAGAAGGCAGATCAAGACCCTGCTTTTCTGAAAGGCATGAGACACAAACAACAAGCGCCCAGAGGCGATTCAGTTCGCATGTGCCGCGCTATATAAGTTTTTTCATTCATTCATTCATTCAAAAGTTGTGAACGCATTCCTTTACAAAATGCACAACTGGATCGCATGGTACTACTGTGTAATGCAAGCTGGTGCAGGTAAACGCTCTTTTGGGGGGCTCTTAAGGGAACACTAACACCCTCTGCAGATTGCAAGTGCAAAGATTTTTAAATGCAATGTGGGAAACGCGCACGGCATGTTGGTTTCCCTCACATATACCCAGTGAAGTGAACAACCTCAGATACATAGATGAAACAAATCTCCCAACATAGATTTTTTTTTTTTAACATGTATATCTGCTGTCTTCAGCTTTCTATATTTTTTACAAAGTGCACATTGTGTTTTTGCTCCTGTCCCAGGGGGGGGGGGGGGCTATATAGCGTGCAATGAGGGGATATGAGCAAGTGTGCAACAGTTTCTTTAGCTGTGCTGACAGATGAGGGCTGACAGGTCATTCATGTATGTTTACTGGATGTACCTGTTCACTCTGAGACTGAATTTCATACTTTTGAAGTGTGTAGTATGACTAATTCCATTTTTGTTGTGTTCCAGAAAGCAAAGATGACAGATTTTGATCGTTACAAAGTCATGAAAGCAAAGAAAATGGTAAGCTTGGCCTGCATATCCCCAACAACGAAATGTTTAATGCTGGGAACAGATGCAGAATGCATACACTAGTTTCAATTGAATATCAAAGGCTGGGCAAAATCAGTTCATAATTGAACATTGGAATAAACCATAGAACCCTAGTGACACAAGGGTCAAAGATCTAAGCTTTAAAGTGTATTGCTTTCCACTTGTTTCAAGCAACCAGTGCACCATTAAGTGATTTTTTTTTATTTTTATTTTGTGCATCCTGAATGTAATACTAATAGCTTACGTTTTGGTCTTTCAGAGGAACAAGATAATCCGACATGAAATGAAGAAACTCCAGAAAGAGGCTACCAAGCCAGCAGCATAAATTTCCCTTAAAAGAAATTAAATCTGGTTTATACGTTCTTGTGTCTACTCGTGTTTTTTTTTCTTTTTTTTTTTCTTTTTATGCAAATGCAGCAATGATGCATTTCTGTTTTGGTTGCTTCTGTATTTTAAAACTGGACTAAATGTGGAATAACATTTCTATGTTTTTCTGCACTGTAAAATAACATTACTAGTCTGTGGCCTTCTGTCAAATGGCAACATTAAAAAATGCTTTCCGCTAGATACAGGGATATGCAATTAGCGGACCTCCAGCTGTTGCAAAACTACAAGTCCCATCATGCCTCTGCCTCTGGGTTCATGCTTGTGGCTGTCAGAGTCTTGCTATGCCTCATGGGAATTGTAGTTCTGCAACATCTGGAGGTCCGCTAATTGCATATCCCTGCGCTAGAAGGAGCCATTCACACATTAATGCAGTGCGGAAAAGCGGTGTTCCCACAATGCAACTGTGATCTGCTGCAGGGGTCAGTTCAAGTTGACACCACCCCAAACAGATTTATATTATGTAGCTACAATGTATAGTTGTCAGGCTTGATGTGCTTTTGGCCTCCAACTCCTAAAACATTGATATTCATTACGTCCAACTATATAAATTTAGCTGGATAAGGTAATTTGGCATTGAGTGCCTGTTAGGGTTGGACCAATACCGAGTATTTGCGGGAGTACTTGTACAAATGTCCCAGATGCCTGGCCAAATACTTGTCTCCTACCCACAACGCCGGCCGCTGCATACCGCAAAGCCGCTTCCGCGTTAATCTGTGTGCGGGGAACATTACAGCTTTCGTTTGAATAGCTGTGTTCCCCGCTGCGTATACACTCCCCCTTGCTCGGGATTGGACGGGTGATCTGTCCAATCCCGAGCAAGGGGGAGGGTCTATACACAGCGCGGCGGGGAACACAGCTATTCAAACAAAAGCTGTATTGTTCCCTGTACGCTGATTAACGCGGCTGGATATATGTGGGGGGGACATGGCTGCATTTGGGGACACATTTAAATAAAAAAAAAAAAGTATCGGGACAACCCTAGTGCCTGTCATCAAACTATAACTGATTTATGAAGAGGGTACAGTGTAAGCTGATCACGGAAGTTATTGCATGTGGAGCTGATCATACATTCCAAATGCAGCGCTGTTCTCCTATGCACTGCTATCACAGCTAAAGTCCAAAAAAGAAAAAAATCTCAACATTGTTCTCTTATCTTTGGCGCTGCAGCTCTCTTAAATCCACTGGGTGGTGGACTTGGAAGTATACAAAGGAGTGCATATGCCCTATTGTAACACTTTCCAGTTAAAGAGGATTGCACTCACGAACATGTCTATATAGGTCAACCCCAGGTTATTCATTGTGGTCCATAGTGCTATGATGCATTACTTTTGATTATCTCATTCTATATACGTACTTAAATATAGGGAGTTCCCTCTCCCATTTTTTTTTTTTTTTTTCATCCCTCGTCCATAACTACCCCTGTTGCTTCTACCCTTTAACACCTTTGGTGTTTTATTTACATAAGCTTATAACAATATAAAACGCGTTCTAAAATATGCTACTTCCTAAGCTTAGGCTAAGCATGTTCTTGATTGGTTTGCATAATATCTATGAAAAACAGATTACTACCTTGTCTTGTTTTTAAACCTTGGCTTCACCTGCTGGGACCAAACTTATGGATTTATCTTTAACCCAGTGTTCTTAGCTGGCTTCACACCTATGCAGGTTTAGTGTATTTTGCAGATTTGCACCACAGCCCATTTAACATGGTTTCCTATGGAAAACGTTCTGTAGTGCAAAAAGCACAAAATGCATAGGTGTGAATCCAGACTTGGGTCTAACAACTTGATTATCTGTAATATATAAGATTTGGACATTGTGTTCCAGTATTCATCATGTTACTTAACATCAATTTGACCATTCTGCATCACTCTTATTTCAAATTTGGTATCCATTTTTGGTAAAATACATTGGCAAAGAAAAAACATTTTGTCTATTTACTGTAAAATCATTCTTGGATTTCATTAAGGAACACAGGAAGCAATTTATACTGCTATCAACCGGAAGTTAGAATACTGGTAAGCAGTAAAGTTATAACCAGTCTCCCCCATAACTTCTCCTTTACCCAGCATGCATTAATTTTATAAGAGCAGTAGTGAAATGAGGGCATAGAGCAGTGGTTCTCAACCTGGGGTCAAATGATGATTTGCCAGGGGTCACCGAATCTTGGGCTGTTCCTGAAGCCCACATTGCTCTCCCAACCTTTTGCGGCCCCCCAGCAGGGCTGTCCTTGGAACCTGTGGCCGCCCAGGTAGACTGTTCCTGGAACCTGCGGCTGTCCACTCAGCCTCTTTGCAGCCGCCCATTCAGTTCGGCTTAAATTATAAAAGGAACATTACACAGCTACAATAGTCATACTGAAAAACTTTATTCTGTTTGGTCTGTTTTGCACATGACACAGGAACAAGAATTAACGTCTACTGTAGTAATTCTTAATCATTGTGCGACCTTATTTACATGTACACATATAAGCACAAAAACCCTGGTGTCAATTATTTAAAAGCTGAAACAAAAAAATAATAATGTAGGTATGGCATAGTGAAAGAAAACTTGAAACTCACATAATGCCACGTTTCAAAACTCCAACAGACGGTTCTCAATATCCAAGGACCCCAGTAACAGCACAAGGCATTCCACTCTAGTTAGTGTCAAAACACACCTTCATTTTGCACATTAAGTAAGATTTATGCAATCTTCTTTTGATATTTAAAATAGAAAAGGGACAATTCAGGTTTTGTCAGCACTTTAAAGTGGTTGTAAACCCTTACAACCCACTTACTACTGGTAAGCCTATAATAAGGCTTACTTGTGGCTACCCTGGATATCTCCTAAACCTGCACGGTTTAGGAGATATGCCCTGTATCAGTATGTGCCGACGTCATCGGCGCATGCCCACTGAAGCAATGGCTCGTTCGTGCCATTGCTTTAGCTAGTGTGTCATTACCGGGGGCTCCCGTGCGCATGCGCGGGACTAACATTGCGGCTCCGGGCAATCACAGCGCCGAACCCCGTGATACCTGTAAGTAACTCCAGGAGTGATGTCATCGGCCAGAGCTGTGTACTGGGACCGCTGCGGGGGCTTCGATCTAAGGTGAGTTATTCATAATGAGCTAGTATGTTATGCAAACTAGCTCATTATGCCTTTGTCTTGCAGGTTGTTTTTTTTACTGGGTTTACAACCACGTTAATAAGCTGACTAGCTATGGTCTTGTATAATCATACTGTTAGGTGAGATGAGCCAAGTACATTATAAAGAATGCTGTCCATAATGGCAATGCCAAGTTGGTCGAAATTGTCTAAAAGCCTAACTACACATTTAATCTGCCTTTAAATAGTAAGTTTGGTCCAAGCTGGCCCAAACAGACTAACATTCTGGGTGCACGGTATTAACTGTATGTAGCCTCAGCTGTACACAGTTCAGTGGGAGGAGAAGTTGTCTCACTCCTGGAAAAAATTGCTGCCCAGCCATTCACAGGAAGCTTTGCCATTAGCCATAGAATACAAAGCCTCCTCTGAATGGTAAAACAGTGCTCAGCCTGACTCTATTTTATTCCGGGAGTGGAATGGGAAGATCTCGACCCACAGCTACATACAGTTAAAGAGGAAGTAAACCATGATGGGTTTAACTTCCTCTTTATTTCCCTGCATCACATAGTAGCCCATTATGTGTCACTTACCTGAAACCGAAGCCTGTGATGTCCCAGCTGGCTGGAAGTGTTTATCTTCAGCCCTCTTCCTTCCGGGGCCATGGACTCCAGGTCTGTGACTGTCTGGAGTCGCGTGGCGTCACTCCCGCGCATGAGCTGCCAGTCACGGCATGACCCTGCTAGAAACGACAGCGTTTCCTTTCTAAAGTGCTCCTGCGCGGAATACATCACTGTACGGAGACGTAAATATCTCCTAAACCGTGTAGGTTTAGGAGATATTTCCAGCACCTACAGGTAAGCCTAAATGGAGGCGAAAGTGGTTGTCATGGGTGTACAACCACTTTAATACAGCATGCCCAGCAAGCGCACCTGTTAGTGCAGTAAATACAGTCGTATGCAAAAGTTTAGGAACCCCAATTTCCATGATTGTCATTTATAAATATTTGGGTGTTTGGATCAGCAATTTCATTTTGATCTATCAAATAACTGAAGCGATCGGCGCTGGACTCCAGGACAGGTAAGTGTCCTAATATTAAAAGTCAGCAGCTGCAGTATTTGTAGCTGCTGGCTTTTAATATTTTTTTTTCCCCATGGCACATCCGCTTTAATGAGCTCACCAAACCAATTGTGTGTTCCAATGAATCAGTGCTAAGTACTTACAGGTATTCAAATCCACAAAATGACAAGGGTGCCCAAATTTATGCACCTTTCTAATTTCGTTTTGATGCATATTGCACATTTTCTGTTAATCCAATAAACCTCATTTCACTACTAAAATATTACTGTGTCCTTCAGTTATTTGATAGATCAAAATGAAATTGCTGATCCAAACACCCAAATATTTATAAATGACAATCATGGAAATTGTCAGGGGTTACAGTTTGCATACAACTGTAGTTTGTTTGGGCCAGTTTAGCCCAAACAAATCAAAAATTTACTTTAAATGTGGAGTTAGGCTTAGGCCGCGTACACACGATCGGTCAAAACCGATGAAAACGGACTGAAGGACCATTTTCATCGGTCCAAACCGATCGTGTGTGGGCCCCATCGGTCAGTTATCCTTTGGTCAAAAAAATAGGAACTTGCTTTAAAATTGAACCGATGGACGCCTAACCAATAGGTCAAAGCCGATTGTTAGTATGCAAAAGCATTGGTTAAAAACCCGCGCATGCTCAGAATCAAGTCGACGCATGCCTGGAAGCATTGAACGTTCTGACAGGATCGGTTATTTAACCTATGGTGTGTAGGCACGACTGACCATCAGTCAGCTTCATCGGTTAACCGATGACAACGGTCCTTCGGACCGTTCTCATCGGATGGACTGATCGTGTGTAGGCGGCCTTAAAGGACAACATCACTATTAGTAAGTAAGCCCCTCACCCCACTGAATGTAGCCTACCCATTCATAGAATATAGTAGGAAGGGGACCTACCCGGGATGGTTCTTTGCAAAGGTTATGTGGTGTCAGGCAAGGCCGCACAGCGAAGATCACAGAAACAAGGAGGAAGGTAAGAATTTTACCAGGAGGGGCTGCACTCAGGGAAGCGGGGGTTACTAGAAAATCTCACTTAAGGTGAAGTTGTCCCCTAAAACTTCCATGTGTGGCCAGCATTAGAGGTAACATCTCCCAGAACTCACTATGCGTCCTCCTTCTTCTGAGGCACAGCACTATCACTGCAGCTTTTATGTGATTTTTAACAGAAATAATCAATTAATATGATGACAGGAAGTCACTTTTTTTTTTAACACATTTCATGCGGCAATATTCTCCTTCATTGCAAAGAAAAGTAGCTCCGTAAGGAAAGACAAGTTCAGTCACAGAGGGCAGATCTGGATGGCTGTGTTAGGATTTCTCCAGACACAAGTTACATGGTCAGATCAGTTCAAGGACTGCAAAAAACAATACAAAATATGTTGCTGGTATATAGTTTGTGTTTTATCTTGTCATAACAAGATATACAATGACGGTTTTGGCACTTCTCCATTGTTTCAAAACAATGTAGTATAAGCGTCAGTTCCACTGTAAGAAACTTTCTGTGCAAGCAAATCAGTCAGGAAAAAGATGTCCAAGACATAAAACTGCACGAATATTAGAAAGTCCTTATTAACCATTAATCTGAGCTCTATGTAATCCAATGCAGCCATATTCATTAGGGTTCTCATTCTGCTTCTGGCCATGACACGCAATTTTGTTCTGTGCAACCTCCCTCTCATGCTCCAACGTGGTTAACAGAGGATGCAGTGGGCTCAGAAAGCTGGGACAATAGAATTATTGGCCTATGTACTCTTAGGCATAAATTCAGATGCTCAGATTTACCTTCCATGACAATCTGATGGTGAAAATGAGTAACACTTAGCAAGAAGGTTGTGGTCTTGAAGTTTAAATAAACATTTTTCATGTTTTATTGGAGCATTTTTTTTTTTTAGCATATAGTTAATGGACGAATTTAAGTCTGCTGATCTATATCACAGGTGCAACCAAGCAACTGTCAGGGTACATTCAGTTTTTCTATTCCATGTGTTCGAAGGTGGAAGTTTAGGTAGGACCACTTAGTGAAACGCTTCTTACACTCAGGGCAACTGAAGAGTTTGTCAGAAGAGTGCGTCCTTTGGTGTGTCACCATGTGAGAGCTCTGTGTGAACCGTTTGCCACACTTGGGGCAAGCAAATGGCTTTTCTCCAGTATGGGTACGGTAGTGCGTCAGCATGTTTGACCTTCGAGTGAACTTTTTGCCACAGTCGGCACAGGCATAAGGCCGTTCTCCTGTATGAGTTTTAAGGTGCATTCCCAAGTGTGATCTTTTAGCGAAACGTTTCTCACAGTGGCTGCAAGCATAGGGCTTATCTGCTGAAGAAGACTGGCCAAATGTGATTTGGTGGATGAGAAGGTTATTCATGGTGTCAAACAGCTCACTACGTTCCTCATGGGTGGGATTGGGATCTATAAAAGCTGGTTCTTCACTGTAGTTGTAGTTAAACTGACTGTTCTCTTCCTTAATTTGTACCGGCTCTCCCGATGTGTAACTGGGATCTCCAACATATCTCTCATAATCGCTCCAAGCCTGTTCTTCACACTGACCAGACGTAGAAGAGTAAGCAAGATTTTCCATTGCCTGCTTTGGTGACTCAGCAGGCATAGACCCTTCCTCGTCCTCTGCTTGGGAACCATGTAACATGGTTTTGCCATCTTCTACCATCTCTCCAGGGGAACAAGTCATAATGTAGGGCTCTTCTCCAAAATCACTGCTTTTAGAATCATCTGTTTAAAAGATATCGCTAAACGTCAACATCCATATTTTTTACTACATTTTTTACTTTTTTTAAACAGATATGTATGAATTATTGCATATACAGGTGAAACTCGAAAAATGAGAATATCATGCAAAAGTTTATTTATTTCACTTAATGCAACTTAAAAGGTGAAACTAATATACGAGATAGACTCATTACATGCAAAGCAAGATAGTTCAAGCCGTGATTTGTCAGAATTGTGATGATTATGGCTTACAGCTCATGAAAAGCCAAAATCCACAATCTCAGAAAATTTTAATATTGTGAAAAGGTGCAATATTCTAGGTTTAAAGTGTCCCACTCTAATCAGCTAATTAATCCATAACACCTGCAAAGGGTTCCTGAGCCTTTAAATAGTCTCAGTCTGGTTCAGTAAGAATCACAATCATAGGAAAGACTGCTGACCTGACAGTTGTGCAAAAAAACATCATTGACACCCTCCATAAGGAGGGAAAGCCTCAAAAGGTAATTGCAAAAGAAGTTGGATGTTCCCAAAGTGCTGTATCAAAGTACATTAATAGAAAGTTATGTGGAAGAAAAAGGTGCACGAGCAGCAGGGATGACCGCAGCCTGGAGAGGATTGTCAGGAAAAGGCCATGTTTTGCAAAAAAAAGTCCAACTGTTTACAGAGCTCACTAGCTGACGTTCAAATTTCACATGGCGCCGAATGAGCCCGAAATTATTCAAAACCCCTCCCCATCCTAGCTCTGTGCAATTGGAGATGAACAGTCTAAGGCCTTGTACACACGGGCAAACATGTCCGCTGAAAACGGTCCGCCGTACCGTTTTCAGCAGACATGCCCGCCCGGAGATTTCTGTATGATGGCTGTACACGCCATCATACAGAAATGAGAGACAATCCGCGCGGACAGACAGCGCGGTGACGTGTTCGCGCTGCGGAAACGTGCGCGACGCTGAAAGGTCAATGCTTCCACGCATGCGTCGAAGTCATTCGACGAATGCGAGGGATAGCGGCCGCTCGGACATGTACGGTAAGTCTGTACAGACGACCGAACATGTCCGACAGACAGGATTCCAGCGGGCATGTTTCTAAGCAAGTTTAGAAACATTTGTCCGCTCGAAAACAGTCTGGCGGGCAAATGTACGCTGGAATCCTGTCCGATCGGACGTATACACGACCGAACATGTCTGCTGAAACTGGTCCGCGAACCAGTTTCAGCAGACATGTTCGGTCGTGTGTACGGGGCCTAAAAGCAATTAACTAATGTTATTTTCCCTCTTTAGACATCAATGCTTATGACACCAGTGCCATAGGTGTAACCTTTATAAAAATATTTATTTGTAAAATAAATATAATGGGGTATATTTACGAAAGGCAAATCCACTTTGCACTACAAGTGCAAACTACAAGTGCACTTGAAATTGCACTGAAACTGCACAAAAAAATGATGCCATTTTTGTACAGATGATGGGGTATCCATACTGGAGGACACCTTGAGGTGGGCATGCTGCAGGCAGTGGGAAATGTATAGCAAGTGAGGCCAATTGCAGTGGTGGCTTTGGGATTTAACAGTGTGGCATGGTATATGTTGCTTACATTCCGTTCTTTTCTTTTTGGGCAGATGCACTATATTGCCAAAAGTATTGGGACACCTGCCTTTACACGCACATGAACGTTAATGGCATCCTAGTCTTAGTCCTTAGGATTCAATACTAGTTGGCCCACCCTTTGCAGCTATAATAGCTTCAACTCTTCTGGGAAGGCTGTCCACAAAGTTTAGGAGTGTGTCTATGGGAAAGTTTGACCATTCTTCCAGAAGCGCATTTGTGAGGTCAGGCACTGATGTTGGACAAGAAAGCCTCCACCCCAAACTCGCTCATCCACAATATATTGCCAAAAGTATTGGACCACCCCTCCAAATTATTTGGTGAAGGAGAGATTATGGTGTGGGGATGTTTTTAAAGGGTTGGGATTGGCCCCTTAGTTCCAGTGAAGAGAACTCTTAAGGCGTCAGCATACCAAGATATTTTGGACAATTTCATGCTCCCAACTTTGTTGGAACAGTTTTGGGATGACCCCTTCCTGTTCCAACATGACTGCACGCCACTGCACAAAGCAAGGTCCATAAAGACAAGGGTGACCGAGTTTGGGGTGAAGGAACTTGACTGGCCTGCATAGAGTCCTGACCTCAACCCGATAGAACACCTTCAGGATGAATTAGAGCGGAGACTGTGAGCCAGGCCTTTGTGTCCAACATCAGAGCCTGACTTCACAAATGCGCTTCTAAAAGAATGGTCAAACATTCCCATAGACACTCCTAAACCTTGTGGACAGCATTCTTAGAATAATTGAAGCTGTTATAGCGCAATATTGAACCCTGCGGTCTAAGACTGGGATGCCATTAAATTTCATGTGTGTGTAAAGGCAGGCGTGCCAATACTTTTGGCAATTTAGGCCCGGATTCACAAAGCACTTATGCCAACGTATCTCGAGATACGCCGCGTAAGTGCAAATATGCGCCGTTGTATCTATGCGCTGTGCTCACAAACCGAGATACGCCTAAAAATAGGCTTCATCTGACCGACGTAACTTGCCTACGCCGGCGTATCGTGGGCGCATATTTACGCTGGACGCAAGTGGCGCTCCCATTGATTTCCTATTCAAATATGGAAGTGAGGGAGATACGTCGATTCATGAACGTACTTGCGCCCGGCGCATAATATACGCGGTTTGCGTAAGTCGTACGTCCGGCGTAAAGTTATTCCCCATATAGGAGGCGCAACCCATGCAAAGGTATGGACCAGGGAACACAAGCCGTCGTATCTTATGTCGTTTACGTTGTACGTGAATATGACTAGGCGTAGGTTACGTTCACGTCGTAGGCAGTGATCCGTCGTATCTTAGGGAGTAGTTCCGACGTGATTCTGAGCATGCGCAGTGGGATGCGTCCACGGGACGGCGCATGCGCCGTTCGTTATTTGTATCTTTATGGTGCTCGGCCCATCATTTGCATGGGGTCACGCCTCATTTGCATGGCTCACGCCCACTTACGACGACTTACGCATAGGAAACCCAGCGCAGATTTGGCAGCATTGGCTTTGTGAATCCAGTGCTTGCCTCTCCGCTCTACGTCGGCGTAGCGTATATGAGATACGCTACGGCGGCATAAATATGAGCCGATGTATGTGAATCCGGGCCATAGTGTATCATTATGCAAAATATGTGGAGGACTCTGTTGATGGCCCCTTTTATCTTGTTTTTTTCTTATGTACATGTGTTGTAAACCAATCAACTTACAAGTGAACGTGGATCCCTAAGCGAAAAACTTGTTGATCCACCAGGCTTTCACAATATGTTGACTGCATATTTTTTTAATTTAGCCTAAATATGGTCTATGGTGTGTCTATGGATTTTTCTTTTTTTTTTATGATTATAATAAATTCTGTAAGTTTATTTTCTTGTTGTGTAATATTTCTATTTTGGCACAATTAAAGTCCCATAATTTCTGCATTCTCTCTTCATTCCTGGAAGTTTTCCAAGAAGATAAAGGATCTCTATTTTTCTCAATTCTTTTATTTGCACCAGTGAGTGCTCGCACTTTTATTTACGCACCCGTATAGGCCTCCTCTTGCTCGTCAATGGTCTCCATGGAGTCGTTTACACAAAGCTCCTCTATTTCTTGATCACTTGACGCAGTACTTGATTCACCTACAGAGACCAAACAACACTGTAAAGCAAATCTATACAAAGCTTTTATAAGTCAGCTGTACATCAGATAAAACATAAATATACATTAAATAACCCATCACTCACTTGTGAATGTGTTGGTTGCAACATCCACCTGTTTAAAGTTCTCTCTGGTTTGGCCATCTTCATGATTATCAGTAACAGAGGTTTGTGTTACAAATTCATTACAGGGCTCTGCTAAATAAAAACAAGATAAAAAAAAATAATCTCATTTTTAGAAAAGTGAATAATACATTTTTTTTTGACTAAAGTCACAGCAACGATATATTTTTTAAAAGAAAACTCTACTTTTCATAATTGAAATAATCAGTGCGATACATGGTCAAATACTTAACAAAAAGGGCATCATACAGGTATGTAGAATTTTCAATATTTTTTTATTTTTTTTACCCAAGGGGAGAAGGCAGCACGGGGGGAGAAGGCAGCACCTGGGGAGAAGGCAGCACCTGGGGAGAAGGCAGCACCTGGGGAGAAGGCAGCACCTGGGGAGAAGGCAGCACGGGGGGAGAAGGCAGCACAGAGAAGACTTGCAACTCCTCTGCCGCACCGATCACTCTGACTGCCCAGGTATCGGGATTCGGGTGAAGTATCGGAGCATTTTCCCCAAGTACAAGTACTCAGGGAAATGCTCGGTATCGGTACCGATACCGATACTAGTATCGGTATCGGGACATCCCTACTAAAATGGAAACAATCAGATGCGCCCTCTCTGACATCTTGGAAAGCCTTGGTCAACTCTTCAATACCATTATATAAAGCAACATTTGACTCCCGTGGGTGTACTGCTAAATTTGACAAAGTTTGGAAATTATGGCTTGATTCCGCCTCCACTAATGCTGCTCAAGATTAGTCGGTTTATCTGATACACATTAACTACCTCCTCCGTACTAACGCCTGCTAAGACCCTCCTGACATTCTCCTTTCATAATTTCTCCAAATAGAGTGGCTGAGCAGTAAAGTTTTGTTGTTTATGTTTTGTTTGCTTGTTTTTGTTTTTTTCTGTTGCTAACAGCACTGTTTAGACAGATAACCTGTTGCTAGGTACCGATCCATGTGGTACTTTTCGAGCTGGGGAATGCCTAGCATGGGTGCTCAACCTGTGGCTCTCCAGCTGTTGCGGAACTACAATTCCCATGAGGCATTGCAAGCCGCTGACAGGTACAAGCATGTCTCCCAAAGGCTGAGGCATTATGGGAATTGTAGTTTTGCAACAGCTGGAGAGCCACAGGTTGAGCACCCATGGCCTAGAGGCTCTGTTTCTGTAACTCTATTTAAAACCAATAAAGAGACTAAAAAAAAAAAAAAAAAGAATTGCAAGACTGAAAGTGGTTGTAAACCCTTACAGACCACTTGGCCCTACAGGTAATCCTAGATTAAGGCTTACCTGTAGGTGCAAGAAATATCTCCTTAACCTAAACGGTTAAGGAGATATTTGCAGACAAGGCTGCACCGATGTCTACGGCGCAGGCACGCCGTAGACAACAGCGCAGGCGCAATGAACGTGCCGGTAATGAATGGGACCGTGCTGTCCCTGACGGCTCCCATGCGCATGCGTGGGAGTGACATCATCGCTGCTCCAGCCAGTCACAGCGCCGGAGCAGCGATACCCGGAAGTCACTTTGGGTATCATAGCGGCGTCGGAGGAGAGGAATGAGGGTCGCTACGGGGGCTTCGATCTCAGGTAAGTAATTCAGAATGAACTAGTATGCTATGCATTCTAGCTCATTATGCCTTTATCTTGCAGGGTTTTTTTTTTTTTAGGAAAACTTTCAGAGGGTTTGCTTCCTCTTGAAATGTGAAGCCCTTATATTACCTAGCAGGGCGATTAAAACATGTAGTTTATATAGTACTGGTTAGATCCTGAGGTCCCCAATATAGTGGAGACCCACTTTAAAAAAAAAAAAAAAAAAAAAAAAAACATGGCTGTGCGGGGCTTCGCCAGCCTGGCCGCCTAAGTCATTCACAGTGTTCTTAGTTCAAACATTGCATTGTGTCATAGGGAAAGGTGGTATAGATAAACCTAAGGTAACAGGTTTCTAGAGATACCCATAGGTTTTATTTTATTTCAAGCAAAGGGAATCACCTGGTTCTTCTGGGGGTGAACAACTGCTGGGCCTTTGATCACTTTCTGCCATCACCTCCTGATAAAGATCCTTATGGTTTTCTATATAATCCCATTCATCCATGGAGAAAGAGATTGAGACATCACCACATTTTACAGGCACCTGAAACCCAATAAATAAGCAGCTCTGAGAAATAAGGATACACATACTTTGCACATGAATCAAAGTTTTATGAAATACCAGATTCCTCCCTACAGTTTTTTTGCCAAGCCTTCAAGGGTAAACACTGCAGACTTTTCTCCCCCTCCCAATCACCCATTGTGATCCCCGGACTCACCTTGCTCCTCTGTGAGCACAGGACCACTGTGGTGGGATTCAGGCTGGAGAACGGCAGGATAACTGTGAACTGCCATTCACCAATCTCTTCTAAGCTAAATGAACCCGGACTTACTCAACTCTTTCCGGGTACACAGCTGTCAAATCCAGATCTGTAGGGGCTAGAGGAAGTGGAGTAGGCATCTACTAAAACCCTGATGCCTTTGTACTGAATGCCCGTTACTGCCTATGGTGCGCAACCTGTGGCCCTCCAGCTGTTGCAGAACTACAAGTCCCATGATGTATTGCAAGGCTGACTGTTACAAGCATGACTTTCAAATGCTGAGGCATGATGGGATTTGTAGTTCTGCAGCAGCTGGAGGGCCACAGGTTGAACACCCATGGCCTAAGTCAATGGTGTCAAACTCAATTTCATTGTGGGCCGCATCAGCATTATGATTGCCCTCAGAAGGGCCGGTTGTATCTGTAAGATTAGATGTCCAGCGCATCCCCTCCCCTTTACATTAGATGTCAAGAGCCACCCCACCATCAGAAGTTGAGTCCCCCACTCTCCCTTACATCACAGTGCACCCCCTTTCCTTATGCTGCTGCTGGGAAGAAGCTGGATGCTTTGCTTGAAAGCAGAAAGTAAGGGTCTGGAGTAGGACCAGAGGAGGGCCACATGAAATGGCCTGGAGGGCCGGATTCAACCCGCGGGCCTTGTGTTTGACACCTGTGACTTAAGTAGTATCAGATAGAGGGCTTGTTATTAAGTTAAAATTATATAAATATTTTTTTTTTAATAAAGACACCTTGACAAGTGTACATGCATTTAGAACATATACACATACATAAAAGCCCATTATGTGAAACATACTAGGTATCCCCATACATGCTAGAGGTAAACAATCTCTTAACCACTTAAGGACCGCCTCCTGCACATAAACGTCGGCAGAATGGCACGGCTGGGCACAAACTGCAATTTTAATTTTCACAGTAAACAATGCATTTTTATAGCATTTATTGCTGTGAAAATGACAATTGTCCCAAAAATGTGTCAAAATTGTCCGATGTGTCCGCCATAATGTCGCGGTCACGAAAAAAAAAAACGCTGATCGCCGCTATTAGTAGTAACAAATATTTTTTTCATAAAAATGCAATAAAACTATCCCCTATTTTGTAAACACTATAAATTTTGCGCAAACCAATCGATAAACGCTTATTGCGATTTTTTTTACCAAAAATAGGAAGAAGAATACGTATCGGCCTAAACTGAGGAAAAAATATTTTTTTTATATATTTTTGGGGGATATTTTTTATAGCAAAAAGGAAAAAATATTGCATTTTTTTCAAAATTGGCGCTCTATTTTGGTTTATAGCGCAAAAAATAAAAACCGCAGAGGTGATCAAATACTGCCAAAAGAAAGCTCTATTTGTGGGAAAAAAAAGGACGCCAATTTTGTTTGGGAGCCACGTCGCACGATCGCGCAATTGTCAGTTAAAGCGAGGCAGTGCCGAAAAGCAAAAACTGTCCGGGTCCTTTACCTGCATTTTGGTCCGGGTCTTAAGTGGTTAATGGCCAACATTTAGGTAAACATCATGAGCTGCATAGCCTACTCGAGATTTTTTGCTTATTATAGTCTCTCGTTGTTTTGCAAGCACAGGTTTCATATTGATTATCTAGACATTGGCTATATTTGGTATTTGTTAACTTAGTACAGTCTGATCTTTTAGATTTAGTGGACAATTTAGATTAAGAGGTTATACTCTGTGTACAATAAAAATAATAATAGCGTGTTTCATAAACGTGTGTGCATTTTACACAGTTTTTTTCTTTTTTGTACCACCAGACTACTTTTTTAATCTCACCTGGCTAAAATCTAATTCTAGGGAAAACACTGCTATACCCAGAAGGTGTTATGTAGAGTGCAATGCTCACCTCATTTTTTGATGTGTTAGGCACGTGGGAGTTCTTTTTCACCATCATATATTCCTATACCATAAAGAAAGCAGATACACTTAGAAAGAGCTTCTGTGATCACATGTACACATACAGTTAAACTACTAAGGTGATCTCTTAAAAGAATGCAATATAATGATAAAGGATACTATTAATTACGGTATATAACAATATTAATAATCTGTTAGATAAATTATAGAAGTTGTCAAAAATAATATTTATCTTGGAAGAGAATTATGCTAGGCCTGGTTCTGTGTTGAACTTCAGTGCTTTGCCGAAACAAATCTTATTCTGCAACAGAGTGAGAGAGCATGAACTGCGCATGCATGAGTCATTTCATGCTTTGCTGGGGCTGTGCGCCCAACATTCAGAGCATACTGCCACAAAAGCAGGATAAATGAGGGCAAGAACCTGATGCCGCGTACACACGATCATTTTTCGGCATGAAAAAAAACGTTGTTTTTCGAAAACGTCATTTAAAATGATCGTGTGTGGGCTACACATTATGTTTCAGGTTCTGAAAAACGCCCAACATGCTGCATTTTTTTAACGTCGTTTTAAACTATGTCGTTTTTCAGGTTGTAAAAAATTTATCGTGTGTGGGCTAAAACGACGTAAAAAACCCGCGCATGCTCAGAAGCAAGTTATGAGATGGGAGCGCTCATTTTGGTAAAACTACCATTCATAATGGAGTAAGCACATTCATCACGCTGTAACAGACAGAAAAGCGCAAATCGTCTTTTACTAACACGAAATCAGCTAAAGCAGCCCAAAGGCGAATGGAACTTCCCCTTTATAGTGCCGTCGTACGTGTTGTACGTCACCGCGCTTTGCTAGATCATTTTTTTAAAACGATGGTGTGTGGGCAACGTCGTTTTAATGATGAAGTTGGGAAAACTTAGTTTTTTGGACATGCTGAAAAACTATGGCCCAGATTCTCGTCCAGCAGCGTAAAACTGGGCGGGCGCAACGTATCTGATTTACGTTATGCCGCCGCAAGTTTTACAGGCAAGTGCTTTATTCACAAAGAACTTGCCTGTAAAGTTGCGGCGGCGTAGCGTAAATCACCCGGCGCAAGCCCGCCTAATTCAAATGTTTCGGGGTAGGGGGCGTGGATCATTTAAATTAGGCGCGTTCCCGCGCCGAACGTACTGCCCATGCGCCGTCGAGAAAATATCCCAGGGTGCATTGCTCCAAATGACGTCGCAAGGACGTCATTGGTTTTGACGTGAATGTAAATGGCGTCCAGCGCCATTCACGGACGACTTACGCAAACGACGTAATTTTTTTAATTTCGACACGGGAACGACGGCCATACTTAACATTGGTTGCCGCTCATATAGCAGGGGCAACCTTACGCCGCGCAAACCTTACGTAAACATCGTAACTTCACTGCGTCGACCGCGCGTACGTTTGGGAATTCGCGTATCTAGCTAATTTGCATACTCGACGGGGAAAACGACGGAGGCGACACCTAGCGGCGAAAAAAAAAATTGCATTTAAGATCCGACAGCGGAAGAGCAGTCTATCTATGCGTAACTGATTCTAAGAATCAGTCGCATAGATACGACAGCCCAGATCAGGACTTACGACGGCGTACATGGCGTTGCGCCGTCGTAAGCCCTTTGTGAATCTGGGCCTATGTTTTTTTCATGCTGAAAAATGATCGTGTGTCCGCGGCATTAGAGTTTTGGGGCCAGACTCAGGAGAGGCGCGACAAAAAGGTACTTTATTCTGAAAATTGAAGCACTACTTTGTAATACAATGGGAAGGCTGCAACGCACAGAGCTTTTTTTTTATTGTAGAGGTGAACTAACCCTTTAAAAAGTTAGAATGTACAAAAGCAATATTCAGTACATAATACTTACTTTCCCTTTTTTATTTTTGGATGACAGGCTCTCCAAAATCCCTTGGAGACACACGTTGGTATATTTTTGCCCAAGTCTCTTTTTCACTGTAGGGTCATACAGCTCAGGATGCTGTTCAACTTCATGGATCAGAGCAGCCATCTTGATCAGTAGAGTATACAGGAAGTGGCTGCTGCAACAAATATATCATCTCCCCTAACATTTTTACAAGGCTTTTTGGGGTACGTTGTTCCTCCAGTTTTGCCTTCCGATTTTTCAAAAATACTTGTCAACTGCTATAGGTACATTTGTAATGCACTTCAATGGAAACACCTGCCAGCTATGATGTGTTGATTTTTTTTTACACACCACAACGCTAAGGCCGCGTACACACGGTCGGTCCAAACCGATGAAAACGAACTGAAGTTCAGTTTCATCGGTCCAAACCGACCGTGTGTACGCCCCATCGGTCTGTTGTCCTTCAGTTCAAAAAAAGAAAAATTGCCTTAAAATCGTACCGATGGACGGCTGACCGATAGGTCAAAACCGATGGTTAGTACGCAAAAGCTTCGGTTCAAAAACATGCTCAGAATCAAGTCGACGCATGCTTGGAAGCATTGAACTTTGTTTTTTTCAGCACGTCGTGTGTTTGATGTCACCGCGTTCTGACCCAATTGGTTTTGAAAACGATGGTGTGTACGCACATCAGACCATCAGTCTGCTTCAGCGGTGAACCGATGAAAACGGTCCGTCGGACCATTCTCATCAGATGGACCGACCGCGTGTACGCGGCATTATTAGCGATGCAAATGTTTCATGAATTTTAAATATGTACTGCCTGCTGTTAATTTAAAAGTTTGTGAGGAACATTGCCAAGTGGTTGAGGCATCTAAAATGCAATAAAGTCACCTGTTACTGTGAACAAGGTTTAAACTGCACTCCAACCTGTTCTTCTACACTACTCTAGTTCTCAAAGAAGAGGAACAGGTTGTAGTGCTTCTACCACTTGTTCAATAAAGTTTAAGGAATCGATAAAAGTATGCAGTCTCACCTCAGAGTTGTTGAATGCCTTAATTCTCCAGAACTGCAGTCATCTATGTCATGGGTTTTCTGATCACAATAGATGTGGAAGCAGCATAGGGATCACATGATCTCCTGGCCACTTAAAGCATCCGGGTACCGGGAGCCGCAATACACTGTGTCTGGTGGACACAGCTTTCATGGGAGCAACGCTCTACACACCCCAGGGGGCGCGCCACTGTGCATGTGCTGGGTGACTTACAGGTACGTCCCTTAGCCTGCAGCTGGCCACAATGGTTTATCTGCAGGCGGGCGAAAACTGGTTAAAGCACATTATCCTGAGCTTTGTTCTCTAGTGGATAGGGTTTTTCTCCATATGGACAATATGATTTGGAGTGTCTGCTAAACTGGGTCTGCCATCTCTGAAATGTTTCCTGTTTTTTGGTAGTTGGTCTAAATATATCATAATTAACAGAAGGTGGTCTTTGGTAGTCTGGTAACATGATCCTGCAGCTCTGGCTCCCCTGTCTCAGTGAGTGGCTGCTGCAGGGGAGCAGAGGGAGCACCAGCAGGGGCCACGTGAGCCTACAGGTGATGTCAAGGCTCCCAGAATTCACAACCTTTGTCTAGTGCTCCCTTTTACTTCCACTTTAAGATACAGGAGATTTACACACTAGAAAACCGTAGATTGTCAGATTTATTGCATTGACATAGTGTAATGTGAAAGATTTTACAGTTATCTGTCCTTTACTAGTATCAACTATTTCTCACCTCACCAGCAAGCATAGTGATTATTTCCATTGCAATGTTTAGGAGTCTTTTATTCAGCATCTTCTCAATCTTGCTCTCAATGATATCTGCAGAAAAAATGAAAACGTCAGAAACAGACTTACTCTGAAGTGAATTGGACTCTACACAGGGCCCAAAACACCAGGATAACTTTGCTAAGTAGACCCTTAAAAACGTCATTTTTTAGAACCCGAAAAACGGTTGTGTGTATGCGGCATAACACTACCATCTCCCAAGATTGACAATGCAACTCTGCGAGGGGTCTTCATTGTGCCTCCATCCAGAGAGGAGCCCCCATAAGATAGGATACATGTTACTGGCTGGATCACAAAATGGTTACCGCTTTAAGCGCTGCTAGAATAGTTGTAGCTCCCTGTCTAGTAGCTTCCCTACAAACCTCTGTATTAACCACTTCCCAGCCCACATATAGACATATGACGGCCGCAAGGTGGCTCTGCCATCATATGACTGGGGTCTAGGGGGCGCGCACTCCCACCGCTTCACTCAGGCGCCAATGTGCGTGCTGGGCACCCGCGATTGCCGGTCACAGAACAGGAACGTGGATCTGTGTGTGTGTGTCAGGGGAGAGGAGACTGATTGTGTGTATATAGAAACACTGATCGGTAACCTCCCCCCACAGTTAGAATCACTCCCTAGGTAACATATTTAACCCCTTGAACACCTCCTAGTGTTAACCCCTTCCCTTCCAGTAACATTTATACAGTAATCAGTGCATTTTTATAGCACTGATCGCTGTATAATTGTCAACGGTCCCAAAATAGTGTCAAAAGTGTCCGTCGCAATATCACAGTGCTGACAAAAATCGCAGATCGCCGCCATTACTATGACATAAATCAATAACCCATTTTGTAGTTTTCATATTGGTACAGTGTTGCATGGCCTGGGCAGGAAGTGGGTGAAAATGCTTTGTACTGAAGTGGTTAATAACTTTCATAAAATAATTGGAAGCGAAAATGTTAGAACTCAAACACCAATATTACATATGGGTAAACACTGCGATTACACTAAAAACACACTATACTCCCCCTTTAGACCCCTTTCACACTGAGGAGTTTTTCAGGCGGTACAGCGCTAAAAATAGCGCTGCTATACCGCCTGAAAAACTCCTTCACTACCTACTCAATGTGAAAGCCCGAGGGCTTTCACACTGAGGCGATGCGCTGGCAGGAGAGAAAAAAATCTCCTACCAGCAGCATCTTTGGAGCGGTGAGAGGAGCGGCATGTATACCGCTCCTTCCCATTTAAAACAATGGGAAACCGCGGCAATACCGCCCGCAATGCGCCTCTGCAGAGGCGCATTGCGGACGGTATTAACCCTTTATCGGGCCGCTAGCGGGGGTTAATACCGCACCGCTAGCGGCCGATTCCCGTGGCAATCCCCGCGGTATAGCGCCCCTATTTTTAGCGGCGATATACCGCCACCGCGCCTCCTGCCCCAATGTAAACGGGGCCTTAAAGATAAGTATGATGAGGACCAACATCTTACCATAGTATGAATCAGTACCGACTGCTTTGTCAATCATTTTCATTGTAACTGTTGAACATTGTTTCTCTTCCATACATTCAGAATTTTCTTGCTCATCTGTATGTAGATTTCTTTGTCTGTGTTGCGGTGAAGTGGGCCGATTCTCTACATAAGCCTTGGATGAAGCAGAATGTAGACGCGCGTCTGCTTCTTCTCGAACCTTCTGGCATGATGGGCCTTTGGAGACGCACTGTGCTTCTTGGAAAAGTGTGGGAACCGCATCTTGCTTCAGAACCATTTTTGTGCCATTGGTAACGTAACTTTTTGGGGAGAAATGTTTGGAGCACATCTGATAGCGGTCAGATCTAGAATACAGAACGTTCCGTGCAAACGCATCTATGTCGCTGAAGCTGTTACCCGTCTGTTGTAACCAAAGTTTAATTAGATCAAGAGAGCTTGGAAAACCGTGTAGTAAGACCCCGCTGTCTGTCCCAGAATTACTGTGACAGTCCTTCACAATGCACTTGGTCATGGTGGACACCTGTAAATAAATTGAGTAAATTTTATAGCAAAGACTGTATGGATATAGCCAAGAACATCGGGAATTTACCTGGGCTTCTTAAAGTATAACTAAATGCAAAACTTTTTTTTCGTTTTGGATAGAGTGGAGAGGGATTAGAAATGTTTGTCAGGTTTTATTGCTGTCTGTGTCCCCATAAGGGAGATTCCCTCTCTATTTTGACCCGTTTACCATAATTGAAAGTGAAAGTAAAAGAAAATCCAAAATTTTGGGTTTTCCCCAGAAAATAAATATATTATTATTATTATACAGGATTTATATAGACAGTACAGTTACAATACAATTCAATACAGGAGGAATCAGAGGGCCATGCCCGTTAGAGTTTACAATCTAGGATAGAGGACATCTTCCATGGGGACATTAGTTCTGGAGACCTGGTGGTCCCCAAGGAATTCCCTTAGGCCAGCGTTCGACAATTCCTGGGCGCCAGGTCGCAATTGCGACTAGAATTAGCGAACTGGGGCCTGGGGTATCCTGCGTCTCTGGCTGCCCCCCCCACCGCGCGATCGCGGAGCACCGCTCCGGCCGGCTTTTCCTCACTCGCGTCTGTCAGACACAAGTAGAGGAGAGCCGATCGGTTGCTCCTCTGACAGGGGGGGTTTGTGCTGATCGAGTATCAGAGCAGCCCCCCCAAGGATGCCCACACTAGACCACCAGGGATGCCACCAGACCACCAGGGATGCCAACCAACAGGTATGCCACCCTAGACCACCAGGGATGCCAATCAGTGCCCACAATGGATGCCAATCAGTGCCCACAATGGGCATCACTGATTGGCAGGCATTGTTTGGCACTGATTGGCATCCATAAGTACAATATAATACAGTACATCCGTGCCACCTATCAGTGACCATCCATGCCACCTATCTGTGCCCATGCATGTCGCCTATCCGTGCCCATCCATGCCACCTATTCGTGCTGCCTATCTGTGCCCATCCATGCCACCTATCAGTGCCCATCAGTGCTGCCTATCAGTGCCCCATCAGTGCCCATCAATTCCACCTCATTGGCGCCCATCAGGGCCGCCTTATCAGTGCCCGTCAGTGCAGCCCCATCAGTGCCCATCAGTGAAGGAGAAAACGTACTTATTTACAAAGTTTTGTAACGGAAACAAAAAAAAAAGCATTTGTTTAAAATTTTCTGTCTTTTTTTTTTTTTGCAGAAAAAAAAAATCCCAGAGGTTATCAAATACCACCAAAATAAAGCTCTATTTGTGGGAACAAAATGATAACAATTTTGTTTGGGTACAGTGTAGCATGACCGCGCAATTTTCATTCAAAGTGCAACAGCGCTGAAAGCTGAAAATTGGTCTGGGCAGGAAGGTGTATAAGTGCCCAGTATGGAAGGGGTTAAAGAAAATTGAATAAAAAATCACTTCAAAGACTCTGTGCAGGGAAGATCAGCATCTGAACCCAGAGAAGGTGGAAGCCGATATACTGGAGGTAATAGAAGAGATTACAATTACATTTACCAGTATTGTGCATTATATTTAAAATAATCAAATCCACGAAAAAAAAAAAGTCAACTTTTAATACTACTTATAAAAGATTTATATCCCCCACCATTCATATCTGACTCCTAGTTATAATGCCCAAATATCCTACTTCTGGCTGTATTTAGTATTATATACAGAGTATATATATATATATATATATATATATATATATATATATATATATATATATATATATATATATATATATATATATATATATATATATATATATATATATATATACATATACATACATACATATACATACATACACACACACACACATATAACACATATACACACATACAGTACTGTGCAAAAGTTTCAGGCAGGTGTGAAGAAATGCTGTTTATTTTTTTTATCAATTTACAAAAAGTGAGTAAACAAAAGAAATGTTTTAATCAGATCAATATTTGCTGTGACTACCCTTTGGCCTAAAACGTTTGCACTGTACTGTATATAGATCAGCCATAACATTATGACCTTCCATCATAACCCATCGAGGCATGGACTCTGAAGGTATGCTGTGGTATTTGGTACCAAGCTGTCAGTAGCAGATGCTTTAAAGCAGTGGTCATCAACCCTGTCCTACAGGGCCCACTAACAGGCCAGGTTGTATGTATTACCTTGGAGAGATGCAGTCCTAGAATATGGCAATCACTGAGCAGCAAATGATATCACATGTGATGTATTTCAGTTATCTTGCAAACCTGGCCTGTTAGTGGGCCCTGAGGACAGGGTTCGTTGTGAGGTGAGGCCTATGTGGATCGAACCTGTTTTTCCAGCACATCCCACAAATGCTCGATTGGATTGAGATCTAAAGAATTTGGAGGCCAAGTCAAACTCAAACTCATTGTTGTGTTCCTCATACTATTCTTGAATTCATCATACCAGGCCACCTTTTTCCAAGGCTCCATGGTCCAGTTCTGATGCTCAAGTGCTCATTGTAGCCACTTTTGGCTGTGAACATGTGTTGGCATGGGCACTCTGACCAGTCTGTAGCTGCGCATAATCCGCTTCCAATTCACACTGGTGTGAACCCAGCCTTACAAGCACATGCTCGTTAATGGCATCCCAGTCTTAGGCTGCTTTCACATTGAGGCGTGCAGCCGCGGTGACGGTATAGCCGCGCTATTTGTAGCGCGGCTATACCGTCCTATTTACCGCAATATTCGGGCGCTAGCGGTGAGGTTTTAACCCCCGCTAGCGGCCGAAAAAGGGTTAATACCGCCCACATTGCGGGCGGTATTACCGCGCTTTCCCATTGATTTCCATGGGAAGGCGTGGTATAGGAGCGGTGAACACACCGCTCCTATACCGCGGTAAAGATGCGGCTAGCAGGACTTTTGGAGCGCTCCTGCTAGCGCACCGCTTCAGTGTGAAAGCCTTCGGGCTTTCACATTGAAGACTACAGGGCAGGTTTTTTCATGCGATATAGCAGCGCTATTTTTAGCGCTGTACCGCATGAAAAACGCCTCAATGTGAAAGGGGCCTTAGTCCGAAGGGTTCTATAGTGCGTGGCCCACCCTTTGCAGCTATAATAGCTTCAACTCTTCTGGGATGGCTGTCCACAAGGTTTAGGAGTGTCTATGGGAATGTTTAACCATTCTTCCAGAAGTGTATTTGTGAGGTCAGGTACTGATGTTGGACGAGAAGGCCTGCCTCGCAGTCTCCACTCTAATTCATCCCAAAAGCTATTCTTGTGGTCAGGACTCTGTGCAGGCCAGTCAAGTTTCTCCACCACAAACTCGCTCATCCATGTGTTTATGGACCTTGCTTTGTGCACTGGTGCGCAGTCATGTTGGAACAGGAAGGGGCCATCCCCAAACTGTTCCCACAAAGTTGGGAGCATGAAATTGTCCAAAATGTCTTGATATGCCGACGCCTTAAGGGTTCCCTTCATTGGAACTAGGGGGCCAAGCCCAACCCCTGAATACAACCCCCCACCCTATAATCCTTTCTCCACCAAATGGTTTGGACCAGTGCACAAAGCAAGGTCCATAAAGACATGGATGAGGAAGTGTGGGGTGGAGGAACTTGACTGGCCTACATTTTGCTCCTTAGTTCCAGTGAAGGGGACACTTAAGGCTTCAGCATACCAAGACATTTTGGACAATTTCATGCTCCCAACTTTGTAGGAACAGTTTGGGGATGGCCCCCTCCTGTTCCAACATGACTGCACACCAGTGCACAAACAAGACCCATGAAGACATGGATGAGTGAGTGTGGGGTAGGGTGACCACCTGTCCCGGATTGCCTGGGACAGTCCCGCATTTTGCAGTTCTGTCCCAAGTCCCGGGGACCTTCAATCCAGAACAATACAGTGTCCCGGAATGAAACTGACACAGCCACCTGATGAGCCGACAGGTGATAACTGTCTGTTTCCCAGCCCAAGGTGTTCGCCCCGCCAAATGCCCAGCAAAACGGCGTGGGGTCCCTCTCCCCTAGTCAATTCCAGACCCTTTGGGGACTTCCAGATTCTGATAATCCCCCTGCCTGCATGCCACCACAACCACCAGCCAGGGTAAGATGGGGACAAGGTGCTTTGGGGTGGGGGGGCAGAGCCCGAGGGGTCTGGTTTGGACTAGGGGGAGGGTGCACTATGTTTTCTGTGTTTGTTTTTTTCAATAGCCGGTTGCATGCAATTGCAACCGTGAGTCAATTTAAATGTGATTTGACTTTTTTTTCCTTTCGAAATTTCATTTTTGCTGCAGCAGTTTCTATACATGGTACACATGCACCACTTTACAGGCAGACTAAGGGGACCCCCCAGGCACTATATTTAGAGGAATTGTTCATTTTTATTGTTGCGCTTTAAGCATAATTAGAATCACTGCTCCTGAAAAACGTTTATATTTTTTTTCTGCATAGATACATGTCCCCCAAGGCAGTACCCGGACCCCCCCAATACCCCTATTATGGTCAATTACTTGCATATAAGCCTTCAAAATTGGCAAATTTTGGTGAAGGAGGGGGGTGTCCCTGAATGGCAGTTTGGAAATGTAGTCACCCTAGCGTGGGGTGGAGGAACTTGACTGGCCGGCACCTCCACCCAGTAAAACACCTTTGGGATAAATTAAAGCAGAGATTTCACGCCAGGCCTTCTCGTCCAATATCAGTGCCTGACCTCACAAATGCTCTTCTGGAAGAATGGTCAAACATTCCCATAGACCAGGGGTGTCCAAACTTTTTTCAAAGAGGGCCAGATTTGATGAAGTGAACATGCGTGAGGGCCAACCATTTTGCCTGACATTCTTTGAATTCGGTCTAAGTGTGTTCATCCGAGCAACTAATACACTGCCCAGCAAGAATTCTCTTGCCTTTGGGGTTGTGTGTGGTGAAGAGATGAGCTCGGGCGTGTAATTTGGATATACTGTATAACACGCACCTTCACTTTAAGAGGGAAGTTTCAAGAAAAATAAAAACTAACATTTTTAAATAAAGAACTGTGAGGCAAAATAAGGGTCAATGCCCATGAATGCAGCCTAATCAGTGCCCATCTGCAGCCTCACCATTGCCATGAATGTAGCCTCACCATTGCCATGAATGCAGCACCCTCATTGCCGTGAATGTAGACTCACCATTGCCATCAGTGCAGCCTGATCCTTGCCCATCTGTGGCCTCAGAGGGACAGGGCAGGAAGAGTGCCAACACATTATATACAGGAGAATCTGTTTTCTCTGCGGCCTCTTTAATACAAAGTCCTGCCTCCTATGATGGACAGTACAGTCATTCAATGGCAGGGCAGGAGACACGGCACTCATCCCTCCCCCTCCCTGTGCCCTCCAAGGCAGCCAGCATATATATCTTTTGTGGCCTCCGGATTTGTCGGGGGCCACAAAAGATATACCGTATTTATCGGCGTATACCGCGCACTTTTGTGCCCTGAAAATCAGGGCAAAATCGTGGGTGCGCAGTATACGCCGATACCCGCTTTCCCGCGCCGAGTTTTGAATACTGCGCCGACATATACCGAGCGCAGTACACTCGGGTATAGTCGGGCAGTCTCGGCTCCTTCCGCACTCACGTCCTGGACGTACAGGACGTCAGCGCGGGTAGCCGAGCATTGCCGACAATACACGAGTATACTGCGCTCTGTATATGTCGGCGCAGTATTCAAACTCGGCGCGGGAAACGAGCGGGGAGGACGCGAGGACGCCGGACCCGCCGAAGAGGACACCCGACCCGCCTTAGAGGACACCCAAAGCCGCAGAAGGACGCCGGACCCAACGAGGCCGCCGATGGACGCCGCGCAAGACACCAAAACTGTAAGTACAAAAAAAACAAAAAAACTTTTTTTCCACAGGATTGGGGGCCACTTTAGGGGTGCGCGGTATACCGCGATAAATACGGTACATGTACAAATTACCAGGCGGGCCGTTCAAAACCGGAACGCGGGCCGCAATTGGCCCGCGGGCCGGACTTTGGACATGCCTGCCATAGACACACTCCTAAACTTCGTGGACGGCCTTCCCAGAAGAGTTGAAGCTGTTATAGCTGTAAAGGGTGTGCCAACTCAATCTTGAACCCTACGGACTGGGATGCCATTAAAGTTCATGTGTGTAAAGGCAGGCGTGTGCACCCGTGTGAAAGGGCCTCATTCACTTTACCTAGCACTCAGTCATCATAATGTTATGGCTGATCGCTGTGCGTAAACATCACAGAATTCTATAACATCTGAAAATCCAGAAATACAATACATGATCATGGCAAAGTACTCTGTATTCCATACTTTCCTGGAAAGCAGAGATACACAATCACAGAGACTACACCATATACAATCCAGGTAAGTAAAGTGTATTGTGATCTATTGGAGGTAAACATCTATCAGCATTCCATTGTACTTTGCCTGGAAGGTCTGTAACTTCTGCTCAGCAGCTGTAGCCAGCAGTGGCGTGCAATGCATTGTCTATGGGGCCCTGTGCACGCACCACACAGCCTTCTCCCTCCATATCAACCCGCTCCTCCGTCCCCATAAATAAAATACACCGTCTATATACTGTACCTTATTGTAATCAAGGACTCGTCTGCTCTCAGTGGGCGTTGTCATATGAAAATCCGTCCGCGCTCATTGGTTGACCTTCTATCCCTTACGCTGGCCATGAGCACAGCCTTCTGGGAATTGTAGTTTTCTCCGGCGGGCTGATTGGACAACTTGAAAGGGGCGTGGACTACAACTCCCAGAAGCCTCTGGCAGCAGCCGTCCCCCGGACAATCAGTACGGGTCTGCCAATCAGCGCACAGCGGAGATATTATCTCACACTTCCTGCAGTGTTGATAGTGATGGGTTTTATTCTTTTACAGTGTGCAGAGGCCTGTGTGAGAAATTACACAGGAACTGGGCCTGGTGTATAAAATTAGATTGCTTACTGCAATTCATCTTGAAGGCATGTTGTTTGCCTGAGATAAGAGGGTTTACTGGGACTTGTTGTTCCAAAGAAGTTGGAAAATAACAGCTTTTTAAGGTGAACGTGTGCCCCCAGCTTGTGTGAGGAGCTGTGTGTGCTCTGTGTCAGAAAGAGAGTGCCTTTTATCATAAAGAAACATGGAAAAGTATCGCTGAGTGGTCATAGTGGTTTAAAGCGGTACTAAACCGTCTCCAACAAAATAAAAAATGGTGCCCCCTGCAGCATTATGTGATAATGTGCTAGTATGCACCCTATACTAGCACATTATGACAGACTTACCTGACACAGAGCCCTCCAGTGCAGCTCTGTCATTGTTTCCTGACACCCGGTCTGCCTTGCGGGTTTGTGGGCTGTAAGAATGGCTGTGATAAATATCAATCCTGCACATGTGTGTTTGAGCCCCACCACAGAACTTTAAAGGTATGTCACAGATATGTCCTCCCTTCAGAGTGAGGTCACCAACTGCACCCCGTGTGAAAATCTCCTAAACAGTGCAGGTTTAGGAGATATTCACTGTACCTACAGGTAAGTCCCAAGCTTTGTACACACGATCGGATATCTGATGGAATCTAATACGATGGATTTTTTCATCGGATATCCGATGAAGCTGACTTTCATCAGTCTTGCCTACACACCATCAGTCAAAAATACGACGTGCTGAGAAAGATGAAGTTCAGTGCTTCCGAGCATGCGTCGACTTGATTCTGAGCATGCATGGATTTTTGACCGATGGACTTCCACACAGACGATCATTTTTTTCTATTGTTTTTTTTATCCATAGGAAAAATTGAAAACATGTTCTATTTTTTTTTCACCGATGGAAAACAAACCGATCGTGTGTACAGGGCTTTATTATACATTTACCTGTAGGTACAAATTAAAAAGTGGACTTTACTTCCACTTTCTTTTACCTTTGATGTACTTTACATACTTACTTTACATTCAGATGTCTGAATAGCAGCGGATAGTTTCCTGCATTCAGAAGCGGCTAAACGACACCTCTGGACACCGCAACATCGCTATGGCCACATCCAAAATGGCCGTCTAAGCTTCATTCACATGGGCATACTACAGCACTGAGCACACACCTGTGTGAGGACTGTTAGAAAAGGGGGAGACGGTTTAAATTCCCCCTTTCTCATGGGAAAGCGACAGGACTTTACATTTTTTTTTTCAATAATAGTGACTGTTTCAAGTTCCCCTTTGGGAGCTTACTAGGGCTCTTTAGGTAACACCTGGTCCTCACATGGGCTAGTCAGCTAAAAAACGTGACTTTCCCAGGCTTTAGGTGAGCACCTGGTGCTCACATGGCCTGGGATCGGGGTACACATGTTTTTCCCGCACTTTTTAGGTGCTAAGGGCCTGGTACCAGTTGGTTCTAGTTTAAACCAGTGCTAGTTAGGGGTATAAAAGTAAGGTTCCGTTTGCAGCTTTCAGTCGCCTCAGAAGACAGGATTGTGGTGTTCCCCAACCCCCCCCCCCTCCCTTTTTTCTTTTTGTTGCGGCTGCTAATTATGTGGTATGGTCACCTTTGTTTTAAAAAAAAAAAAAATATATATATATATATATATATATATATATATATATATAAAATAATAAAATAAATGTTTTAATATATATATATATTTATTATACAAAGGGTGACAAATCTGTTTATTTCAGTTATTGTTGGATAATTTTGAAAGTTGGAATATATTTATGTGCAGCCTGAGCCGTAGTGGCTAGGCTGCTTTAAGTTATTAAATGTATTTATTTTAAATATATCTGTCTGAAATCCAATAATAAAGCAGCCTCAGACATAATTAGTCCAACAATGGTGTGGATTTATTTTTTTTATATTTTAATTATAGTTAATAAGTGTTCCTGTCTGCTGTCCCATGTGTTTACCCACACAGGGACGAACGGGTGTTCCATGCAGGCATTCCCATTCATGTCAAATAGTATGTAGCAGCTGCATGGCCCCGAATGCACGCCGTTTGCATTTAGGGCCATGCACCGCCACCTACACCCGCACGCATGTCAAGTTGGGAGCAACATCTGTGTCTTGTGCAGCTGCTGCATCCCAACTGACATCAATGGGAACTCCTATACATTCCTCCTCTGCCCTCACATAGATGTAAGCTGTAGTACACTAATGGGAGCGAGGCCTTAGCTGCGGCCATTATGTGTGCGTCCAAAACTTTGCAGAAATGCTGACCCTGGACGTACACTGGCTGCATCCAGGGTCGGACGGAGGCTTTGTTTATATGTAACCAATTACATGCAAACAGTGACAGCTCCGGCCAGGGCCGATCCACCCTATAGGCTCACTATGCAAGCCGCTTAGGGCCCCGCAAAGCTGCAGGGGGCCCCCCAAATTATTAGAGGCCCGCCTGGTGAGAAGTCATTTTGGCCCCTCACCCCGCTTCTCAACTCGCTGGCTGCATGGGAGAAGAGGTAAGAAGTCAGCATCCCCGCCTTCTCACTTTAATGTAAGATGTCAGTTCCGATAGCAGAACACCCCCTACCCCCGCTTCTCAACTTTAATATTTAATGTGACATGTCACTGTCGGCAGTGCCCCCCCTTTCTCAACTTTAATGTGACATGTCATTTTGCTTAGGGCCCTAGGGAGGTCAGGATCGGCAATGAATACAGTATGTACAGAGTACAGACCTGACAGCTGCTGAAATTCATAAAGACTAGTGTAGGCAGATTTTGCGAAAATGTCCCTCATGCTTTCGAAACGTGGTGAAGAATGCGCCAAATTCATATACCTGTCTAGAACTTGTACTTGAATGTGGCCACTTTTAGAATGCACATGAGACACTTTTGCAAAATCTGTCTGAGACATTGAATGTGTCACTTTTACATTGTGTTACATTGAATGCGCCAAATGTAAAATTGCCACATTTGAGAACTACCTGAATTTGGTGGACAATTTGCTGTCCAAAAGTGTCCCAAATGCTTCATAAATTTGGCGCAATACATTAAAGTAATACTAAAGTCTATTTTTTTTTTTTTGTTGTTAAAAATTACCAACATGTTATACTTACCTGCTCTTTGTAGTGAATTTACACAGAGCAGCCCAGATCCTCCTCTTCTCGGGTCACTTGCTATGGGGGCACCTGAGCGAAACTGCAGCTCAGTGTATCCATTCAGGCAAGGAGCTCTGGCCAGGTTCAGCTCCCTTTCTCTCCTCATTGACTGACTGACTTTGATTGACAGCGGCGGGAGCCAATGGCACCACACTGCTGTTTCAGCCAATGAGAAGGAAAGTCCCGAGCAGCCGAGACAATCCTATAACATTGCTGGATAGAGATAAACACACAGGGCCAGATTCTTGTAGATCGCCGCATCTTTGCGGCGGCGTAACGTATCTCATTTACGTTACGCCGCCACAAGTTTTACGGGCAAGTGCTTGATTCACAAAGCACTTGCCTGTAAAGTTGCGGCGGCGTAGCGTAAATCCTCCGGCGCAAGCCCGCCTAATTCAAATGATCCGGGTAGGGGGCGTGGATCATTTAAATTAGGCGTGTTCCCGTGCCGAACGTACTGTGCATGCGCCGTCCCTAAAATTTCCCGACGTGCATTGCGCTAAATGACGTTGCAAGGACGTCACTGGTTTCGACGTTAACGTAAATGGCGTCCAGCGCCATTCACGGACGACTTACGCAAACAGCGTAAATTTTCAAATTTTGACGCGGGAACGACGGCCATACTTAACATTGACTGGGCCTCATATACCCAGGGGCAACTTTACGCGTCGCAAATCTTACGTAAACGTCGTAACTTCACTGCGTCGGTCGGGCGTACGTTCGGGAATTCGCATATTTTGCTAATTTGCATACTCGATCGGGAAAACGACGTCGGCGACACCTAGCGGCGAAAAAAAATAATTGCATTTAAGATCCGACAGCGTAAGAGCCTTACGCCTGTCGGATCTAATGGTTATCTATGCGTAACTGATTCTATGAATCAGGAGCATAGATACGACGGGCGGATCTCTTTTGAGAATCTGGCCCAAAGGCTTTTTGTCTTAAGGAATATAATAAGATTAAAAAAAAACTTCTGACTTTACAACCCCTTTAACAAGAGTAATTAGAGGAGAAGTCCAGCCTGAGCTTTTTAGGCTGGGCTTCTCCTATGAGTCACAGGAGTGCAATTCGTTTTGCACTCTTGTGACCTGTTTTCAGCGGAGAGCAGTCTGAAGTCCGCTCTCCGCTGACGTCACCAGGATCAGTCGAGGCAGCGCATCCTCTCAACTCTGGATCTGCCAGCTGCCTAGACTGATGGCAGTCTCAGCCTCTCAGCAAGCCACTGAGACCGCCCCTCACAGCTCAGCGCGCCAATGAGCATGGAGGAGCAGAGTAGAAGACATGCAGACTGACAGGCAGTAGCTCTCCGCTTGTGGAAGTGTGAAACCCAGCCATCTGCGATGTTCTGTGGCTCGGTTTTCAGTGAGGAGGCAGCAGGGGACAGATGTGGCATCGGACTGATGATGCATCCACCTAGGTAAGTATGATTAGGCAAAAAACAAACAAACATACTTCTCTTTTATGAATGAAAGCCTCTTGGGTAGGATATGTAAATACTATAGTAAAAGGTACCATCATCCTTGAGATTAGAATATAGAAAGAGGGGGGGGGGGGGGAACCATAGAACAAGGGGATGGGGGGGGGGCAAATAGGACTATTATGGTACTACTACAAAGTTAAGAAGTGAAAGTAAATATTTAAAAAAGAAAATACATTTTATTAAAACACAGACAAAAGAAAATACAAAATTAAAATGGTGATAACCATCTACAACACCAAAATAGAGGTCCCCAGGGGGGGAAAACAGCACGATGGGTTGAAGGTTATGACAGTCTCAACTAGTTCCACGGTGTGTACCGCTTCATCAGGAGCAAATCTAAAAAAGTCCTGCCACGGTAGAACAACGGGCGCAACCAAACAGGGTCCCGTACGGTAGCCAGGGGGGACACGTGTATGGAAGGACCTACTTGTCTTGATAACAAGGAGGGTTATGGTAAGTAGGGGGGTCCCGGGAGCAGGAGCCCAATGGTAGCACATGTTGGGGTATATGTGAGCTCAACACAGAGTGTGAGGGTAATGGTGGGTATATGTGATGACCACTTATGGTCCCAAGGGTAGCATCAGGGTGGTGATGCTAGCCTGTGATGCTGTGGGCTGGATGAAGCCGCAGAAATCCCGTGACCCAGCGTTCAGCCCACAGCATCACAGGCTAGCATCACCACCCTGATGCTACCCTTGGGACCATGAGTGGTCCCCCTCATCACATATACCCACCACCCTCCTGTCAGTTTTTTTATTCACATTTGTGTTTCATTGGGGAGATTTCCCTTAATTTCCTGTCCCATAGCCAAAACAGGAAGTGAAAAAAAATCTCTCTAAAATGAGGGAATCTCTGATTGTCACCAGAACAAACGTCCTCTCGGTGATAGCTGTCCCTTGGACTAATAGGGAGGGTAAAATTCCTAACAGGAGCATAGACAGCAATAAAAATATGACAGATGTTCTAATCCCTCTCCACTCTATCCAAATCGACATAAAAGGTTTTACTATTCGTTATACTTTCATTAAGACAGAACAAATACTGCTGCCGCATGGGGACTGGGATGCAAACAATCTTTCTCCTAACTTTTAACTCTCCAGCGTTGATGTAAATATTTTGCAGGTACACAAACAGAAAAAGGTAAGCAGGTGGAAAAAGTGCAAGTCACCAGTCTGTGGTCTCCCTGCACCTGATCTTTCCATACTGACTTGTTCTGCAATGGTTCTCTGTATGGAGACAGCCATATTGGTAGAGGCATTGTTTTACTTTCTAATGTCCTAGCCTCCAGCAAGGAAAACAGTGAGCTGCAAATAATGGAAAATTGTATCAAAAACTTATCGTAATTTTCCTTTCCCGATGCCAATACACGGCAGCACACATACCGTATAATATAGCTCTGCCCCTATATCCATCCACAGGACCTGTTTAGCTTTATAAAAGTTTGACTGAAAGCTACCTCCCCCATTCTCTGTATAAAGCACAAAGATCAGAGGGAGGGTTCGTATGTACTGGCATCAGGAAAGCAAAATTACGGTAAGTATTTGTTTGTAAAAAGAACATTTTTACAGGCGTAGTGATTTTAATGAAAAAAAAATAAATAAAATTACATTTAAATTAACGGAAATACAATACCATTGCCGGCAATAGAAAAATGTTAAAAAAAAAAGTGTGGGATCCTGCCAATGTTTTTTTTAAAAGGGGGGGGGCCAAAATCCATACCAGACCCTTATCTGAGCACGCAGCCTGGCAGGTCCTTCTGAACATTACCAAGTCACATGCCCTCAACATGGGCGGTGGGTACTTTGGGGCTCTGCCCCCCACCCCAAAGCACCTTGTCCCGATGTTGATGGGAACAAGAGCCTCATCCCCACAACCCAGGGCTGTGGTTGTGGGGGTCTGGGTGCAGGAGGGGGCTTAAAATTGAGTGTAGCGCAGCAGTAAGAAACGGTCCACAATGTCCCATAAGGATATCATCACATACACATCCAATAATGTTATGAGTTAATTGTGAAATAAAAAGAAAACAAATAAGTGAAGTCCTCCATGAATGTGTGCTTAACTACTTCAAAGTACCCTGTGCCTAATCTTCATGGGGTGTGATTATGTCACAGAGCAAAGACAGTTTAACACCTTACAACCCAGATAAATGGCTCCACTCTTCCTCTCCTCCTCGGTGGGATATGTACTCCCGTCCTCACAGATTATATATGTATCAAGGCAGGACAGACATATAAACCCCACTTAAAAAGATGCACTTATAAAAGCATAAATTAAAACACATTTTTCATGTATTATCCGGCTCACCGTCTCACTCGGCGCAACTCCGGTTAACGTCACAGAGCTCTACTCTTCCCCTAAAAAGGTAATAAAAAGCAGAGACCGTTTTTGACAATTCCTTTATTAAAAAATAAAAAAACAGTGTCCTTTGATGTGAATTCATTGTCAATCACGACATCCGCCACACCCGAATGCCTGGCTTGCCGTTTGACATTTTTTCTATAGGTAAGGGTGGGGTCACCTGGCAACATCACGTGGCGACACCACCCCCAAGCATGCAGCGGTCGGTTAAAGGGGCTTCCAGATTCCGATAAGCCTCCTGCCTGCATATCCTCACAACCACAGCCCAGTGTTGTGGGGATGAGGCCATTGTCCCCCTGCTCCAAAGAACCCCCCGCCCCCATGTTGAGGGCATGTGACCTGGTATGGTTTAGGAGGGGGGAGATTGCTCGTCCCTCCCCTTTCCTGGCCTGCCAGGCTGCATGCTGACGTAAGGGTCCGGTATGGATTTGGGGGAACCCCCACACCATATGTTTTTTACTTTATTGTCGGAAATGTTTTTTTTTTTATTCAGCTGTCAGCGGGGAAGCCCATTGACAGCTGATGACTCATCGTTATTAACCACTTCCATACAGGGCATTTTCACCCCCTTCCTGCCCAGACCAATTTTTAGTTTTCAGCGCTGTCGCACTTTGAATGACACGCGGTCGTGCAAAGTGGCTCCCAAACAAAATTTACACCCTTTTTTCCCCACAAATAGAGCTTTCTTTTGGTGGTATTTGATCACCTCTGCGGTTTTTATTTTTTGCGCTATAAACAAAAGAAGAGCGACAATTTTGAAAAAAAAAACACAATATCTTTTATTTTTTGATTTAATAAATATCATAATTTTTTTTAAAATAACATTTTTTTTCCTCAGTTTAGACCGATCCGTATTCTACCTATTTTTGGTAAAAAAAAAAAAAAAACGCAATACGCGTATTTGATCGGTTTTTCTACAAAATAGAAAATAGAATTATGGCATTTTTTTTTCTTTATTTTTTTACTAGTAATGGTGGCGATCTGCGATTTTTTATTTTTTTTAAATTATTGTGACCGTGACATTGCGGCGGACATATCGGACACATTTTTGGGGCCATTTACATTTACACATGTGCTATAAAATGCACCGATTACTGTGTAAATGTGACTGGCAGAGAAGGGGTTAACACTAGGGGGGCTGAAGGGGTTAAATATGTTCCCTAAAGTGTGTTCTAAATGTTAGGGGGAGGGGGACTCAAAAGGGGAGGAGATCGATGTGTGTCCCTCTGTACTGGGAACACACATCAGTCTCCTCACCGCTGACAGGACATGGATCTATGTGTTTACACACACAGATCCATGGTCCTGCCGTGATTGCGGGTAATCGCGGGTGCCCGGCGGACATCGCGGCCGCCGGGCACGCGCACCGGGTCCCGAGGAATGCAGCGGCGCGCGTGCGCGCCCACTAGTGGCTGGAAAAGCCAGGACGTCATATGACAGCCAGTCTGAAGGACGAGAGGTCCCCACCGACGTCATTTTACTATGGCTCGGTGGGGAAGAGGTTAAAGGGTCACTAAAGGAAATTTTTTTTTTGCTGAAATGACTGTTTACAGGGTATAGAGACATAATAGTTAACTGATTCCTTTTAAAAATGATTAAAAATAGATAAAAAAAACAATCATATAATGTACCTACAGTTTAGTTTTTTGCTGTTGTTTCCTGGTTCTCTGATGTACAGAGCCAGAGAGCCAATAGAGGGCAATGAAGGTTTTGCAAAACGAAACTGGATTGGTGCTGAGGAGTTATAGACACACAGTAATCACACCTCCTTGATTAGTCACCACAGTGAGAAATCTCCCAGTACTGTGGTGATCAGGAAACAGACAACCAGGAAGTGTCCAGAACAGAGAGGAATTACAGCAACATCAAAGCAAAAACGAACAATGAGGACATGAAACCAGGACTGCAGTAAGGTAAAGGAAGCTATTTAGCTAAAAACATTTTTTCCTTTAGTGACCCTTTAAGGATGCGGCAGCCGGTTTCCTGGCCCCACTCCTTAACAACCAGCTATGCACTGCGCCCTAAATGGGCAAAGCTTTGCTCAATCAGGGCTTAGAATGCACTGTGCCCTGCAAATTTGGGTGTTCGCCAAACGGGTGAACAAGCAATGTGGGTCCAAACTTTTGCTTGGCCCAAACCATTTGCCCAACTATTATCTATGACAAAGAGCAAATTTACCCGCAAGAAAGCTGCATTGAGAAAGCAACATTATAGGGCACTCAAGACACTAAGGGCTTATTTACATTTGCAGTTTGGGGAGCAGTAAAACCCCATAGTTGAGATGTGTATTTACCACCCCCCCCCCCCCAACCACTGTGTAACGTCAGGCGTCGCAGTAGTGACCCTGTCCCGTGCTCCAGGGTGCCTGATATATGCGTTTAAATACAAAAAATATGTTGTTAATCAATGTTGGCTATATATTCACATCTTTGTAAGATATTACTTAGTTGTCCAAAACCAACGACGCTTGAGTGCAGATTTAACATCCTTATTTTTTAAGCTGTAGATCAGTGGGTTCAGCAAGGGGACAGCAGCGGTGTTAAAAAGTGAGAAAACTTTGTTGGACTCCATAGTGTCCATTGAAACTGGTCTTAAGTATTGACAGACAAGGGTCACATAAAGCAGAATCACCACAGTAAGGTGTGATGAGCATGTGTAAAAAGCTTTACGTTTTCCGATCTGAGAGCGCATGTTCTGTATAGTGTGGATAATGAAGACATAAGGGATGAAGGTAAGAATAAACGGAAAAGTGGCCAGAAAAAGCCCACAGATAAAAATCAAAAAGTCTGAGAGTGAAGTGTCACTGCAAGAAAGTTTTATAAGAGGGACAATATCACAGAAGAAGTGATTTATTTCCATTGATTTGTAACAAGTAAACCTTGATATTAATATAACATGAGGCAAAGATTCTAAGAAACCCAGCACCCAGCTCATACAAGACAAAATACCACAAACTCTACGGCTCATAACCGCCGTGTAACGCAAGGGGTTACAGACAGCAACATAACGATCATAACTCATGGCTGTCAGTATTAAGAGCTCGTTACATACTAGAGATGTGAATATGAACATCTGAGTCATACAAGCTTTTACAGAAACTGTGTTATCTCCTGATAGAAAGCTAAAGAGGATCTTGTGTAAGGTGACTGTGCTGGAGGAAATGTCCAAAATGGACAAGTTACATAAAAAGAAGTACATTGGGGTTTGGAGATGAGGATTTACACAGACGAGAGTGAGAATGGTTGCATTTCCAACAAGAGTGACCAGATAAATCAGAAGAACCAAGAGGAAGATTGGAACTTGAAGGCTCGAAGCCTCAGAAAATCCCTTAATGATAAAATAGGTCAGCATTGTCTGATTTGTTAGATACATTGAGCTAAGAAAATTGCCTACTAAATTTGGAAAGAAGTCATCATGAACTCAGTAATTTACAAATTCTAAACATGTGCATACAAGAAATGTTCATGTCATTACTTCCATCAAATGATTTGGGGTTAGCAGAACATGTCATGATGTATTTGAGTGCTTTTGGTTTCCTTTTAGCCTTCCTTACTGTTAATTGACAATTACACAATTCTGTTTTACTGCATGTGGGCTTCCATGCCACGACTTTCATGAACTGATGGAAGCCTAAAAACCATAAAAATGTTATTGGGTTTTCAAAAATACAATATTCCAAAATAAATCTTGTACCAAGTCGTACATAAATAAGTGTTACAGGTTGGTAAGGCATAGAAACTAGTTATGGCACACATAAACAAGCATAGAAAACAAGTAGGGATCCACTTAGGACAGCATAATGTGCAAAGGATGTGAACATGGTCCCATGTTAAGCATAAACTAGACCTATTTACTTTCATTTTGTTAAGGTGGGAGGCAATAAATTAGTAGACTAGTCCATATGTGGTCAAGTGGGGCATCTCTACGTGGAGCTTTTGACACCTGTGAGTAATTGCCTTGACCTGAATATGCAGGGAGTTAGGTTAGGCTTGCCCCCCTGGTATATGCTTAGTGGACAATGGTTGTGTATTCTGTGCTGTGCTGTATGTGTTCTAATAAAACTGAGATTCTGGATGAACAGTAAATAAAGGGGGCATCAAGTTATAGTTTTTGATTGTCTACTTTGCTCTCCTTAATATGAAATTAACATTTGAAGGACAAAATGCTTGCATGTTTTTATTAATAGTATTTTGTATTCTTTAGGTCTCCTCACTATTACATGTGGCACGGTCTTGATTCTTTTCATGTCCTACTTTATGGAAGATCGGGCAGAAAAAATAGCTTGCACAGATACTTGCCAGGAAACAGGAGGTTGATTCATGTCTAATGCCTTGTACAGACGATTGGTTTTACCAGCGGTAAAAAGTCAGCCGGGGAAAACCGAGAACCTACTCGGTAGCTTTTTCCCCCTACACACAGCCGGGTATTCCGGCAGGAAAACTGCCATGAGAGCTTTGGTCGGGAAACCCGGCCGTGTGAATGCTTCACCACAGGTTTTCCACATAGGTAGACTGCCGGCTTAAAAAACGCTGGGAATCCCGGCGGGAAAAAAGAGAACATGTTCTAATTTTTCCCGCTGGGATTCCCGGCGGTTTTCCTGTTGGAAAAACTGCGATGAAGCATACACACAGTCGGTTTTCCCGGCCAAATGCTGTCATGGCAGTTTTCCCGACGAGAAAACCGGTTGTGTGTACGAGCAGGGCCGATCCTCCCTATAGGCTCACTATGCAAGCTGCTTAGGGCCCCGCAAAGCTGCAAAGGGCCCCCCAAATTACTAGAGGCCCCGCCTGGTGAGAAGTCATTTTTGCCCCCTCACCCCGCTTCTAAACTCGCTGGCTGAGTCATTTCCGGCAGCAGAACACCCCCTCCCCCCGCTTCTCAACTTTCTTTAATGTGACATGTCACTGTCTTCAGCGCCCCCTGCTTCTCATTTTTAATGTGCCATGTCATTTTGCTTAGGGCCCCAGGGAGGTCAGGATCGGCACTGTGTACAAGGCATGAGGCTTAGAACACCAGAAGGGACTAGAAGGTGCAAACAATGTCTTCTTTCTCATTTCACAGTGCGTCAGTGACCAGGCATGACCATGGTCCTACAGGTGGATGGTGAGCAGCATTCCCCAGCAGTAGGAAGTATATTTTTTTATCTGTGTTATAAAACAATGTTTATTTGACCATAATGCATACAAGAATAATTTTCATGGCTCAATACGCAATTTTTGGGTAAATGACTGTATCCTGTTTAATGACAGCAATGCTGTATGTCACAGTACTTAAGGTGCAGCCTTCATGGCCTACCTTATCTTATGATATTAAAATTTTATTGCCTAATTGTAACCACCCTGGACTTCCTAAAAGGTATAAGGACACACAAAAAGCCCAGACTAGCCTTAGACAGCTGGGTTAGTTATAGGCACTTATGTGCTGCTGTACAATTTAGGAGGGGGTAACCTACAAGTAAGCTTTGTTTCCAGTAACGTCTAAGTATGTCCCAATGTCTCTACTTACACAGATTAGAAAGTAGGCCTTCATGCACAGAGAGACTGCAGTTGTTAGCTTCCATGTACTGTATGTTTGCAACTGTATGCCACTTAGACCTCTGTCTGTATATTTTAGACATGCTGAATTGAAGAGCTGATTTCATGTGAAATACATTAAAACATTAAAGCCTTGGTGCCCAACCTGCAACCAGAGTGCCTCAGGAATTAGCACTAAAAAAGTGAGCATTGATTGATAAAGGTTCCGTAGATTGCTAAATGTCTCCTGGATGTCTTCAGTCTCCAACATGTGTAGAATGTCCCTAGTCTTTTACTCTCCAATGCATTGTTCCCAGTCTCTCACTATCTACTATAAAATGCCAGAAGTCTCTGACAATTCTCTAAAACAGTGGTCTCCAATCTGCGGCCCTGATGTGGCCCTTTGCTTGCCTTTATCCCATCATTGATGCATTTGTCATGCTACTGACACCAATGATGGGGCATAATTCCTGCCACTGACAACAAAAATGGGGCACTATTCCCCCCCTAATACCAAAGATTGGACATTGTTTACTCCAACTGGGTAAAGTCCAGCCCCCCTAGTCTGAAGGACAGTCAATTGGCCCTTTCTTAGGACGTTTGGAGTCCCCTACTATAAAAATCACATATACTGATTATGTGTGCCCTCCTAGGGATGTCAGCTGACACAAAAAAGGCCTGTTATAACTAACAAATTGACCAACACTGTTTTAAAGGATTGATCAGCATGCCTAGAAACTGAACACTGGGGAATTGTTTTATGTAAACTAAAGTTTTATTGGTCAGGGTGTCAGCATCAATAGACCTCAACCCAGCTCAACCCTGTTAGAGAAAGTCTACCGGGGAGCTTGAATATTTGTGGCCCCTTGAATCCTTTCGCTGCTAAGCGTATTGACATGCATACGAATGGGATTTATACGTGAAGGACCGCATAATGATTTATAAAAATTCTCTAAATTCTCCAGCCAGCTGCACACTTTGTCAGTAAAAAGTACTGTATAAATCTAGCCATAGTAATCTTTTTTTTTTTTCAAAACTCTTCATTTTAAAAACTCTTGCTCAATTTTCTAATTGTTAGTGGGGACCAGTGGCGGCTTTTAAATAATTATTTTTTTTGGGGGGCGGCAAACAACCCCCCCCCCAGTCGGCGCCCTAAGCCCACCCTTTTTTTTAACCCCCCCCCCCCTGCCGCAATTGGAATCCATGCATCCGGCGCCCTGCATGTAGATTATGGGTCTGGATGAGGGGCGGGGGGCCCGTGCACCCCTAATGGACAGGCCACTACTGGACCAAATTAACTGCACATAAATGAATAAGGACATGTCATTATAAAAACAGTTTTGCTCACCCCGATTACTCGCTTGTCTGCAGTGAATGAGGTATTTTGGGAGAAGTTGACCACTTGACTTTCATTGTGAAATTATGATCTATTTAAGACTGTGGTGTTTTCTGTTTCAGCACAGAAACCAGAATTTTTAGACTGAAACTCTTTTCTTTATTGAACATTAGTATAGTCCACAGACATGTCCGCATCAGTCACATGTATATAACTAGGTCTACAGATATAGTAAACAGAATGATAAAAAAATACAATAAAACACTGTTGCTTTTCAGAAATCACAAAATAATTAAAGCTATGAAAAATACTGCACTGTGGTTATAGTTATAATAGCAGAAAATTTCTTGTTTCTCCAGAGAAGAAAGCTCAGTAGACTGAGTCTGGAAATCCCAAGATTAGTTAGGATTTACATGCACAATAAAACAACAGATTTAATTGCTGATAGTATTTATTTTTTGTCCCAGTAGTTTTGTTAATTTATTTTAGTCATTAATATACTGTAGTTCTGACACTTTTCCCACAGTGATATACAGAACATAGTGAATTAACCCTAACTCCATATTTTTAATTTGTGGCTAGAGTAGGTACAGTGAGCAGTGTAGTGTAGTGTAGTTAACCGTATAGTATAGTACAGCCCTCAAAATTTCCACTCGCCTACTAGCATTTGGCGAGTGGATTTAAGCTGGGGGCGAGTGATGACAGGGCTGCATGACCAATCTCCCTCCAATCTGTGCCTACACTTAGAGTCCCGATGAGATTGGCGGCCGAAGAGGAAAGGTGCATGCTCGGGAAAAGTAGTCTGGTGAGCCGCGCACAGGCAGAGCAGTACACAGGTGCTCTCCTTACAATTCTCATTAAGCCATGGTACCTAACAGTATGACCTCTCTGAGCCTGCCCCCCTCCCCCCGACCAATGTAGCTGAAGAGCAGAGAGCAGGAAGTAATGAGTGAGGTGGAGGATTGCAAAAATTACCACTCCGGTGCAGCGCTCACTGAAAGTTGCCCTGACATGAGAGCGGCAGCCTTCTAGTTTGTGCAGTTTTCTTCTCCTTGTGCTCTATGTAAGTGTCCAACAGTTTAGCCTGAGCACTGTGAACAGACTGGTCTCAATGTGTGCTGTGTGCTGTGCGCTGTCAGTGTGCGCTGTGCTATGGTGTCAATGGCTGTGCAGTTGTGTAGATCTCAGCACTGGATTGTACTCCCTCCCGCTGTGCTGCAGCTCCTCTCCTCTCTGCCAGCCTGAATAAAAGGGGGAAGTGGGCACATGCAAGTGTGGAGCCGCACACACAGGCTCCTGATGATGAGATGAATGGGAGAGAGAGAGGATGGATGGGAGTTGCAGAGGAGACAGCAAGAGAATGGGGAAGAGACCCAGTTCTAGTGCCCTGTCCCTCTGGTCTGCCCCCAGTGCCCTGTCCCTCTGATCTGCCCCCAGTTCCTTGTCCCTCTGGTCTGCCCCCAGTTCCTTGTCCCTCTGGTCTGCCCCCAGTGCCCTGTCCCTCTGGTCTGCCCCCAGTCCCTCTGGTCTGCCCCCAGTGCCCTGTCCCTCTGGTCTGCCCCCAGTGCCCTGTCCCTCTGGTCTGCCCCCAGTGCCCAGTCCCTCTGGTCTGCCCCCAGTGCCCAGTCCCTCTGGTCTGCCCCCAGTGCCCTGTCCCATTTTGTTAAAGTTGTTGTTGGTAATATTTAATTGTGTAACTTGATTCTGCATAAAACATTGTCATTCCATGAGATAATCTATGAGGGCGTGTTTACGGGTGCAATTAGGCGCAGGGCAGTGTATGAATTAGGTGGGGCAACTGGTGGCGAGTAACTCTTGAGGCCTGGCTAGTAGCTCAGGACTTGAAATTTTGAGCCCTGGTATAGTGGTCAGTGTAGTGTAGTGGTCAGTGTAGTGTAGTGGATAGTATAGTATAGTGGTCAGTGTAGTAGATAGTATAGTATAGTGGACAGTATAGTATAGTGGTTAGTGTAGTGGACAGTATAGTATAGTGGTTAGTGTAGTGGACAGTATAGTGGTCAGTGTAGTGTAGTGGATAGTATAGTGGTCAGTTCAGTGTAGTGTAGTGGTCAGTGTAGTGGACAGTGTAGTGTAGTAGACAGTATAGTATAGTGGTCATTGTAGTGTAGTGGATAGTATAGTGGTTGGTGTAGTGTAGTGGTCAGTATAGTATAGTGGTCAGTATAGTATAGTGGACAGTGTAGTGTAGTGGACAGTGTAGTGTAGTGGACAGTAGGACAGTGGACAGTAGTGTAGTGGACAGTAGTGTAGTGGACAGTATAGTATAATGGACAGTGTAGTGTAGTGGACAGTGTAGTGTAGTGGACAGTGTAGTGTAGTGGACAGTGTACAGTAGTGTAGTGGACAGTGTAGTGTAGTGGACAGTGTACAGTAGTGTATTGGACAGTGTAGGGGTCAGTATAGTATAGTGGTCAGTATAGTATAGTGGACAGTGTAGTGTAGTGGACAGTGTAGTGAAGTGGACAGTGTAGTGTAGTGGACAGTGTACAGTAGTGTAGTGGACAGTGTAGTGTAGTGGACAGTAGTGTAGTGGACAGTATAGTGTAGTGGACAGTGTAGTGTAGTGTAGTGGACAGTATAGTATAGTGGTCAGTGTAGTGTAGTGGACAATATAGTATAGTGGTCAGTGTAGGTATCAGGTTGTCAATCATTACTATTGTATTTGAAGGGACTCAGGGAGTGCTAAAAGTCCGCAGGTTGGGGGGGGCGCAAATTACTTGCCTTGCCCCGGGTGCTGACAACCCACGTTATGCCACTGCAGTGAGGGAAAAAAAGTATTTGACCCCCTACTGATTTTGTATGTTTGCCCACTGACAAAGAAATGATCAGTCTATAATTTTAATAGTAGGTTTATTTTACCGGGGAGAGACAGAATAACAAACAAAAAAATCCAGAAAAACACTTTTAATAAAAGTTGTAAATTGATTTGCATTTTAATGAGTGAAATAAATATTTGACCCCCCTTCACAAAACATGACTTAGTACTTGGTGGCAAAACAATTGTTGGCAATCACAGAGGTCAGACATATTTTGTAGTTGGCCACCAGGTTTGTACCTATCTCAGGAGGAATTCTGTCCCACTCCTCTTTGCTGATCCTCTCCAAGTCATTATGGTTTTGAGGTTGACGTTTGGCAACTCGAACCTTCAGCGATCTCCACATATTTTCTATGGGATTAAGGTCTGGAGATTGGCTAGGCCTTTTCAGGCCATTAATGTGCTTTTTATTGAGCCACTCCTTTGTTGCCTTGGCCGTGTGTTTTGGGTCATTGTCATGTTGGAATACTGATCCACGACCCATTTTCAATGGCCTGGCTGGGGTAAGGAGGTTCTCACTCAATATTTGACGGTACATGGCCCTGTCCATCGTTCTTTTGATGCAGTAAAGTTGTCCTGTCCCCTTAGCCAAACACCCCTAAAGCATAATGTTTCCACCTCGATGTTTGATGGTGGGGATGGTGTTCTTGGGGTCATAGGCAGCATTTCTCCGCCTCCAAACACAGTGAGTTGAGTTGATGCCAATGAGCTCGATTTTGGTCTCATCTGACCACAACACTTTCACCCAGTTCTCCTCGGAATCATTCAGATGTTCATTAGCAAACTTCCAACAGGCCTGTACATGTGCTTTCTTGAGCAAGGGGACCTTACTGGCGCCGCAGGACTTCAGTACTTCACGGCGTAGTGTTTTACCAATTGTTTTCTTATTGACTGTGGTCCCAGCTGCCTTGAGATCATTGACAAGATTCTCCCGTGTAGTTCTGGGCTGATTGCTCACTGTGCTCATGATCATTGAAACTCCACAAGGTGAGATCTTGCATGGAGCCCCAGACCGAGGGAGATTGACAGTTATTTTGCGTTTCTTCTATTTGCAAAGAATCACACCAAGTGTCACTCTCTCACCAAGCTGTTTGGCAATGGTCTTGTAAGCCCATTCCACCCTTGTGTAGGTTTACAATCTTGTCCCCGACATCCTTGTGCAGCTCTTTGGTCTTGGCCATGGTGGAGAGATTGGAATCGGATTGATTGCTTCTGTGGACAGGTGTCTCTTATACAGGTAACAAGCTGAGATTAGGAGCACTCCCTTTAAGAGAATGCTCCTAATCTTAACTCATTACCTGTATAAAAGACACCAGGGAGCCAGAAATCTTTCTGATCGATAAGTGAAATAAGTATTTGATCCCCTATTTAAATGCAAATCAATTCATAACTTTTTTAAAATGCATTTTTCTGGATTTTCTTGTTGTTATCCTGTCTCTCGCTGTTAAAATAAACCTACAATTAAAATTATAGACTGATCATTTCTTTGTCAGTGGGCAAATGAACAAAATCCGCAGGGGATGAAATACTTTTTTCCCCTCACTGTAAGAGGTAGACCGGTTTTAAATGCATCTCAAAAGAACTTTCTATTCTTACAAGGGTCATCTGGACAGGAAGTGCAGAAAAATCTACCCCTGTGTTTTTTTTAAGTTGTTGCCTGTCACCATTGGTGGGCTTACTTTTACATCATATTCTGTCTGACACATTAAAAAGACAGGTAGCAAAAGAATTTTCATAATTTTCTATTCTCTAACATCAATTAAATAGACAGGGCACAAGAAGAAATCCTTCAAATGAGACAAAGGGGGTTATTTATTACAAAGTGCACTTGAAATTGCACTGAAAGTGCAGTCGCTGTAGATCCGAGGGGGACATGCAAGGAGAATTAAAAACAGCATTTTAGCTTGCACATGATTGGATAATAAAATCAGCAGAGCTTCCCCTTATTTCAGATCTACCCCTCAGATTTACAGCGACTGCACTTCCAAGTGCACTTCAGTGCAATTTAAAGTGCACTTTGCACTTGTAGTGCAAAGTGGATTTGCCTTTCGTAAATAACCCCCAAAGACAGCAATAAAAGATTAAAAAACATAAAAACAGTGGAAGTGCAACACCAATGTTTGTTGAGTCCAGAAAGTATTGTAATGAAATCTTATTAGAATGGAAAAAACAACCAACGCCTTTCAAAGGTTAAGGTGTAACCTCCATAGGACTGGACTCAAACAAATTAGTTAATTTGGCATTAACCACACAGTATGTGAAGTGTAGTGTTAGTTTAGTCTACTGTAAAATAAACATTTTCAAATCATGCCCCTTGGTACAAATAAATTACTTGTACATGCATTATGTAATAGTGACATATACTGTATGGTATAATTGCACTACTAAGGCATTAAAGGGTTTGTAAAGGATTTTTTTTTATCTTAATAGCTTCCTTTACCTTAATGCAGTGCTGTTTTCATGTCCTCATTGTTCATTTTTGCTCTCAAGTTGCTGTAATTCTTCTCTGATCTCCACACTTCCTGGTTGTCTGTTTCCTGATAACCACAGTGCTGGGAGCTTTCTCTCTGTGGTCACTAATCAAGGAGGTGTGATTACTGTGTGTCTAAAACCCCTCAGCACCAATCAGTTTCGTTTTCCAAACCATCACTGCCCTGTATTGGCTCTGTGGCTCTGTACAGCAGAGAGGCAGGAAACAACATGCAAAAAACGAAACTAGAAACTACAGGTACATTATATGATTGATTTTTATCTATTTTTAATCGTTTCTAAAAGGAATCAGTTAACTATTATGTCTCTATACCCTGTAAACAGTCATTTCAGCATAACATTTTTTTTATTTACAACTCCTTTAATGTCAATGAAGCATTATGGTAAAATATATATATTTTTTTATTATGTTGAGAGTAGGTTTCAAGGTGTAACTCTTGCCCATTAATTACAAGGTCAAAGGAAGCTCTGCTGTAGCTCTCATTTTTTGTTTTCTGGGTAACAAAATAGAGTAGGAGAGGGAGCAAGAGAAGGAACATTGGAGAAAATGTAACCACTTAAGGACCCCTCACTGTATATATACGTCATTTTTTTAAAGATAGATATCTCGCCACGAGATCACCGTCACTAAATGATATATTGCTCACACATGCCATGGGCATATGTGGAATTACACCCAAAAATACATTCTGCTGCTTCTCCTGAGTACGGGGATACCACATGTTTGGGACTTTTTGGGAGCCTAGCCGCGTATGGGGCCCCAAAAACCAAGCACCGCCTTCAGCATTTCTAAGGGCGCAAATTTTTGATTTCACTCCTCACTACCCATCACAGTTTTGAAGGCCATAAAATGCCAAAATAGCACAAAACCCCCCCGAATGACCCCATTTTGGAAAGTAGACACCCCAAGCTATTTACGGAGAGGCATGTTGAGTCCATGGAATATTTTATATTTTGCCACAAGTTGCGGGAAAATGACAAAATGAGCCTAGCTGCTCACAGGACCCCGAAAACCAAGCACTGCCTTCAAGATTTCTAAGGGCATACATTTTAGATTTCACTCCTCACTACCTATCACAGTTTTGAAGGCCATAAAATGCCAAGATGGCACACAACCCCCCCCCCCAAATGACCCCATTTTGGAAAGAAGACACCCCAAGCTATTTGCTGAGAGGCATGTTGAGCCCATTGAATATTTAATTTTTTTGCCCCAAGTGATTGAATAATGACCAAAAAATAAAATAAAAATTACAAAAAGTTGTTACTAAATGATAAATTGCTCACACATGCCATGGGCATATGTGGAATTACACCCCAAAATATATTCTGCTGCTTCTCCTGAGTACGGGGATTTTTTTTTTGGGGGGTCCCGTTTGCGGCTAGGCTCCCAAAAAGTCTCACACATGTGGTATCCATGTACTCAGGAGAAGCAACAGAATGTATTTTGGGGTGTAATTCCACATATACCCATGGCATGTTTGAGCAATATATCATTTAGTGATAAAAAAAAAAATTGTCTTTTTTCCCCGCAACTTGTGTCAAAATATAAAATATTCCATAGACTCGACATGCCTCTTAGCAAATAGCTTGGGGTGTCTACTTTCCAAAATGGGGTCAAACAAGTGACTAAAAAGTGTCACGCTCGTGTAATAATTGTCCATGTATAAGTGGTACCCCTTTCCGAATAAGGGTGGCACCAAGTCACAGACAATCTTGCCAGAGCTCCCTATGTAATCTGGGCAGCCCTCCGGCTCTACCTGACTATCTTTGCCCTCATAAACCATAAAGCTCCATGTATAGCCTGTTTCCCTGTCACAGAACTTATAGAGCTTGACCCCTTATCTGGCACGCTTGCTGGGAAGGTACTGCTTGAAAGACAAGCGGCCCAAAAATTTAATTAGGGACTCATCAACGCAGACAACTTGCTGGGGATTATACAAGGCTGCAAAACGTTCGTTGAAGTGGTTTATGAGGGGACGAATATTGTAGAGCTGGTCGTATTCAGGATCTCCACGTGGTTGACAAAGGTTATTGTCATTGAAATGCAAGAACCACAGGATTGTAAGGTTCTGAAAGAGTACCCCTTTATGTTTTAACTAGAATAAATTAAAAAAAAACTAATTTGTATGCCTACGTAGAGAAGAGAGCAGAAGAATGTGTAGAATGGCATTTAACTTAGTTTGATAAGATTGTAGCCTGCAATTAGCACAAATAAACATAACAAGAATGTGTTTGTTGTCAGGAAATACCAGATTACCTGAAGCTAGTGTATCATTACTGAAGACAATAGAATTACCTGCAGGCAAAATAGTATACATGTTGCTTGAAACCTAACATACTATTGTGTTGTGTAAATATCGTGTCCTGCTGTAATTGGTTGACCCGAAGGTGGGTTTCCTAATGATGAATGCATAAATATGCTGTGTGACAAATAAACCAGTGTTAGTTGAAATCCACCATAATCCAGAGTGGCTTTTAATTATCCAATGTGCATCAAAGGTTTCGTTGAAGTGGTTTATGAGGGGACGAATATTGTAGATCCGGTCGTATTCAGGGTCTCCACGTGGTCGACAAAGTTCATTGTCATTGAAATGCAAGAACTGCAGGATCATCTCGTATCATCTCCTGGCCATGAAAGCAGAGAACATGGGCATATGGTCATGTGGACTTGTGGACCAATAAGTCTGCAACTTGGGAAATTGATGTATGCCCTTGTAGAGGCAAAGGCCCAGATAGGTCTTAAATTCGTAAACCGTAAGTGGTTTCCAATCTCTGGCAAGGAGGGACTGGGGATTAGCGGCGATGTAAGTACCAGCATATAAATTACTCTGGTCCACAATAGATATATAGAGATCTTCCGTGAAAAACAGCGAATAAAAATCAAGTGACGTAAAATCAGCTGTTTCCACCTGAATACCGGGTTGGCCAGTGAATGGGGGAAGTATGGGTTCTGTAGAAGTGGTCTGGATACACATACTTGATTTTCACTGGTCAAAAATGTCTTTGCTTATCACCAAGGATAGAAATCATGACGGAAGCCTTCATTGTAGGTTAGAAACTGCCTTGGGACTTACCACCAATATTACATTTTAGAAGAGACATCTATGATTTTTACAAACAGGTGTATTTAATTTTTTTAAATTCTCTTCAATTGTCTACCTTCCATAGACTAGTGATGCTTATTTGCTGTAAATCTCCAAAAAGAACTTTATTCTTGATTACTTTAGTGATTTCCGCATTGCTCCCTGGATATTAAGAAACGACAGCAGTCTACAGGTGGAGCTCAGAACCACTTATGATCTCATGCAGCTCTCTTGTGCTTTTGAATTGCAGACATGACTCTCAGGTCATCGTTAGTATAGTAGGACATCTTCCCAAGAACACAATCTTTTCTTCTCCATCAATCAAAAGTTTCTCTGTCAACACTTTCCACGCTGAAAAATGCTTAAGCTGCACCAGAAACGATTGTCTTCTGTGGTATGCATGACAGCAGCATATACTGCATTTCAGTATATGCTCCATCTATTTGTCGTTATGCAATCAGTGACTTGGAGACCAGTCTCCTCAATAACACTCCAGAGTGGAATAAGAAACACTCTACATTCATGTATGTGTTCTCTGATGTCTAAGCAGGTGAGATCTGTAATCAAACTGTTTGCCACACTGAATACACTTGTGAGGCTTTACTCCTGTGTGTTTCCGCTGATGTACAAGAAGACGGGACCTATAGTTAAAGTCCTTCCCACACTCCTCGCATTTATGGGGCTTTTCTCCATTGTGAGTTCTTAGGTGTACTACAAGACGGGATCTGTACTCAAACTCCCTGCCACACTGGTGGCATCTATGAGGCCTCTCAACTGAATGCTTCTTCATGTGCTCTGCAAGGAATGGCTCAGAGATGAAACATTTGCCACATTCTCCACATATAAAAGGTGTGGCTGGTTCTTGAGGTAAGGTAAGACACTGTTTGTATGTCAAGTCATTGTCAAATTCATCAAGCTGGTCTTCATTGGGTATTGCTTCAAATTCAAAATGTTCTGCTTTGGAATGCAGGTCTTGCTTCCTACTTTTTCGTCTTATAAGATGCATATTGTCCCATGTTGTATTATTATCATGGAGAAAACTTTCAACCAGAGGGAATGGTTTAGGTTCATGCTGATTAGGCAAAGGATCAGGCATAACATTAACAACATCGGGGAAGTTATTGATAAAGTTTTCCTCCTGGAAATCCTCAGTAATGTAAGTTCGTTCAACTGGAGCTTCATCGTGAACAAGCACAGAATGAGATTCCTCTACTCTTCTCACCAATACGGAATCGTCTGTGCAAAGAATAAATGGATTATTAGACAACAACTGCCATCAAAAAAAGGCAATTCACTCATTGATTACCTTTAAGCGTATTAAAGGACACTACCCACCTGTGACATCAATGACTGTCTCAGATTTATCCACCAAATGTCCACTATCAGGCATCTCATCCACCTGTTCAATTCTTGCTGCAGAATCATTAATGTCACCTGCACAAAATTATCATCATTACTTCCACATTTTTTTCAAATTTGTTCACAACTAGCCAGATCTAATGCTGGCCATACACTATACTAAAATTTGGCCGAAAATCGGTCGTAAAGAAAGATCTTTCGTTTTTCGGCCAGTTAATGGGCACAAAATCGTTTGGACGTTTTTGAGCCGAAAAAACGAAGGACAAGTTTGGAAATTTTCTGCCGAACGAACGATAAATCGGAAGGTTAATGTGTTTCCCGTCTGAACTTTCTGCACTAGGTATATGTAAAAAAAACTAACCATTTTTTTTTTTTTTTTTTTTTTATGTCCACTGAACGATTTATCGTCAATTACATGATGGCACTATCGTTTGCACTCACGAAAGAACTTTCGTTTTACGAAAGAACTTTCGAATTTTTCGTGGAGTGTATGACCAGCATTAGTAGGCTTTTTTATAGATTAAAATAAGCTTATGTTTCCCAAAAAATGGCAGGAGGTTGAGTGTCCATCTATATGGGAGTGGATAGATTTGGTAGAAGAGACGTATAATATGGAAGGCCTAAGGAGTAGTTTAGAGGAGGGTAAAATAGCCCAAAATGTGAAATGGGAACACTGGAGAGAATTCAAGAAAACGTGGAGTTATGCGGAAAACCTAAGGGATAAATCCCAATAGGAGCCAAGGCTGGAGGGAAAGAAATACGGCTGTAAGCGTAGTAATTAGTGTTGTCCCGATACCACTTTTTTAGGACCGAGTACAAGTACCGATACTTTTTTCAAGTACTCGCCGATACCAATGTCATGTGACAGTGGCACACGTGTGTCAGTATTTTTTTTTTTTTTTACAATTTTGTTATGTTTTTTTTTCTGATGCTTTCTTCTTTTTTTTTTAGGGGGGGGGGGGGGGGGAGTGGATGGTGTCGGTGTGTTTTTTATTTTTATTATTTTTTACAATAATTTTTTTTATTTATATTTGGGACTAAGGACACAGATTCCCCAGTCCCTTTCTCTGCAGCCTCAGCTAAAATGAATGGACAGGAGAGGCTCCTCTCCATTCATAAACTGAAGCATCGTAAACACAGGTTACGATGCTCAGTTATGTGAATGGACAGAGTCAGTGATCACGGATTCTGTTCATGCACAACAGGTAGGAGCCGGGTTTAGTGGCTCCTACCTCCGCTCTCCATCCTGACGAGGACAGAGGGAGTGGAGGAGGACATGGAGGGGAAACGGAGCAGAGGGGGACAGCAGCAGGAGGGGGACACGGGACACGCAGCATGGAGGGGGAGAGAGCAGCATCAGAGCAGGAAAACAGAGGGGGACGCGACCCGCCCTATCCGCTCGCAAACTCTGCCTGCCCTCTCTGCTCAAAACCTCCGCCCGCTGACCAAGTATCGTGTCAGGCATCGGGAGCATTTGTGCGAGTACAAGTACTCGCGCAAATGCTCTGTATCGGTTCCGATACTAGTATCGGTATCGGGACAACCCTAGTAGTAATGGTGAGGTAGTAGGGAAAAAATGGACGTGTAGCCTGTTATTTCTAAATCTATGTAAAAGGTCATATTTGCTTTTTGTCTTTTTTGTTTCTTTTGTATTGGAATATCTTTGTCTGGAAGGAGAATAAATAACAATATAGAGAAGAAAAAAAAAACTACAAACTAAAAGGATCTAAAGGTGTACCACAAATGATGCGAAACCATAGTAGAGATGCTATAAGCAAGTAAAACGTGAGCAAGTCTTGTGTCCTCTATGTGGGTTGAGTCTGAAGTGGTTCCAAAAAAAAAAGCTTATGTTGCATTAGCTGTTAAAAAGTGTACAGTCAAGAGTTTGTATACCTAGGACTTTCCAGATGTCCGCATTTTCACAGACTGATAAAACTGTATACAAATATTCCCCTCTGGGTGATCAATGTACACATTCCTACATTTTGTTATTCTCAAGCAATAGCCGTTTGTTTCTTTGTGTCCATGTGTGTGAATGGAAGTGGCTTTATAATTATCAATCAGCAGCTTTCTAATGAGGAAAGTGGCAGGGTCTGTATCTAGAGGTGATCTCCGTTTAGATGTGTTTTTGATTTTCTGACATGTTGGTTTTATAAATAGTAAATACAGCTGGATAAAACAAAAAAACTGTGTCCGTCTTCATTTCAGGCTGCAAAGCAACAAAATGTGATCATTTTAAAGGGGGCGATTCTTTTCTATACCAACTGTACTCTTTAAAACCAGCATATGCACTAAAAAATGCACCCAGCCTGGAAACAGCATAAGAATATGCTGCCAATCCACTTTAGCACAAGACAGACATTACCTAAAGCCCTGATGCCCAATACTTCAAATCAGGATGCAGCACAGCATGCTACACACTATGCCTCCAGCTGGTTTAACACAAACGTCTAAGGGCTCTTTCACACGGGCGGCCCGTTCAGGTCCACCTGCCAGTTTTTTAGGCGGATCTGAATGGGCGCTCCGTGCTCCTCTATGGAGCCGCGGATGTCAGCGGTGACATGCCCGCTGACATCCGACCCGCTCCGATCTGCCAAAGTGTGACAGAGGAAAAACCTACTTTTCCATCCATCTGGTGGATCGGATTGGATGAACATGGACAGACGGTCCGTGTTCATCCGATCCCCCCATAGGGGAGAGCAGAGAAAAGACAGGGCGGTCCCTGCACAGTGTGCGGGGACCGCCCTGTCATCCGCCGGCTCAGCGGCGGATGAGCAAGCAGAGGTTCACGGGGCGGATCATTATTGATCTGCCCCGTGTGAAAGGGGCCTAAGGAGCCATGCACACTGGATGCTAAAATAATGTTATAAAATGCCAGTAGCTTTGCAGGGAGTCTTTCAAAGTTTTTTAACGTTTTTGCAATAGCGTTTATTAGCGTTTTTTTACTTTTTTCCAATGGATCAAAAATGCTAAGAAACGCTGGCGAGCCACTTTTTTTAGCGTTTATCTGCGTTTTTTGCTTTTTTTTAAAGGTAAAAAACTGCACTTTGAACGCGAACACTCATTAAAGCTGAAAAACCTCCATGTGTGCATGGACACATGGGCTAACATAGAGTGGAGTTTATGGGCTTTAAAAAAAAAAGAAGAAAAACCCAAACTCCAATAAACTGCAGTTTATCAGCTCCAGTGTGCATGGGGCCTAAAACTAAGCCAAGGAGCTAAAAACCATCAGCTCTTGGGCTTCCACTCTGGGACTATCTTTAAATTGATTGTAAAGCCTAGTTTTTTTCCCTATAAAAATAACAAACATGTTATACTTACCTGCTCTCACAGAGCAGCCCAGATCCTCCTCTTCTCATGTCCCTCTTATGTGCTCCTGGCCTTTCTCCTGTTCAGTGCCCCCACAGCAAGCAGCTTGCTATGGGGGCACCCTAGCGGAGTCACAGCCCCATGTGTCCATTCAGACATGGATGGCCGCGCCCCTCTCTCCCCTGATTAGCTAGCTGATTTTGATTGATAGCCGTGGGAGCCAATGGCGCTGCTGCTGTGTCTCAGCCAATCAGGAAGGGGAATCTTAAAAAGGCTGAGACACTCATGGACATCGCTGGACAGACAGGGACCTCAGGTAAGAGTTAGGGGGGCTGCTGCTCACAGAAGGCTTTTTATCTTAATTCATAGAATACTTTAAAGGGGAGGTTCACCCTATAAAAAATTCTAACACTACATCCAGCCCAGTTCTGCATATAAAATTACACTGACCTTTTTTTTTTTTTGCTGTAGATAGCGTTTAGCCTTAGAATTCCGGGTAGGGAATCCCGCGGGAGTGGGCGTTCCTATTGACGACGGCGCACACAGCGCGTCACGACTTCCCGAAGGAAGCTCGGTCGGCTCGGCTCTATTCGGCGCCTGCGCACCGGCGCCGAATAGAGCCGAGCTTCTTTCGGGAAGTCGTGACGCGCTGTCGTTTAGCATGTCAATCAATTGGCATGTCAATAGGAACGCCCACTCCCGCGGGATTCCCTACCCGGAAGCCGCGGTGAATTCTAAGGCTAAACACTATCTACGGCGAAAAAAAAAAAAAAGGTCAGTGTAATTTTATTTGCAGAACTGGGCTGGATGTAGTGTTAGAAATTTTTTATAGGGTGAACCTCCCCTTTAAGATCAAAAACCTTCTGACTTTACAACTCCCTTTAATAAGGGTTCCCACCAGCTCCCAATACTGTGGTAACATGGTCACCCTCCTGTGTGAACTACAGATAGCTATACTTTCATCCAATTTACTGCAGCCAGTGTCATAGCTCCCAACTGTCCCTGATTTTGAGGGACTGTCCCTGATTTGGAAGTCCCTTTGTCCCTCTTTCCTCCTCATTTTGGTCTGATCTATATAGTTGTATATAAAATGCACTTTTTATCTTTCAAAAGGTGTTTCCCAGGGCCAAACCTTTCATCCAATTCTTAAATTGCTACATTTGTAAATTTCAACAGTCAGTATAAAGGAATAGCAGTGGTAAAATAAAAGCACTTGTGGGTTTGACTAACAATTTTTTTTGTAGAATCCTTCTTTAAGGGGGGCATGGCAGGGAGCTGTGTCCTATGACTACATACTTTTGCTAATAGGTGTCCCGCATTCCCATCTCAAAAATTTGGGAGGTATGCAGTATACCCTGCTACTTGAATTACTGTTGTTCTGGTCATTTAGCTACTGAGACGTGGACATCCTGTAACTGTAACTTTTGCTGCACAGCTTGACCAGTTACAGGAAGCTGCTGGCGGGATCAACAGGTGACAACATTATGTCAAATATTGTTGTACCAGTTCTGGTGACAGACTGCATCATAGCATTTTTTTATTCCGCCTGTAGTTTAACTTCAGGTATATTGATCTATTTGCTACATACAATTAAAATATAGAAAAAGTAAAAAGAAAAAATTAAACTCACCAATAATAACTTCTGGTTCTATATCTAAAGGTTTACTGGCTTCTTCCTTTGTTTCTGTATCCTCCATTTCATCAGGTATTGACACACATTCTATTTCATCCTCCTGAACATCTGCATATTACAGTTGAAATCAGATAAAAGCTTGATATCACTTGCATCATCTTTAGCGTTTCGCCATGAGCAAATAAATGAAATAGGTTGTTCAGAGATCTGAATCTGAAGCCTGAATTAGCTCGGTAACAATTAGTGAATTATTATTAGCGGTGCTGTACCGCCGGGATGGCCGCGGGAATCAGCCGCTAGCGGTGCGGTATTAACCCCCGCTAGCGGCCGATAAAGGGTTAATACCGCCCGCAACGCGCCTCTATAGAGGCGGGAAGGAGTGGTGAAGGAGCGGTATACATGCCGCTCCTCTCACCGCTCCAAAGATGCTGCTGACAGGAGATTTTTTTGTCTCCCGCCAGCGCATCGCCTCAGTGTGAAAGCCCTCGGGCTTTCACATTGAGTCTGCAGTGAAGGAGTTTTTCAGGTGGGATAGCAGCGCTATTTTTAGCGCTGTACCGCCTGAAAAACTCCTCAATGTGAAAGGGGCCTTACTGTAGCAGGAAAACTGATGTCATCCACCTGGCTGTGATGCCTGGTAGGGTTGTGTAATGCCGCGTACAGACGGTCGTTTTTTGTGATGAAAAAAACAACGTTTTTCAAACTTCATTTTCAAAAACGACGTAGCATACACATCATCGTTTTTTCCAAAAGCTCTAGCAAAGCGCGGTTACGTTCAGCACGACGTTTTGAAAAACGACATAAAAAATTGAAGCATGCTCGAATTTTTTTTTGGCCGTTTTTCAGAAGACATAAAACGATGTTTTCCCCACACACGGTCATTTTAAATGACGTTTTTAAAAACTGCGTTTTTTTTCATCACGACCGTCTGTACGCGGCATAAGACTTACGACTGAATGGACAGACAAATTATTTGTCATATAAAACGGCTAAACAGCTTCCGTTTGCCTGGTGTTCGGATTTTACCTCAGCGTGAAATGTAACACGTTGTAGTGTGAAGAAAAGCAATCATTTTTCTTATGTAAACTATTAATTCTACCATCCCCTATGGAATGGAGATGTGGTTAAAGCAAAATGTGGTTGAAGTTCAGCCGGTGGGACAACCATGGCTAACTGTATAAATAGAGTAAAGTGAGTGAACGTAGCCACCCAGGGACAGGAAGCATGTTATTCACAAGATTACTAGATAAAAAAAAAAAAGGGGAACAAGCCTAAAAAAATAAAAAATAAAATAAAAAAAATGAATGTAACCTACACGTAATTTTTGTACTTACTGTACAATAAATTTCTTTGAGTTGATTGATGGACACAGCGCTCCATAATCAGAACCATAGGGTTATTTTGCCCCCTATAGGAGTAGGACACTAAGCAAAAAAACAAACACTTGGCTATGCCTATGGGCAGTCCTAGCTGGTATATATCCCCTTCTCTGCTATAGGTCTTCAGTTTAGTAACAAACAGTATCAAAACACCATAGAGGTGTGGGTGCTGTGTCAGTCAATGAATAGAGAGAAATTTATTTTCTGGCAAGTACAAAAATCCTATTTTCTCTTTCGTTCATTGATGGACACAGCGCTACATAATTAGAACCATAGGGACGTTCACAAGCAGTGCCAAAAACATGAGGGTGGGACAGAGACCCAAGGCTAAACAAGAAGTCAACCAGGTAACAGGAGCGCAACAAAAAACAGGAGCCCAACCTGAACAATACACCCCCTAAGACCCCATTCACATCTGAGCGATTTGTAGCTTGAAGCCTCAAGCTACAAAACGCTGGAGGGGAAAACATCAATTTTTCTCTATGGAGATGGTTCACATCTTCACTCCAAAACGCCTGAAGCCAGAAGTGCCAAAACGCCTGAAGCTCAAACAAGTTCTGTGACTTTTTTTTTTTTTAGGCAGATTTGGGCGTTTTTCTGCTTTTAACATTGGTGACCCTAGGACCTGTCCAAAATCGTGGCAAAAAATGCTGCAAAAATCGTGGCAAAACGCGGTAAAAAAAAAAAACGCAGAAAACACTACGCTCAGGTGTGAATGCAGCCTAAAGAGGGAACAGACCCTCTAGACAGCAGCCTTCAAAACCTTGTGGCAAAAAGAAGCATCTGCACATGCCAAAACATCTACTTTGTAAAATTTTGTGAAAGTGTGCACCGACGACTAAGTGGCCGCCTGCAACACTGACGCCTGATGATGGAAGTCCCAAGAAGCACTAAGCGCCCGAGTAGAGTACGTCGTTACAGGGAAAGGAGGAACCCAACCCTTAATAGAATAAGCCAACATCTGTCTGATCCACCTGGAAATGGTCACAGGAGACGTAGATAGTTCTTTTCTTGGGGGGACATGATACTCGCCATACCACAGAACCAGGCGGACAGAACCCCTCACCACCGAAATGGAAGAAAGAAACGCTGTGACTCAGGCCAGGGCCGATCGCATGTGACCTCGCAAGACGTTTAATTCACAGGCCAGCCCCCATCCAGTGGGGCTATGTCGCGGTCGACCCAGCGCAGAACCCTGGTCTATGCATGCTTGTTGGCCAGACTGGGGGGACCACTGGCTCTAGCTGCCCAGCCCGGCAGTTGATTGTAGATCTCACAGGAAAAAAAAAAACAGGAGAAAAAAATGCCATTTAAAAAAGGAAAAAAGTGCCAGAACCAAAGATCCTGGCAGGGAGCTAGGTCCTTACTCCTGAAAAGGCAGAAACAAACTGTAGGCCTATAGCAGAGAGGGTGGTGTATACCAGCTAGGACTGCCCATCGGCATAGCCAAGTGTCTATGCCTAGTGTCCTACTCCTGTAGGGGGCGATATAACCCTATGGTTCAGATTATGGAGCGCTGTGTCCGGCAATGAACGAAAGAGAAATAGCAAAATAAAGTTTTCAGATAAGATCAGGCCTTTTTTTCAGCAGGAACGCGGGGGAACGCAGTTCCGGCACCTCTAGCTCTGAATGTATGTAATGGCAAGGGGTGCTGGGGTGTACTGGAGGGTCTATTGATGCTGGCTGCTGGGGGATCTATTATTGCTGGATGGGATCTATTTTTTCAGTGGAAGGGTCTATTGTTGCTGGGGAGGTCAGATGTCGCTAGTGGGGGATCTATTGTTGCTGGGGGGCTCTTATGCTACTGTGAGACAATCGTTGCTGGGAAACATCTACTGTTGAGGGAGGGGTCTATTGTTGCTAGCTGTTTAGAGTTTAGAGTCTATTGTTGCTGGGGGTGCTCCATTGTTGCTGGCTACAGGGGATCTATTTTACTTCCATCATTAACAAATTACTTAGCACCACAAATTGATACTTTGTTCTGTATCCATTATTGAGAGGTGGGTAGGGGGTGAAACCAAGGAATAATGCTTGGAGGTGGGTAGGGGGTGGACACAAGAGGTAACTCAGAAGGAGGGAGTTCCTGCACCTATTCTCTGAGAAAAAAGCACTGGATAAGATACACATTAAGGCTCAATTTTCAATTCTGCCTGGAGCATACCTTGGTTATTTAGCTAGCAACATTGCTAAAGCTAATTTTCTGCATTGACTTTTACACAAACGAAAAATCTATAATATCATTTATTAATCTATTTTGTGTCAAACGTTCAGATTAGTAAAGTGAAAATTTAATTTTAGATTATAAAAATTGACAGAAAATGCACAGCAATGAAAAGGCTGCAATAAGTTCTAGTGAACTGAACCCTCAATAAATGTTTTTTTCTTTCAGTAAAGAGGGGCGGTATGCTTCAGTGTCAGCGGTAAGCTGTCTGATTTGTCCATACATGTAAAGAATATGTGTCACATTAGCTGTATCCAGCAAGTAAAATAATCACCTAAACTCATTTTGGTTTCCATTCTCATTTCATTGAAGGATTGGCCATTATTAACTGTCACATCCTTATAAATGTTCTTGTTTTTCTCTATGTAATCCCATTCCTCCATGGAGAAATATATGGATATGTCACCACATTTTATTGGTACCTTAAATACAAAAGAAAGTCAGTGCAATCAAACACAAGCTGGCCAGTATAAAAGAGCTACGTATACGATTTATAGATATGTAAAAGATTCAAGAGCTTATTGAGATCAAAGCTAGTCATGCAACTGTAATTCAACCGTAGGACATTGTTAAAGTACAGGAGTTGTTAATACAAAAGTATAAACCTTTTTTTTACATTCTAAATTACTTTTTTGTTTAAAGGCGTCACATATTCTAGAGGAACGAAGAGCAATCCAAGTACCGGTAATACCTTTGTATCAAGTATTGCATTCTACTAAACAGAAAAAAAAATATATATAAAATTCAATAAAGCAGTACAAATAAGTAACTATAAAGTGCATTAAGGCTGGGTTCACATTAGTGCACAGTGCGACATCGCATGTGATTCGCACCACACTGCTGTGCAAATCAAATGCGATGTCTGAGATGCAAATGCAGCCATACAGATTGTATGGCTGAATTTGCATCGCATTCGGACCAAAGTCACGCAGGACCTTTTTTTTTGGTCCGCACCAGAATCGGATTGCATGGGTGTTCACACCCATGTGATATGATTCATGTCTGAATTGACAGTTCGCACTGCGAAATGCGAACCGATCTGGGGGCATCATTAACTTTGTTTGCATATGGCAGTGTGAATCTGGTGTGATGCGCAGGGTTCCCGCATCGCACCAATGTTAACCGAGTCTAAAACGTATTTTAATATTTCTTTTGCATCCAAATTGAGAGAACACATACAGTACTTTTAATTTAAGGCATAAAGTAGGTGTTTATTTTATTTATGCTGTATATGCCACCTGAATGCTTTGGTTATGTATACTATATGAAGGTCTCAGTGTGTAAAGACTATGCAATAGTATATTATGCAGGACAGACTCTGTTGTTGGTAATCTGGCACTATTGTAACTGTTTTGGTGTTTTTTTCTTGCTACAAGGAAAATAATAATAAAAAAGCATCGTAAAAAAAAAAGGTGTCAATTTACATAAAATATTTAAAGAGGGGGGTTCACCCTAATAAAACACATTTTTTTTTTTCTAGCATTAAATTAGGCATAGTAGCGCGAGCTACAGTATGCCTGTATTTATTTTTTTAGCCCCGAACTCACTGTGCAATCGTATAGATAAGATTCCGACTCCCTGCGGGGAATGGGCGTTCCTATCCAGAGGGAGCATGATTGACGGCCGGCTATGGCGCGTCACGCTTCTCCGGAAATAGCCGAAATAGGACTTGGCGCTTCACGGCGCCTGCGCATAGTCTGTGTGCAGGCGTCGTGAAGAGCCGAGACCTACTCCGGCTATCTTCGGGGAGCGTGACGTGCCATAGCCGGCCGTCAATCATCCTCCCTCTGGATAGGAACGCCCATTCCCCGCGGGGAGTCGGAATCTTATCTATACGATTGCACAGTGAGTACGGGGTTAAAAAAATAAATACAGGCATACTGTAGCTCGCGCTACTATGCCGGTAATGAGGGTGAACCACCGCTTTAAAATCTGCTGCTTACACTTGCTTTTTTCTGTCCCGAGAAATCCTACTTAGCTTCCGCCTCTATGTAACGTCAGGAGAGGGCTAGGGAAGTTAGGTTTACCATAATTATGTCTGTACTGTGCTGGCTGATCTTCACTATTAGTTGTAAACTAATATGCACACTCTCTCTGTCCTCACAAAGGGTTTAAAATACCTCAAGACTTGGATGGTACATTGTAATGCACTTTAAAACTAATCAGACCCCAAGGCCGAGTTCACACTGCTCCAAAATGAAAGTCCCACTACTTCTGATCTGACTTTGCCTTGTAACATCGACCAGACTTTAATGGACAGGCTCTGACTATATTGGAGTGCCACTTGTGTCCGCTATGAATTTGGGTTTCTTATTCAATATATTTTGCAGTGCTAACATTGCCTCTGAGCACTCTGAAGTCGCATGTCACATGTCGGATTAGTTAAGATGCTCATCCGACTTGGATACAACTTCAATAAAATTTAATGGGCTGAAATCAAACCAAAGTTGGACCAAAGTAGTGCAATAACCTTTTCCAAAGAAGGAACGCCAAGTCGGACCAGTTATGAAGGCTCTTATAGGAAAACGTTGATTTATACACGTCATGCGACATGTGCTCTCAAAGTCGGTGCATATGTTGCTCCAGAGTGAACCGGGCCTAAATCTGTTCCTTATTTGCACACTGCAGTCTATTCTGAACAATACCAATATATAGAGCCCTAAAATGTATAAGAAAGCTGAAGTCCATTCACAATCCTTAAATTACTAATATACTGTATAGAACCCAACGTTCAAACCTGCTACAAAGAAACAGCTTGAAAGAAAATAAAGATTTAAAAAAAAAATTATGTTACGTATGCAGTGTGAATGGGAGAACGTACGTACAGTAAGTGTTTCACAAGTTTGGCTGCAAAGGGGGAGACACACGTTAAACTAGTGCAATCAGGTTTTAGGGCTCATTTACAGTTGCTTTGACTTTAACACACATTAAAGCGGATACTGCTTCAACATACTTTTTTGAAGATTTATTGAAGCTTGGCAAATGCCCTGTGTGTGTGTTGATTTTCTATTTGTTTTAAAGGGGCTCAGTAGAACCCCAACAACTCAGCAGATCCCCTGCTCAGTAGTACTCTCAGCTTTGCTGATTCCCCCGCTCAGTAGTAACCCCCAGCTCTGCTGATCCCTCGCTCAATAGTAACCCCCAGCTCTGCTGATCCCTCGCTCAGTTGTAACCCCAAGCTCTGCTGATCTCCTGCTCAGTAGTAACTCCAGCTCTGCTGATTCTCTTCTCTCCCCGGTCCCCACTCTCCTCATGCTATATTGCTCCCATGCGGTTTACCATGTGTGACATCTGCTAGTTTTTACTGCTCTGGTCCTCCAGTTCTGCTGATCCTCTGCAGCTCAGTCCTCTCTCTCCCAGCCCCACTCACCTTCTGCTATAGTGTTCCCATGTTGCATACCATGTGTGCCATCTGCTAGTTGCTCCACTCCAGTCTGAACCCCACTCACCTTCCTGTTGCCCAAAATGTGACATCTATACCAAGCACTTTCATTATATACACATGAACCAGAAGTGACTGCTAATGATGTCTTTCTGATACATTTGTTGGTTTCCCGGTGCATCAGTGGCGGCTGGTGCTCCATTTTTTTTAGGGGGGCGCAAACAAAATCACAAACCCCCCCCCCCCCCCCAACGTCACTCACCCGTGATTGGGCTTACAGACAGACGGACAGAGATATAGATAGATAGATAGATAGATAGATAGATAGATAGATAGATAGATAGATATAGAATAGATAGATTAAGATAATAGATAGATAGCTATAGATATATAATCAATAGATAGATAGATAGATAGATAGATATAGAATAGATAGATTAAGATAATAGATAGAGATATAATAGATAGATAGATAGATAGATATATAATAGATAGATAGAGATAGATATATAGAGAGATAGATAGATAGATAGATATATAGAGATAGATAGATAGATAGATAATAGATAGATAGATAGATAGATAGAGATATAATAGATAGATAGAGATATAATAGATAGATAGAGATAGATAGATAGATAGATAGATAGATAGATAGATAGATAGATAGAGATAGATAGAGATAGATAGATAGATAGATAGCTATAGATATATAATCAATAGATAGATAGATATAGAATAGATAGATAGATATAGATATATAATCAATAGATAGATAGATATAGAATAGATAGATATAGATATAATAGATAGATAGATACAGATAGATAGATAGATAGATAGATAGATAGATAGATAGAGATATAATAGATAGATATAGATAGATAGATAGATAGATAGATAGATAGATAGATAGATAGATAGATAGATAGATAGATAGATTTAGAATAGAAAGAGAGAGATATAGGAGAGAGAGAGAGAGATGAGAGAATACAGACCTATACACACAGCATGAGCTGCATGACTCTAGGAGGTTGCAGAGCTGGGGGGAACCCTCGTGTTACACATACTGGAGATGTGTAATAACACTAGCAGCCCCATCCAGATTACTGTCCCCAGGAAATGTGCTAAAAGCTTCTCAGCCCTTCACTGTACTCTCCCCTCCTTCTACCTCCCAGATCCACTACACACAGGACACTGCTGCTGCACGTTCTGAGAGCACAACACAAGAGTTCTCTGCCTAATTACCTGCTAGCAGCTCAGTGAGATGTCCCGATGTTCACACTAGCGAGGATGAGTCACTGAGAAAACCGGAAGTGATTGGCTGGTCCGATAAAATCACCGCCCTAAGTCCTATGGACCAGCCAATCACTAACCACCAACAGGACACATCCAGCACAGAGTGGTTGTGCGAGCGCGGAGCTTTGCGCTCCGTGGGCAGTATAAAAGCCAGCCGATAGATTTGCTTGCGGCTTGCCCAATCTCACGATTTCGATGACATCATGCTTCCCACAGCACCTCGGTGGCCGGCGCTCCGCCCCCCCACACACACACACTTAAAGGGACATGTTATAAAAAAAAAAAATCATTTATTTTTTTTTTTCATTTTTTTTTTCATTTTTTTTTTTTTGTTGATGAGTAGCTTTGGGGGGGCGGCGCCCCTGCGCCCACTATGGACGGGCCGCCACTGCGGTGCATCCTGGGATAACTCATACTTCATCCTGTGATAACTCATACTTAAAGAGGAGGTCCGCCCCCCCCCCCCCCCCACACACACAAAAAGATTGAAAGTCAGCAGCTACAAATAATGCAGCTGCTGACTTTTAATATATGGCCACTTACTTGTCCAGGGAGTGGGTGAGTAACTTGTATAGCGCTACAAATGTGAACTAAATCGCCTCAAGGTGCTTTGTAACCAATGTCGTCCAGTAAAGTATATTCCGATTACTTCACACAGGTTCTATTTGCCTTACTAAATAGAATTAGTAGACTGTGTGTGAGATTAGAGATTATATAGCTTTTATAAGTGGAGCTTCTCAACTAAGTGAAAAATAATGTCTGTCTGACATATCTAATGGTTGTCAAACACCCAGAATGTAGCCCAGAGATCATGTGATCGTTGCCCAGGTAGTAATCTTAGAGCAACATTTTTTTTAAGCTAATCAATGTGCAATAAAAACATGAAAGAAACTCCACATATACAGTACTGTGGTCAGATGCTGATTTGTCACATCGTGCAGCAAAACTTACATCTCCAGTCAGTAAATGTGTGCTGCTGTGTGGGGAATTCTTCTTTACAACCACATATTCCTGTAGGACAAAAAGAAATAAATGAATGCAGAGAAAGTCCTCTGTATATGAATTGTAACCCATTTACACGATTGCACTGCATTAACAGACATTATGCCACGTGTTTACATGCATTGCCTTAAGGCAGCCCGTTTATTTAAAAAGGGGCATGCAGTAATTTGGGAGCGCACTGAAATACACGCACGTTGCATAATCCTCAATATTTTCAAGCAAAGAAAGAAAAGTTGTATAGGAAGCTATACTATGGTCTCTTTCACAATCCTGACAAAATACTGAGCATTTTTAGGGGTACAGGCGTTATTTTTTACTGCTCTTAATGCAGCCAATTGTTTTCATTGTTCCCTTATACACAGGTGCGTAAAAATGCACAGCACATAGTTGAGTAAAAAAAAATGCAGAAATTTGAGTTTTGGGTCAGCTTTTAATGCAAAAACGTGCATACGTGCGTAAAACGTTAATTTGAAAAGGTTAGAATTTATTTTACTTGTGTACATCCATATATGCTCAAATACGCACAAAATAAATGCATCATAATAAAATCAAACAATTGCAAAAAAAATACTGGCTTCGCTGCTGATTTCCTGAAGCCTCTTTGCAGCTACTTCCCATCTACATACACTCACTCCAGTAATGGCTGCATGACGTTTCTCACAGTGCTCCTCTCAAAGGTGACGACAGTGTGTCATGCCTGTGTGATGTGCACCAGCAAGTCTGTTTCTAGTATCTACTAGGAGAGTGCTTAACAGGGTGACGACGGTGCAGTAGAACAATTAGAGATAGGGACTGAATATTGTCACCCTATAACAGCAATGCCTGAATGAGGACCTTGGTAACAGGAACACCAGGTAATATTTTAGAAAAAGCTGCAGATCTAAAATTATTAAAGCAGAGTTGCCCCCAAAAGTGGAACTTCCGCTCATTGTACTCCTCTCCCCTTCCGGTGCCACATTTGGCACCTTTCGAGGGGAAGGGGGGACAGCATACCTGTCTTTTAGAGATATGCTTTCCCCACTTCTGGGAGCCTCAGCCACATGTATTGACGTCACAGGTGGGGCTCCCTCCTCCTTCCCCTGTCGCTGGGGCAGTAGACGAGAGAAGCGGAGCCTCGCCCATGCGCAGAAGGGTTCTGGTGTGAAGCCGAAAGGCTACACTGCCAGGTTCCCTTACTGGCAATGGAGGCGGCATGCACCCGACAGTTGATGGAAACATCAGCTGCGGTGCCGACATTGCTGGACTCCAGGACAGGTAAGTGTCCAATTATTAACAGTCAGCAGCTCTAGTATGTGCAGCTGCTGGCTTTTAATTTTCCCAGCGGTGGGCGGACCTCTGCTTTAAAAATAGCTTTTCCAGTTACTTTAAAGTGTCGTTAAGCCACTAATATAAAAACCTCCCACCCCCTCTGTAACATAACATTATGTGCCCCAGTGTCTGTTTCATATAAAAAGATATGCCGATCTGTACCTATTTGAGAGCGACTCCCAGCGCTCACGGGGCGGCAGCATCAGATGTTTTTTCACCTTAATGCAGAGATTGCATTAAGGTGAATTTTTTTTTTTTACTTTACAACTCCTTTAAAGCTTATATGAGATTTGTTTATTTATTGAGTTTACATAACTTAACAACAAAAGAAGATAATGATGCAACAATCATGCATCAACAATCATGTGACCACTTTCACAGATGATGGGAAGCTGGTCCCATCGGCTACCAGGCTTTACATCGGACCAAGAGCTGTCTTTGAAAGCTCGGTCTTCCTGCTGAGAGACATCGGCCACCTCTGCTCTCAGCACATATGTGCGTCACGTGGGTGTTAAAGTCCACCCTTTTGCCACCACACATATTTGTTGGGAGGGTGTAGGGGAGTTAAATTCATAGGTGAGAGAAAGTCAGCACTATTTGCAGCCCCTCCATTTTTTATGTCTTTTTTTTTTCACTTACACTTACCTCTCCAGTCAGGAGGTAGATGATCCCCAGGGCATGATTCAAGATCTTCTCAGTAAATTGCTTCTTGTTCATTTCAGCAATCATGTCTGAGACAAAAACACAGCAGTACAATAAGAAAGTAAAATAATGAAAATTAGGCATATGCAACATGACATCATGGGTGGTAATACATCATATAACTAATAGAAATAAATGACCTAAAGGGATTGTAAAGGTTTTTTATTTTCTAAATAGGTTCCTTTAAGGTAGTGCATTGTTGGTTCACTCACCTTTTCCTTCAATTTCCCTTTTTTTTGTCTGAATTTCTCACTTCCTGTGTCTCCTCAGTAAGCTTGCCCCCATCATCCGAGCCGTTCTGGCTGGGGGTTAGTCAGCCAGAACAGTTTACTGGGGAGGAACAGGAAGTGAGAAATTCAGACAAAGAGAAAAAACATTTAGAAGGGAAATGGAAGGAAAAGGTAAGTGAACCAACAATGCACTAGCTTAAAAGAACCTACCGGTATTTAGAAGAAAAAAAATGAACCTTTACAACCCCTTCAACTGTCATGAATGGCTTTCATGACTGCTTGCTTTTTTTTGGCATGCTGTGATTGGCTACAGCTAATCACGTGGTTCAGGGTGTCAGGTATCATGTGATAGCTGTGGGCCAATCACAACTTGACTACACTAAGCAAGCAGTCATGAATGGAAACATTTGGAAACCATTCATGACTGTTTGTTTACATTGTAATCATGTGATCACCATCACGAATCCCCAAGGCCGCTCGTGGCAGCCCAGTACTGAGTACCGTGGCATAGTGGTCACAGAATTGCACCGCTGCGCTCCCCATGGAGACCGCTAGTGAGCATGTTTCAGGGGATTTACCAGTATGTCGCCCAGCCTGACTGTGCTGCCCTCTACCAGCATATGTACTGCTAGCGGGCAGTAAGTGGATAAAGAGTAACCCCACTTTAGTTGATAAAAAAAATATTCTCTTCTGAGTGATCTATGTACACTGCAGGGATTTAAACAAACTCTGTTGCAGATTCTTAACTTTTGTTACTCTGAAGCTGTTTATTTGTCCATGTGCTAACTAAAGGAAAGGAAGTGATTTTTTTTTAGCGATCAATCATAAAAGAAAAAAATGGCGCACAAGGGTGAAGCACACCACCAGGTATAATCAACATAAATAGTCCAACAAAAAGTCCTTTCAAATAAAGATATATAAATACTGTATATGAGGACATTCATGGCACTTGTGGCAGCTGACTCCAGAGCAGAAGCAGTCTCTGCCTGGTTCCGGATACATCAAGGTTTCCTGTTTAGCGGTTAGAGCCCTAGGTTCTCTAGTTGGACAGCTGCATAGTGCTTACAGCGAGATGCGATCGGATGGAGCAGCTATTTATATATTTGAAGAGCGAGTTTCGTTCTTTATTATGTGAGTTAGGAAAAATATAAATCGCGCTACCCCAACCACCCTTCTTGCCGGACACAAGCATATGCAAGTGGGTGATCTATGGTGATATAAATATAAAGCTGGCTGCTATGTCAAAAGCGACCTATATTGGCCACTAGGGTGCAGCATGCAGCCACCTCAGAATCCCACACCAGTGATGGTGATGGTGATTTACAAGTGAAACCACTTAAATCAAAGACATTAGCTAGATATGAACTTTGGCTATGAATGAGTTAATAGTCCAAAATATTTCACATATTAGATTCAAGGCACATTAGATTCAAGGCAAATTTTAATCTGCATAATTGGTAAGTGCAATTTTAACCTGTTTAAATACATTTCTACACATTTAATGCACTATGTGGAGCTGTCACTGTTTTTACATGGTGGGCATTGATACTGCTGAAATTTCCTGAAGAACGAAATCCAACAGGACTGCATATCCGAAACTGCGAGATTGGGATCTATTACATGCCGTTTTTGATCCCCTGTAATAAGGGATCGTGGGAATTCGGTAAGAGGCCAATTTATAAGTCTGGTGGAGGAGATATCACGTTTTCCTTTGGACACGTTCACAACCAATCTGCAATGTGGCACAGATACATGGGTGTTTGACATACTACCTGCTATCTAATGGACTTTCTGCTGTTAATATTTTGGACTATTAACTCATTCATAGCCAAAGTTCATATCTAGCTAATGTCTTTTTTTTTATTTTAAGTGTTTTTCGTTTGTTTGGTTTCACTTGTAAATCACCATCACTGGTGTGGGATTCTGAGGTGGCTGCATGCTGCACCCTAGTGGCCAATATAGGTCGCTTTTGACATAGCAGCCAGGTTTATATTTATATCACCATAGATCACCCACTTGCATATGCTTGTGTCCGGCAAGAAGGGTGGTTGAGGTAGCGCGATTTATATTTTTCCTATGTTTGTTTCTTGTAGTTATTGTTTACATGATAATCGCAGCACCTAGAGCAGTGGTTCTCAACCTGGGGGTCGGGACCCCCTCGGGGGTCAAATGATGATTTGCCAGGGGTCACCAAATCCTGGGCAGTTCCTGAAGCCCACACCGCTCTCCCAGCCTTTTGCGGCCCCCCAGCAGGGCTGTCCTTGGAGCCTATGGCCGCCCAGCTGGTATTTTCCTGTGGCCTCCCACCAAGGAGTAAGTGAATGAATAAAAATAGAGAATACATAGAAGGGAGAGGAACCAAGAAAAAGGGAGAGAAAGAATAAGACAAATAACAAGAAAGACGGCTAGAGAGAGGGATGGTGAAAAAAAAAAAAAGAAGAGATTTAGGATAGAGAGAGAGATAGAAGGGAAAGAAAGGAGAACAAAGAGAAAGAGTGGTACATCCTAAAATGTACCATAAGGGGTTTTAACACTGTATGAGTGGAAGGGACTCAGGGAGCGATAAATGTCTGTGGGTTAGGGGGCGCAAATTACTTGTCTTGCCACGCAAATAATTTTAACATTAGGGGTCCCCACAACTTGGGAAATTTTACCAAGGGGTCACGGTGCTAGAAGGTTGACAACCACTGACCTAGAGGGATTAGACTGTGACTATGTTGCAGTTCTTTTTCCCCTTTTTTGGTATTTTTTAGCGCAGTTTCTTTCCATTTTTCCATTATTATGTGAGTTACTACTTGTCATTTTAATAAATCAACGTGGTTTAATACTACACTAAGTTGGCGCTCCCCTCTTTCCCTATTATTGTGAGCTGCTGCACCTGCAGGGTTCTAATAAGGAAAGTGGCAGGGTTAGGATCCCTTTACACGTGATTTTCCTTTGGGAGTATCTTACCAAATATGATTTTTTTTTTTTTTTTTATGCAGTGGATGCCTGAAATCTGCAATGACATTTCTGGGAGGGCGTTTCATTACACCATTTGTGTAAAGAACACCTCCAGGTAGCCCTATTACAGAAAAATACAGCACTGAAGATGGAAAAAGAAAGGTCATTTTTACACACAATATGATTTGTGTCGCAATTGTATATGCGATATTATATTTTATTTGCAATTTTTTTCCCCGCGAAAGTGGAGTTACCCTTTAACCACTTCAGCCCCAGAAGAATTTACCCCCTTCGCGAACCAGGCAATTTTTTTGTGATACAGCAATGCGTTGCTTTAACTGACAATTGCACGGTCATTGAGACGCTGTATCCAAATAAAATGGATGTTTTTTTCCCCCAAATAGAACTTTCTTTTGGTGGTATTTGATCACCTCTGCGGTTTTTATTTTTTGTGCTATAAACAAAAAAAGCGACAATTTCAGAAAAAATATATATATTTTTTTTTTTACTTTCTGCTAGAAAACATATCCCCAAAAAATAAATAAATAAATAGATAAAAAAGAATTTATTCATCGGTTAAGGCCAATATATATTCTTCTACATATTTTTGGGGAAAAAAATCCCAATAAGCGTATATTGATTGGTTTGCGCAAAAGTTATAGTGTGTACAAAATAGGGGATAGATTTAGGGACTTTTAATTGTTTCATTGTTTTTACTGTTAATGGCGGCGATCTGCGATTTTTAGCGGGACTGCACCATTTCGGTGGACAATTCTGACCCTAAGTGACACTTTTTGGGGACCAGTGATGCTAATACAGTGATCAGCGCTAAAAAAATGCACTGATCACTGTATAAATGACACAAGCAGGCAAGAGGTTAACACTAGGGGTGATCAAGGGTTTAATTGTGTTCCAACTGTGTGGGGGATGGGCTCACTGGGACAACACAAAGATCGTGGTGATCAGGAACAGCGGATCTCAGTGTTGTCCCCTGTCAGAATGGGGATCTGCCTTGTTTACATAGACAGATCCCGCTCTACCTCACCGCGGAGCGATCGCGGCTTGCTGGCAAACATCGAGTCCGCGCTCCCACAGTATCTCATGCACAAAACACCATACAGGTACATTGTTCCGCCCAGCCACAATATATGTGCTGTCCAGAAGTGGTCAACCACTTTATGTCTGCGCTATAGCTGAAAGACAGCTACAGCGTGGCTCTCTCATTCTGGGAGGGCGCCCCTGGATGTCAAACCGCGCCCCTCTGGGGTGCGCATCTGGCGCACTCTGTGACCACTGCGTCCTTCCAATCACAGCGGCCCTTTACCATGTGATCGGCTGTGTCCACTTGTTTACAGCTCATGTAAACAAACTTGCCAGTTATCGGCGTTCCTTATGCGCTGTCACAGCTTGAGGAGAGCCAGTAACCAGCAAGTGTGACAGGGAACATTTATACAGATAATCGGGGCATTGATCGGCCATCCTTCCATTACACTATCTGTGTACCGAATGCTGCCAGGTAGCCATATGGCATATTACAGAAAATTACAATCCTGCAGATTGAAAAGGAAAGGCCACTTTTAATAACGTTCAATTACAATATGACATGTAGCAATCATATACACTATATTATTTTTTTGCTGTTCCCCCCCCCCCCCCCCACAAAAGTGCAGTTACCCTTTAAGGACAAAAGCGCCATTAGTCATAGGGTTGGATTTGTGGAGTGACACCCAGACGCTTGCTACTTTGCTGATCAGGAGTTCGGTGTACACATTTGAATTAATTATTTTTGCACCTTTTTTTTTTTTATATTTGTACACACTGAATAAAGTTTTAGAACTCAGCACATCACACCACCTGACAATACTGCCACCTGCCTGCCCTCTATAATAGAACATTGCAGGGAGTGGGCAGAGGGAACTGGGTCAAACACCCAGAACCTGGCAAACATCTGTACACAGCAGGCTGCAGCCCTGACATGGGAAGAAGGTGTAACCTGCTGACAGGTAACATGGCACCGCAGCACTGCCCTTTCCTGAGCTCCCACAGCTCTCCTGCCACACCAGCTTGCTACTCAGGGGACATTCTGGGACTTGTGGTTCCTCACAAGCTGCAGAGCCTTGCCCTCCCCTCCCCCCTGCTCACAGGACGAGACCTAGCTGGTGACACACACGGAAGACACTATGCCCTCACCTACCTTGCCACACTCACGTTATGTTTGGAGGAAGTGAAGACTTAGGGAAGTGCTGGCACAAGCACCAGGCTGAGTTTTCCCCCCGAGGGATGCTAGGAGTTGTAGTTTGCAGAGACTCGCACTACAGCCGTTCTTATGTGGGTGTGACTACAACTCCCACAATCCTTTGGGAGGAATCCACCTGACCGGCAAGAACCAATGAGAACAAGAAGTGGAGAGACTTTCAGAGAAGTGTCATAGCTGCGATGTGTGTGATCTGCAGTAATGCTGACGGAGGAAAATCCATTTAAAAGGCCATTTGTTGTTGAACTGGTGTAGATCTAGACATGTAGAGTGCTCCTGGAGCTCCTCACATTGTTCTATGCCTTGTCATTGCTTTCTTATAGAACATTAGCATTAAATTAGAAGTTATGGCAAAACTTTTTTCTCAATTTAGATGGAGTTTACACCGCGGTCTCTGCTTTCACCGTACGTTTGCACGCGTTTCCTGTGAAATTGTAAACTTTTTTTGAATATTAAGTTGCGTTTACAAGTGCATTCGTGTGCGTTTACGACTGTTTACTGCGCTGTACTTTTTAAACTACTTCCTGCTGCCGCCACCTGGTCCTTTAAGAGCTTCTTAATATCTGCGAATATGGTCCCGGCTATCCAGATGGTTCCTGTAAGGACTGCGCAGGCGCAATCCTTGCCGACGGAAATCTCTGAACCTCGGCTGGCATCCAGGGCGACGTGGAATTTAAGGAAAGTGGCCAGTTTGCCTCACGTCCTCGCTTCGCTCTGACGGCTCACTCCGCCCGCTCGACCTCCTGGCTCTTTTTTTAACATCCTCCAATCCACGGGGATGTTAAGGAATTAGCCTGGATGCCGGCCGAGGTTCAGAGATTTCCGTCGGCAAGGATTTCGCCTGCGCAGTCCTTACAGGAACCATCTGGATAGGGGAACCTTAACGACAAGTCACCGGGAGGTGGGCATTCGGGGGCATGTGACCTCTGTGATTGGCTGTCATATGATCGGAAAGCTCACGATCGCAAGTATGCATTGGCAGCTTTCTGGTCCCTGCCAGTGACTGTGATAGGAGCGCGCAGGACGTGCGCTCCCAGTACAGACATTTATTGCGGCCTCTCAGCACATGGACTTTAACCACTTAAGGACCCGAAGATTTTCCCCCTTAATGACCAGCCCATTTTTTGCGATACAGCATTACGTCGCTTTAACTGACAATTGCGCAGTCGTGCAACGTTGTCCCAGAACAAAATTGACATCCTTTTTTCCCAAAAATAGAGATTTCTTTTGGTGGTATTTGATCACCTCTGCGTTTTTAATTTTTTGCTTTATAAACAAAAAAAATAGCGAAAATTTTGAAAAAAAAACTATATTTTTTTACTTTTTCTTATAATAAATATTCCCACCCCCCAAAAATCATCAGTTTAGGCCAATATGTATTCTTCTGCATACTTTGGGTAAAAAATCGCAATAAGCGTATATTTATTGGTTTGCGAAAAAGCTTTAGCGTCTACAAAATAGGGAATAGATTTATGGCATTTTTATTATTATTATTATTATTATTATTTTTTTTTAATAGTTATGGCAGTGATCTGCAATTTTTTGTCTTTTTTTGTTTTTTTTAGCAGGTCTGCGACATTGCAGCAGACAGATCGGACACCTAACTGACATTTTTGACACATTTTTGGGAACCAGTGACATTATTGCCGTAATTAGTGCTAAAAATATGCACTGTTATTGTACTAATGACACTGGCAGGGAAGGGGTTAACATCAGGGGCGATCAAGGGGTTAAATGTGTTCACTGCAGGTGTATTCTAACTGTATGTGGGAAGGGCTGCCTGGGGAAACGCACAGATCCATCTTCCTGCATAGCCAAAAGACAGGATCTGTCACTGCGGAGAATGATCGCGGGTGGCCGGCGGGCACACATACCCAAGATCTAGCGTTCCCGAGCCGATGTACAATGACAGCGGCTGGTCGGCAAGAATTTAAAGCGGAGCTTCTTGGTCCTTCAGAAAAAATACTGTAGCTGCTAACTTTTAACCACTTCAGCCCCGGAAGGTTTTACCCCCTTCCTGACCAGGCCATTTTTTGCGATATAGCACTGCGTTGTTTTAACTGACAACTGCACGGTTGTGCGACACTGTACCCAGATAAAATTGATGTTCTTTTTTTTAGATTTATGGCCATTTTTTATTATTGTTTTTACTAATAATGGCGGTGCTCAGCTTTTTTTTTTTTTTTTGCGTGACTGCGACATTGTGGTGGACAAATCTGACACCAAGGGCCCTTTCACACTGAGGCACTGGGGTGTCGGCGGTAAAGCACTTTACCGTAGTTTTAGCGGCGCTTTTTGGCTGCTAGCGGGGTGCTTTTAACCCCCGCTAGCGGCGAAAAAAGGGTTAAAAACCCCACGCTGTCCAATGATTTCAGAACCTCAAAGATGCTGCTTGCAAGACTTGTTTTAGCATCCTGCCAGCGCACCGCTCCAGTGTGAAAGCCCTCTGGCTTTTACACTGGAGTTAGAGGAGAGGCGATTTGCACTTTTAGCGCTAAAAAAAAATGCACTGCCACTGTATAAAAGGCACTGGCAGGGAATGGGTTAACAGGGGTGATCAAAGGGTTAAGTGTGCTCCTAGGGAGCGCTTTCTAATGCCCCTTTCACCTATTGCTGCGGTTTCCCATTGTTTTAAATGGGAAGGAGCGGTATACACGCCGCTCCTCTCACCGCTCCAAAGATGCTGCTGGCAGGAGATTTTTTTCTATCCCGCCAGCGCATCACCTCAGTGTGAAAGCCCTCAGGGAAAAAACTTTTTTTTTCCTCAGTTTAAGCCGATACGTATTCTTCTACCTATTTTTGGTAAAAAAAAATCGCAATAAGCGTTTATTGGTTGGTTTGCGCAAAATTTAGAGCGTTTACAAAATAGGGGATAGTTTTATTGCATTTTCATAATTTTTTTTTTTCTTACTACTAATGGCGGCGATCGGCAATTTTTTTCGTGACTGCGACATTATGGCGGACACTTTCGGACAATTTTGACACATTTTTGGGACCATTGTCATTTTCACAGCAAAAAATGCATTTAAATTGCATTGTTTATTGTGAAAATAACAGTTGCAGTTTGGGAGTTAACCACAAGGGGGCGCTGAAGGGGTTATGTGTGGCTGTAGGAGTGATGTCATCGATCGTGTCTCCCTATAAAGGGGATGACACGATCGATGCAGCCGCCACAGTGAAGCACGGGGAAGCCATGTTTACACGCGGCTCTCCCCGTTCTTCAGTTCCGGGGAGCGATCGTGGGTCTCGCGGTCCCGGAGCTTTGGACCGGGTGCACGCCCGCGACCCACGGCTGGGTAGATGTAAACGACGTGCCGGTACGTCGATCTGCCCAGCCGTGCCATTCTGCCGACGTATATCGTCGTGAGGCGGTCGTTAAGTGGTTAAATGAGACTGTGGCCGTCCGGCACACAAGTCTCCATCCCTAATAATGTGAACTATCATGCATTTTTGCTGGTTACATCGTTTATCATGTGTTACATTTGTTTATCATGTTACTATTAGAATTTGTCATGACCGATCGATCATGTTTCTATTATGCATTTTAACATAATTACTAACTACTGCTGATCACAGTGTTTATCATGTGTTACATTGTTTATCATGCTATTATTAGAATTTTCCAGGATCGATCAGTCATGTCTCTATCATGCACTTTAACATATTTATTGATCTACCATGTATACCTATTATGCATTTTTGCTGGTTACATCGTTTATCATGTGTTACATTGTTTATCATGTTACTACTAGAATTTGTTATGATTGATCGATCATGTTTCTATTATGGTTCACACTGGTACGATTTGAGATGCGATTTGAGATATCAAATTTGCAAAATGCAAAAATGAGATTAAATAGTCTTAATTAGACCAGTGACTAAGTACTTGTGCTGCTCTGTGGTTTTAACCATATTAAAGGATAATAATATGCTTACATGCTAATCTGATGAAAATCATTAAAGCGGTTGTATACCTGCTGACATTTTTCCTTTTCTTTTGGTATACCTGTAAGGCAAAAGGCATAATGAGCTAGTATGCACTGCATACTAGCTCATTATGAAATACTTACCTTAGTATGAGGCGTCGGTATCTCAGCCGGTCCACGCCAAGGGAGATGACATTTTGCCTCGGCGTGTCTTCCGGGTATCACAGCAGTGCTGTGAGTGGCTGGAGCCGCGATGTTGTCACTCCCGGTGTCTGCCGGGCTTTCAGCCGAGAATCCCCGATGCGCATGCGCTGCTGAAGTCATTGCAAATGGCGCAGTGCTGTATCATAAAAAATGGCCAGGTCAGAAAGTGGGTAAAACTTTCCGGGGCTGGAGTGGTTAAGCTGCAGCAACCCAGTTTCAGTGTTTTGGAGTGGATTGGTGTAATAGACATTTTGCCATCTTTATTATGACATTGCAAGGGGGAAGTTTTTTTTTTTTTTTTTTGCGCCTATTATTGCTTTAATCGTTCAGAAGAAACATTATGCCAATTAGATGGTTGTTCATTTAGATTTTTCTTTTTTTTTTTGATCGAATCACACAATGATTGCATAATAACATTGGGGTAGATTCACGTACCTTTTACGGCGGCGTATCTCCAGATACGCCGCCGTAATTTGAAATCCGCACCCGCGTATCGTTACGCCGATTCTCAAAGGCAGATACGCTAAAAAAATAGGCTTCCTCCGCCGACGTAACTTGAATGCGGCGGCGTAGAATTGTGTGCAATATTACGTTGGCCGCTAGGCGTAGAATATGCAAATTACCTAGATACGCCGATTCACAAACGTACGTGCGCCCGGCGTAGTTTTTTACGTTGTTTGCATAAAGGCTTTTTTTTTTTTTAGTGTATTTTTGTGCGTGTACTCGAGAGAGGAGCTGGACTGCAGGCAGGCCTCCCCCAGAGGCAATCTGCCACCTTTCTCCATGCCCCGGGTGGCAATGGCGGGTGTGTGAGGGGGTCCTCCCACACAGCCGCCCTACCTGCTCCGCTTTGAAGCCCAACAGGGCAGAGGGACTCCCTATAGGATTTTGCCCGCTCAACCAGCCCCGTTAGTCCTTCGCCTCTCTTTTTTAGAGACGGCGTGGTCAAAGTGCGTGCATGTTAACCCAATTTCTAGTGCGTGTAAGTGTGGTGGTTTTTGTGGGAGGGAGGTGGGCGTACTAAGCGCAGGCTTACCTTGCATAGCACACCCACCGGGAGCCGGGCTGAGACCACCAAACTCAATTCACATGTAGCCGAGACCGGGATCCGAACCCCTAGCTGCAGAGGTGAATGGCTTATCAGCGCAGTGCCAATCGCGTTGAGCCACCGCAGCTCCCCGTAAAGGCTTTTTCTGTGTAAGGTTGCTCCTGCTATTAAGAGGCGCAGCCAATGTTAAGTATGGACGTCGTTCCCGCTTCGAAATTTGAATTATTTACGTTGTTTGCGTAAGTCGTTCGCGAATAGGGCTGGACGTAATTTATGTTCACGTCAAAACCAATACGTCGTTGCGCCGTACTTGGAAGCAATGCACACTGGGATATGTACACGGATGGCGCATGCGCCGTCCGTACAAAACGTCAATCACGTCAGGTCATCATACATTTACATAAAACACGTCCCCCCTTCCACATTTGAATTACGCGCGCTTACGCCGGCCCCATTTACGCTATGCCGCCGCAACTTACGGAGCAAGTGCTTTGTGAATGCAGCACTTGCTCCTGTAAGTTACGGCGGCGTAGCGTAAATACGATATGCTGCGCCGCCGTATGATTGCGCCCCCCTCCCTGAATCTACCCCATTGAGACATGTTTTAATTTCTTTACATGCCAAAGATTCTGCTTACATGCTATATGACACAGAAAATGAAATGCATGTTTATTCTTCATGACAAAATTATATATATATATAATAAAAATATAACTATCCAGTACAATAAATGGCTACAGAGTCATCAGCATGTGAAGTTACAAAGGATGCCTGATTCTGCTCCAAGCCATGATTGGTCCCCCCCTTGCTCAGAGACACACGGTTCAGGGGACACTGGGAATTGCAGTCCGCTTGGTGCATCTTTGTCCTAGCTACATGAGCCTAGACTACTACACATCCCAGAATCCCAGGGAACATTGCACACAACATCACTTCCTTTTAAAACCCTATTTGACTGCAAGGTATGGGCTGAACTGCTTTGTTAGAAGAGCCTTATGTACTGTATAGTTTATGTATTTGTATGTGCGCTCCTACAAAGTGATGCTTCAAATATTGTGCTTAGACATCTAATGTTACCAATGATTCTCACTAGTACTTTTCAGGGACAATCTAGCAGCTTTCATTTCTGCATGCACTGCATCATGCTACCTAGAAGTTGTTTTATTCCATTCTTTCATATTATTGTCATAGCTATAACCTTTATTAGAACCTTGATTTATATGTTTTGAGAGTTGTAGAAATGAATTTAACGTAATGAATACATAATTTAAATTAAATTGCCAAAATAAAAGAAGAAATTTGTGTTTCTGTAAATATTTAGCAAGCAAACAGGATATTTACTGGGTATTTAAATTGTATTTTGTGTTCTTTTTTAACATGTTGAGTTATCCAGTACTGTGTTTTATGTTGTGCATTTGTAGTATTGCAAAAATGTTGTTTTTTTTTTTTTTTGCGGTACATAGATATTTTTATATTACAAGACAATAAAATAATAAAACACAGACAAAAAAAAAAAAAATTGATTGTTTTGAACCACATGTGCATTTGTAATTGTCCCTCGCTGTTAAAATTGCAGCTGGAATCAAATTTGTTTTTTTTTGTTTTTGTTACACCAAGTAGATATATTTTCTACATGTTACGGATACGAATATGTCTAAAAAAAATTATAATAATTTTAATATATGTAATATATTAATATATGTAATTATTATAAAATCATGACCAGAATGTACCAGGACATCCAGGTCAGTATTATTTTATTATTCCAGCCACACACACATCATTTGTAACGTTATTTTTATATTTTCTCATTCTCGTTTCCAAAACGTACTTAATATTTTTTATTACAAAGAAAAGATGATTCTTTCAATGGGAAGGTGGCGGGAGTTGAAATAAAAAGTATGTATTTTTTGTTTATAGTTTGTAAGTCATCAACCTCAATTCAGACACAATATAATTATATATATATATATATATTCTCTCTCTCTCTCTCTCTCTCTCTCTCTCTCTCTCTCTCTCTCTCTCTCTCTCTCTCTCTCTCTCTCTCTCTCTCTCTCTCTCTCTCTCTCTCTCTCTCTCTCTCTCTCTCTCTCTCTCTCTCTCTCTCTCTCTCTCTCTCTCTCTCTCTCTCTCTCTCTCTCTCTCTCTCTCTCTCTCTCTCTCTCTCTCTCTCTCTCTCTCTCTCTCTCTCTCTCTCTCTCTCTCTCTCTCTCTCTCTCTCTTTCTTTTTTTTTTTTTTTTTTTTTATATATATATATGTCTCCATCTATAGATTATATATCTCTCTCTATCTATTATTTTGTGCTATTAAAGTGGAGTTCCACCCAAAAATTTAATCACATTTGGTACCTTTCAGGGGGGAGGAGGCAGCAGATACCTGTGTAATACAGGTATTTGCTCCCACTTCCTGGCACAGATCACCGCGGTGACCTACGCCACTTCCTGGCCTACACTGTCCTCCCCCGCTGTCTTTTGGGAGACACACAGGTCACAGAAGACAGCAGGGACCAGTGAGGATGCGCATGCGCAGTAGGGAACCAGGAAGTGAAGCTGCAAGGCTTCACTTCCTGATTCCTTCACGAGGATGGCGGCGGCAGCTGCCGAGAACCGAGCGACTGATCGCCTTTGGCTGCTGACATCGCGGGCGCCCTGGTCCATATATTAAAAGACAGCAGCTGAAGTATTTGTAGCTGCTGGCTTTTAACATTTCTTCTTTTTTTTTTTTAGGCGGACCTCCACTTTAAAGACAATTTTTTTTTTCCATTAAAAAATATATTATACTTACCTGCCCAGTGCAATAATCATGCACAGAGCAATCCCTTACCTCCTCTTTGGCATTTACCTCACCCGCGCTGTCTTCTCCTTCTTCCAAGTCCCCCCTCAGCAAGCAACGTACTCTAAGTAGCCACTCATATGCATGCGTTTCGAAACCGGGCTGTGTGCATACATAGATACACACATCATAGGCAAATCACATCCTTGTTCCCTCCTTAAAGGAGTTTCACTGACAGCAACAGGATCCTATGGCTCCTGCTGATGCCTGTGAAACCAGAAATAGAGTATAGCAGGGCTTCAGCCAGTACGGAGCTGGAGCGGTGAGAGGAATCAGGTGGGTGTTTGTTTGTTTTTTGGGGGGGGGGGGGGATTTTTTACCTTAATGCAGGGAATGCATTACAGTACAAAAACATTTAGGCCCAGATTCACAGAGAGCACGGCGCACATTACGCCTCCGTAGAGTAACCACTGTACGCTACGCCAACGCATCGCAGAGAGGCAATCATGGAATTCAGCAAGCCAGTGCTCCCAACGCTGCGCCAGCATGGCGTGGGTTTCGAAGGCGTACGTCGGCGTAGGTGGAAGTGTGTGTGACCCATGCAAATGAGGTGTGACCCCATGCAAATGCTGGGCCGAGCGCCAGACAGATACGTATCACGAACTGCGCATGCGCCGTGACGTGGACGCATCCCCCTGTGCCTGCTCACAACCACGTCGGAACAACTGCCTAAACTACGCCGGATCACTGCGTACAGCGTGAACGTAACCTACGCCAAGCCAGACACACGTCCAACGTAAAATACGTCGGCTTGTGTTCCCTGGTGCAGACCTTTGCAGGTCTGCTGCTGGGTTGCACCTCCTTTATAGGGAATAACTTTACGCCAGACGTACAACTTACGCGTAGCCTGCGTCGGGCGCACATACGTTTGTGAATCGCCGTATTTCCCTCATTTGCATGTTTGAACGGCTAATCAATGGGAGCGGCACCATGCACCCAGCCTAAATGTGCGCCCACCCTACGCCGGCGTAAGCAAGCTACGTCGGTGGGGTGTAGCCTGTTTTTTAGCGTATATCTGTTTGTGGGTCTGGCGCACAGATACGACGCCGCACATTTGCACTTACGTTGGCGTAACTTGTTATACGTCGACGTAAGTGCTTTGTGAATCTGGGCAATTGAGTTTAGAACCACTTTAAAGTTTGTCGTTTGGCCCAGAAATCTAGAAATGTAATATATTTGGAATTAAATGGTATGTTAAAGCAATTAATTAACTTGTATTTGTTCTTTTCCGGTCTCTCTCTCCCCCTCCCTCCCTCTCTCTCTCCCCCTCCCCCTCTCTCTCTCTCTCTCCCCCTCCCCCCCCTCTCTCTCTCTCTCTCCCCCTCCCCCCCTCTCTCTCTCTCTCCCCCCCCCCCCCCCTTCCTTCAGAACAACAAAAGGTAGGAATCTGCTAGAAAGTTTGTTAAAATCTTTGCAATGTACATAGATCATCAAGAGGAATCTTAAAGTGGAGTTCCACCCATTTAAAAGTCAGCAGCTACAAAAAGTGTAGCTGCTGACTTTTAATAATCAGACACTCACCTGTCCCAGGGATGCAGGCTCACGAAGCCTCACTCCTCTCCCCCTTCTTTCCGCGACGCTGACATTCTAACTGTGGGCGTCCGGCTGTGGCTTCACAACCAGGAGTGCACTGCACATGTGGGAGTTGTGCTGCACACTGTGAATGGTCGGGCAATCTTCTGGGACCTGTGACGTGTCCCAGAATATTGCAGGGGGGGTGAACTTTAACAAAAGAGGAGTTGCTCTTTAAGGTAGCCAGTGAAGGGTATCGCCTTAAAGCCAAACCTAATGCCTAAATTTCCTGAATGTAATTTACTGACAGTAAAATGATTTGTGTGTGTGCCCTGTATCTGAGTGAATGTCTGGCTTCACCTAACGCTCTCACATTTTTTGTTTAGAATTCTGTGCTTGCAGCATTTACTTACACCAAAATGAAAAAGGAAAAGAGGCGCCTGACTGAGAGAATCTTGAACCATGCCCTGGGAATTATCTACTTGCTTACAGGAGAGGTAAATACATACAGCCCCTCATCAAGGCCACCAAATATTTCCATGAATCAGGGACGTGCGGCGAGGTCAGTGGCTGGTGCGGCAACGACCACCATTTTATTCCCTAGGGTGTCTGCTAAAACAATATATATAATGTTTGGGGGTTCTGAGTAATTTTCTAGCAAACAAATCACGATTATTACATGTAGGAGAGAAGTGGCCTGGGTGGCAAGGGGTTAATTACCATAAGTAAGTAATATACAAATAATTATTATATATTGTTTTAAGGTAATTTGTTATATTTTCAAAAACTGTACTCTAGCAGGTGGCTTAAAGGACAAATTACTGAAGTTTGAAGTTCTAACTTCCAATCAGTAGTTTCACAGTAAATAAATAAATTATTATCTTATAACAAATAGCATAATAATATATGATTTAGCTTGTACCTTTTCAACAGCAGCAGATTCTCATTCACCCTCTTAACTGTGTAAGAAAAACATGGGATTGTGGGTAAATCTTTTTTTTTTTTTTTTTTTAAATAACATTTTTATTGATCTTTTAGAAAAATAAAATAGCAGAACAGTGGTACAAAAATGGCAAGTAGACATAGGCAGAATTAAAACGAGAGCATCGTCTAGTATGCAAATGTCGGAACCCTGAAAGAGGGATCCTCCTGTAAACCATGGCATCACACAGATTAACAATAGTAACAATGTCTCTAGAGGAATATGTAGCGTACAGTGCCTCGAGGTGGGTAAATCTTATACCCATAAACACATGTTATTTCCTTCTAGTTAAGAGGGCTGGAAGGGAGCATATGTCTTTTAGACACATTCCCCTTCTATGAGAGGCATGCCTCTACTGCAGCATTTTTATTGGACAGCTGAGGCTAATGGTACTTTACCATTGGTCCAAGACTCCAAGCTGTCCATTAAGCTCAGTGCCTCTGAAAAGAAGTAAGGAGAGGCACTGTGAGCTCATCCTCTCAGTCTGCTACAGAGTGTCCCAGCTTATATTTAACTACTTGAGGCCCGCACTATAGCCGAATGACGGCTTCAGCGCGGACCTGAAAATCCAGGACGACGTCATTTGACGTCCTCCCCTTTGCTCGTTCCCCGAGCGCGCAGCGGGGAAATTCTGTGCTGCCCGTGTCCCTTGGACACAGCCAATCACAAATCGCAGTGAACGGCCAATCAGAGTGGCCGTTTTCTATGCGATCTGTGCGGCCAATGAGAGATGATCTCAAATGTAAACATATGAAATCATCTCTCATTGCCGCCTCACACAGAGACAGCGTGTGAGGAGGGAGAACGATCTGTCAGTGAGTGTTACATTGTCACAGTGTTACAAAGTGTCAATATAACAATACAGTGCCATCCCAGTGCCCATAGGGATCTGTGTCCACCTGTGCTAATCTGTGCAGTGCCCAACTGTGCCACCTCATCAGTGCCCACCTGTGCCGCCAATCAGTGCCCACCTGTGCCGCCAATCAGTGCCCACCTGTGCCGCCAATCAGTGCTCATCTGTGCCGCCTCATCTGTGCCGCCTCATCAGTGCCACCTGAGTGCCCACCTGTGCCAATCAGTGCCCATCTGTGCCGCCTCATCAGTGCACAGCTGTGCAATTAGTCAGTGCACATCTGTGCCGCCTCATCAGTGCCCAACTTTCACACAGACCAAATAATTTGCAAAAATTTGTGGTTATTTTTATCAAAGACATGTAGCAGTATACATTGTGGCCAAAATTTATGAAGAAATATTAATAATTTGCAAAATTTTATCACAGAAACTAAGAAAAAATCATTTTTTTTCAACATTTTCGGTCTTTTTTCATTAATAGCGCAAAAAATAAAAAACCCAGAGGTGATCAAATACCACCAAAAGAAAGCTCTATTTGTGGGAAAAAAGGACAGAAAAATCATTTGGGTACAGTGTTGCATGACTGAGTAATTGTCATTCAAAGTGGGAGAGTGCTGAAAGCTGAAAATTGCTCTGGGCAGGAGGGGTGTTTAAGTGCCCAGTAAGCAAGTGGTTAAACTGGGCGTTTTGTATGTAGCTTCTGACAGGCTGGGCAAGGACTATAGGTCGTAGGATGCCCAAAATGTTACCAGTGGTGTGGTAGGACTTGGGCTACCCCCCCCCCCCCCTGTTATGTTCATGGCAGGTGAGGCCATGCCTCCCCTGACTGCATGTCCCTGCCATGAATCATTTATAGAAATCAATAGTACTAATAGGAAAGAGAGATAATGGAAACAATACATTTTGATAGCATAACAGAAGATCAAATGCACCTATAAATGAACT